>NC_046184.1:108124255-108439720 GCF_011004875.1 Balearica regulorum gibbericeps
TTCACATACAGCCTACCATTTTGCCCATAGGCAGCTTATGAAATTGTAATTAGAACTACTATTGCTTAGCAATCACACGCATAGAAGTACTAAAAGATTTAGAAAACATAATTGCATTTCTAATAAAGTTTCACCACTTTGTGTTAATAGATGAAACTTAATATCTTCTTAGAAGTAGGAGAAAAAAATCCTTGTAATTTTGCTGTTTAAAAAAAGGCTAAAAAGCCGTATGAAGGTGCTATGAGGACAGGAATATCTTCATTCTAATCCTCAGTGATTAGTAGCATATCTACAGTGATTCTGCTTTGCATAAGAATATCCTTTTGTCCTTGACTTTATGGCAGGCTAAAGTTAATGGGCCAAATGCATCCGTTGACTAAAATGGTCTTACTCCAAGGATAAGTTTGGCTTACCATACAGAAACACGGTTGAGAGCAGCCTAGAGGATTGTAATCATAAGAAATAAACCTACATCCTGGCACCACCTCTTAAGAATGTTGCTTGCCTTAGATACGTATTCAAGGTCAAATGTGCAAATTAGAATGAACAAATGTTTTCAAACTATTACTTCTTGGTTTAGTAAACGATATATTGATTTACGTAATATTTCAGCTCTAAGGCTCTCAGAGCCAAATGTTTCTTGTTAAGAGATCAATTTTTTAAGTATTACATGCACAGAAGTATCCTGTACATACACATGCACAGACAGATTGCATAAAGGAAATTAAATGGATGGCTTTTCCCCAAATTAGACACATCATAGGCTGATTTCTGCCACATCTAATATCACTTTATTAATACTGCAAATTAAATAGCAGCTTCTACCAGATGTGTGTCCCATGAGAGAATTTATTCATCCAAATCTGCCTCTGTGTCCACAGGTACCTCCACTGAAAAATCTTCAGTAGTCTGTCACAACAGAAAGTTCAAAACACTGAAAGTGATGCCAGCAAAAGCTGCTTGTACTTCAGAAAAGAAAACGAAAGTGTATAGAATTTTTTTCCCCGCTCTACTCATAACAAAGGAACCAATGGATATCAGACTACTTATTAAAGAATAATACGGCATTTAAGTGGATATCAAACTTAGGACACTGAAGCCTCTATTTGTTACTTGTGAGTCAGCCTAAGATTTTGTATGAAAGACGGGAAGTTCAGAAGGGGGTGTTTTCTTCTTCTAAAGGAAGAGAAGAAGCTTCTGGAAAGAATTTGCCAAAGAATGCATTACAGGATAAAAGCATCATCACGCAAAACTTTTAGTTACGTGGGTAACTTGCTCAAAATCCAAGGCCTTGAGGGTTCAGTTGTAACACAAAATATGCTTCCTAACTCAGAGGGCAAGCTGATACAGAGGATCACCTTATGGAAGAATCAGCTTAGCTGAATGTACAACCAGCAGACTCTTCTAGGTCTCTCTGAGATCTGGAAAATCAAACCACCAGAGGCTGTGCTATGCCATAAAAATGCAAATTACATCTACACCTCTTTTTGCAAAAACAGGTTTATATCAAAAAACAGTAAGATACCAAAGCTCTTAGCAAAAGAACAAGTGGCCTACCACAATATTAGTATTTTATATAAATATATATGTATAGTTTATAAACTAAATATAATTTTTACTATGAAAAAAAAAGTTTGTTGAGCATATTCAGCTACCCTAAAACAGAAAAAAGCTTAAAACTCCCAGGTATTATTAAAATATTAAACCCAGAACAATTAACTTTTTAGACAAATAAAAATCTCAGCCACTGAGAAAGGTATTAGAAGGGTTTACCAAGTGCTCCCTCATCTGCCCATGCTTCCTTGCAGGCAGGTCCTGCTTTCAGTCTTGATTTCAGTTACTCAGTGATTTTCTGAGTGGCACAAACCCTGTGCAGCCCTGCTGTTGCATGGGAAAATGTTTCTATTCCTCTGGAGAGAGCTCAATGGATGCTCCCTCTTCAGCCAGCCTCCCCGGGACTGTCCACCCCTGAGCAGGCTCAGCTGCTCATACCACCAAGAGCAAACATATTTTTTTTCCAGGGTTTCAGTCCAGACAATTAAAGGAGCATAATTCACCTTTGAACAAAGTAAAATACACATATATATATGTATATGCTCAGGCACACATATGTATATGGATATTAGACTACTTGTATAGTTCATACAGTACTATATACATGTGTGAGTGTGTGCGTGTATACATATATATATGCAAGCACACACACCTTTGATCACCAAGAGATAAGCCAGATGAAACACATCATTCAGGTCAGGCCAAATGGTCTAAGGGCTTCTTCTGGCTTCTGTTGTTGAAGTCTATTGCAATTTGCCTCTCTATACCTCAAAACTTTGTGGAAATTGTTGCAGCTGGAATGAGGAAAGAGAAGCTTTTCTTCTAATAAAAAGGGTTTTGTTTTTGTTTTTGTTTTTTTTTTAAAAAAAAAACATGTCTGCAAACTTATTTTGTTTAAACCAAGGACTCCAATTGTTATTGCATGTTGTTACGTGAGACTGCTGTGGCAGATCTGCCAGCATTTGAGTAGGTAAATCTGAATAATTCCCATGTCATCAGACATTGCTTAAGGCACGAGCAGGCTTCACCATGCCTTCTTATCATACATTTTAAATCCAGAAATAAACACAGTTAGTCTCTAGTTCATAAGTACCAACTACAGGAGGAAGAGGAGGAGGTAGATCAGCTGAACACTGCTTACGAAGTGAATTAAAAAGACCCCTCTGGTAGCAAGCAGCAGTAGTATGAAGTCATCCTCAATGGAACAACCACTAAAGGAAAATGCTATGGATACTTAGAAGGACCATTATCATAACAGTATATCTAAACTAGTATACAACTATCCGCTCTGGAACCCTGGACTATTTTTGTTCCCTTGTCTGATCAGAGTGCTGCCTCTTCTGCTTACTTCCCCAACGGAAGATGGCATTTCCACTGAACCATGAACCCACTTTGGCATAACAAATGTTCCTGGATGTTTCTCAAAATGTGTCACAAAATGAACATCCTTTGTCTACTCCGATTATATCAGCATTGTTTCCTTCTTCTAGTTGTCATTTGAATATCTTCGCTTTTCAGCCTTTCTTCTAAGCATTAAGGCCTTTCTTCCTGAATCATTACATTTGTGTCTGATCATAGAAAAGAGTCACCATGCCTCATGATGAAGAAAGGGGAGGTTGCCATTTTCTTACTTTTTGTTATGCCTTTTACCTGGAGAGAGAGGATCTGATCCTGCATTACTAATGGATCACAGGTCTTCAGTCAAAATTTTAAAGTCTAAGAATGAATGCAGGCTGAGACCATAAAGCTGCCTATTCATTTTGAATCAGCCAAGCAGAGTTCAATATTCAAGATACTTGCTGGAAGAGTACTTTCCCCTAGTACTAATAAGAGGGGACTTGGAATGGTGCAACATTTCGATGTAACAATGGAGTCCTATTTACACACCCATATAAGTCTCATTTACGCTGAATTAATTCAGTTAACTCTGTTACCAGAATAACTTTTTTAATTCAAAGGGCAGGCCTAGCTGCCACGGTACTGTTCAGGAGGAAATGCTTTGCAACTGCAATGCCATGATTATTTTATATTACTGGGGACTCAGCTATACTGCTGACACAGAGCTGGGGAGATCTGGATGCCACAGCAATCATTTTACTATACAGGAGATACGCAGGCTAATTGCAACTTTTCTTTTCTCCCCCTCTACACACATGCATTTGAACAACAGCTCTGAGACAGCTCCAGAGTATTACTGTATTTTTTCACCGTAATGGTTAGTTAGCACACACCGCTTCAGTGTACTACCACTAGCCCCTGAAATCCCCCGCTGTGGGGATAACAGCAGTCCTCCTGGCAGAAGGACTGCCGGAGCTTGCAGGCTCACAGAGCTCTGCAGAGCTATGCAACAAGGAAGGAGCAGAGAGGAGTAGGAATAACTCTTCCGTACATTCTCATAATCCACATCCCCAATACGAGGAAGGCTGAACAGCATGCCGCATTTTCGACTCATCCCACACAGCTGAGTCCAGCAGCCAGAATGGACCATCTCCGCTGTGTGGAAATCTCTTTTTCCCTGATCCTGCGATTTTAAAGTGAGACGGGATCCTTGTTTTTACGAAGGGCACGAGCACCACATTGGGATGCCTCACCATCCCCGTGGGCTGAGAAATGGCCCGTGTACCCCCCTACACTGCAGAGAAAGAGCTTTTCCTGCACCTGCCGAGGGGAACGCCTCGCAACCCAACCTGTGGCAACACAAGCTTCAGAGGATGTGCGTGGACCTCCCAGGGTCCCTCAGCGCACACAGCACAGGCACTCCCACGCCTCCTCCGCACCTCTGGTGCCCGGAGCCCCTCAGGCTGCAGGCTCGGGCCCACGGTTTCATCCTGGTGCACCTCGACGCAAGACAGACCTGCCGCAAAACAATGGGAAGGTTTATGTAACCTGGTTTGAAGCCAAGGTTCAGAGGTATGCATGCAAGGGTTGGAAACAAAAAGGCTACGGGAAAAACAAAATACAGTCTTGATTGCAATACTTCCTACTGATTAAGGATATTCACCCAAAACGTAGTCCTTGGGCTGCTGATCACTAATTTCCATATGCTTCCCCCATTCTCATCTCCTAGTCTAGATGACTTCCTTCTGTGCCTTTTTTGACGGCTTTTCCTGGAGACTTACACTTCAGAGACCCCTTCACATTCTTTCCCTTTTTGCTTTATTTCAGCCTAAGTGCCCTCCTGCAGGCTCACATGACTAATACACATCCAGAAGAACCTTTGAGCTCAAAAGCATCTCATATATCATGTGCTATGAACTGTATGTATCGTCCCTGTATTTTGTCAAACAATTCCAGACATAAGAACGAGAGTCTTGATGAGACATATCTCAAAGCAGATGGCTCCCTACGGCTCCAATTTCCTGTTAGTTTTTGGAGATTTCTAGAGAAACCGAGTAGTAGCAGGTATTGCATAAATTCAGTTATTTCTGTTTGAAATAAAACTACTTGCTTTAGACAGCACATATTTAATAATACTTCAAGCTTTAAATTGTTTCAATTGTTGATTTATCTAATTTTAATTCCTATATTCAGACAGCTTCCCTGTGTAGCTATGAGTTGATTTCCTTGGTTTTCAGAATACCTGAAGCATCTGTTATATTTAATTAAAATAAAAGGTATATGTTAACAGCTCCTCCATGTGACATATTTCTCTAACATCCTGCTTTAAAACTAAAGAGTAATGGCACATACTCAATAAAAGACCTTTTATTACGGCAGGTTTGCATTGTAAACTCTGTAAAACATTTTTAAAGGAAAGTAGGGAGAAAGTGAGATCTCCAGAATGTGAAAGGTTTCAGGCTTTCTAGAAAACGAGTTATTTCCTGAAGCTGTAGGCTTAGAAAAAGGCCCTTTTCACCACAAGATTTAGACATCAGTACAGCCAACCCTGCGTTGCATTTCCTGTACTGCAAAGGTTATGATACGGCAGCTAGAATCAACATAGAGTCAAACTGCAAATTAGATTACAGAGCTGAAAATAATTAAGCAATAACGATAGAGGAACAGGGTATTTCCTGGGGCTTAATGACCTGCTGGGAGGAGCTGAGGTCTTTAATGTTACTTTCAGCTAAACATCACGAAGAAAAGTGCTACAGTATATTTTTTTTCCTGGCCTTTGCATGTACAAAGGGCAATGCCGCTCTGTTGCTACTCCCAGAGAATTAATGGTCACAGCGCAAGTCAATCAGATTTATTTATTTGCCACCAGACACAGTCTGGGGCACTGTAGGTCCCTGTCTATGGCAAAGTAATTGGAGGCGAGACAACAGAAAGACGACTGTCTTGGCCAGTTTCTCTTGTATAGGGGCAGAGGGATTAAATCAGTTGTCCACCAAAAGCTTTCCCGCTACGCGGCACGGGTGACTCCAGTCATCTCTTCTCCTCTCTGTACCAAACAAGTCCCACCGTCTCTTCCCCGGGCACCTCGGCTGACCTTTCTCTCAATCCCACACTCTCCAGACAGCCTCTCATTCCTCGCATTCGACTTCCCAGCCAGCCCCATCCCTCTCCCCCGCGCCTTTCTCGCACCCTCCCACACTGGGGTAGGCAGGTCCCTGCTCGGTGTCCCACCTGTGCAAGGCAGGGAGGGCTTTCCAGCACCCACGCTTGGGTCTCTCTTTGCACCCCCTCTGCGGGGTGCTCAGGTGAGCGCATCCCCGCTCATTCCCAATCCGTGCCCAGTGCTCCCAGCTCAGAGAGGAAGCAGTAAGCCAAATGGACCCAATTCCTTTCTTGTGTTTGCAGCAGAACTGCATCCGTGTTTTCAGCAAAGAATAGTATTGCAGAGGAAGACGTAGCTAAGATATGACATTTATTTTCTCTTCTGATTTTGTTGTCATTTACAGCCTTACGGTTATTTCTTTACAATGGCTAGAAAGCAGATAAAATGTATACTTTTTCTTTTTTTTTTTTAAAGTAAATAATGTCTATTCCAACTCCAGTTAATGTCAATGAAAAAAACCACCCAGCATGGCAGCAAGAATAAGATTTTACCCAAATACAATTTTTTTTATCCCTATTCAAAATAGAGTTATTCAGCAGACTTAATGAGCTACAGTCATCTCTTGTGCAACTGTGCTGGAGTCAAGGGAGTCACACTGGGAATGGATTTGGCCCATTCTGTGGAAAACAGAACTCAAAGGGCAGAGTGACCTGATTTGCAGCAAGAATGTAAATACAAGTGATAGAGTATTTTTTTATTTTAATCACTGAGCTGCAGAATAATAATCTAATTTCTAGACCTGAGGTTTTGTTCAATGAGGCCAAGATTTTCTGCATATTGTATAACAAATCAGTAGTCAATTGCACATCAAAACATGGATCATAATATCTTTTTTACCAAATTACTATTACTGTAAGATCAATATTAGTAAGTACTTTTTACACACCTGATCTACAGAGTGCTTCACAAACTGGTTGAACAAACTGTAGAGCAGAAATCTCATTGCCTATTCCTAAAATGCAGCCACTTCGGTAACGAAAACCAGCAGCTGTTAACACTACACAGCTGTACCAGACAAAAGCTTGGGGCATAAAATGAAGAAGATGACTCTACTTATCCAAAATTGCAAGTGAAGTGTAAGTAAGTAGAAAGCATGGTAATAATCCAAATACAGAGAGTAATACACTGCCGCTCTCTTGCCAGAAGCGGGAGATTGTACTTACAAGGACATCAGTCTTATCTAAAACCCCGGCAGATCTTTGCCCACTAATGTCAAAGGCAGTTTTCAGCTCTGCGCTGCTGTAAAGAGAAGGTCACAGTACCTAACCTGCCAACTGCATCTTCTCTTTAGAGCGCCTCAAACTTTTCCCAAGAGGACCTCCTAAAACTGGTCCCCTTAATCTGCGAGTTCTGACAATTCAGTGCTGCAGCAGATCACAAAAATTCAGCTTCTCATGAACAAAATGTGTTTCCCATCCCCCCTCTTAACACCAGTCTCTTCCTTTCTTGGTTAATATGGATGCTTAACGGAGATGGGACTGATGGAGACTCCTTTTCATATTCCCCAAGCCCTCTCCCTCCAAAGGAAAATTAATTGCTCAGTGACAGCATAAAGGACAGAATCTGCCGTCTGTCTTCCTCATGAAATCAGTTACCTTAAAGTAATACAGCTAGGGAGCGCATTAAATTTTGGCATGCATATTAGCTTGTATGTACTCTAAATGCCCAATAAATACACAGTGCTTCATCTTCCAGCCAGGACTGCAGGCCCTACTTCTGATACCGCTAGCGTCACATCAGAAAAGAGGATTCTCCAGTAATTTCAACACTCCTAGATTAATTTTTTTTAAACTGAAAAAGTATTTTTCAGCCTCAGTTGTAGTAGCTGCCTGCTCTATGATTGACTAAAGTCTGCATTAGCATGTGCCATCTCCAGATGCAAATTACATAACGCAGTATTTTTCCTGGCTCTCTTCAGATCACAGTTGTCGTGAAAAACTTTCAATAGGCTCGCAAGAGGAGAAAATACAAAAGCCCAGTAATGTTTTCATCGTCTGAGGCGCAAGCTCCCTAGATGTTCCTGCAATGTACAATATTCCTTAAAGTTCCTTCTTCGCCCTGCCCCCAGCAGCCCCCAAAGCCCCCGGAGAGACCCGATCCTCTCTCCATCTCACTGACGGACATCCCTGCAGCGGGGGGTACCTAGCCATTAAGCAGCCTATTAAAAAAAACTGCCTGCCACGATAACAAGAAGAAGAAAGGGGAAAATTGCCTAAGATCCATGCGATGGATGAAAATGTCCTTGGGTCTGTCGGGTTGCAGTGAAGAAAATGCCTTACAGCCAAAAAAAGAAAAGGGGGGAGCAAGGATGCCACGCCAGCAGGTGAGAGCAAAGGATTTTACTTCGTGTCTCCCAGGGACAGGATGGAAAGATATGCATTTCTCTGCGGGTTTCCTTCCCCCCTCCCTTGTTTATGCACCTCCAGCTGACCTGATTATGTCAATGCCTCCTGAAACTCGTTATAACAACTTCTCCCCGTCGCAGTGACACTTCTGATGAAAGCAACAATGAGCTGAACCAGGGAGCGGCGGCACATTCCTGGAACTGGCTGCGGCTCCTGTGCCACCGTGAACTTTACAGATCGGGATTTGCTACCCTAAAAGGAGAAAATGGCAGCGCGCTCGGGGAGGGCGCAGCGCTGTGCCCATCGCCACCGGGGAGAAAAGGCAGGCTCGGCGTCGTCCTGACGAAGTTTTCATGCAGTGCCTGCTGCGTTCTCACTTTCCCCCTTTCTGCCTTGGGGAGGACTGTTTACATTAGGTATATCAGTGTTAGAAACAAAACGTGAAGTTTCTTACGACATGAAAATTACCCTTCTTCAGGGAACAGGGTACTTGTAAACAAGAACATCTTGAGGCACGACACAAATGCATTTTGTTAAATGTAGTGTGTACCAGCTAATAAAGCAAGCATGTCACATTTACAGCTGTGACTAGCAAAGACAAGGGGATTTTTTTTTGCTTAGGTGGTAATGTGCTTTAAAAGGAGAGTGAATCTGCATGTCTTGCAGGGCGAGGGGGTAAGCTGGGGTACAGCCAGAATTCAAGCCAGATGATGATTCCTGATGTTCTTTCACTTAGCTCTTAGCTCCACTTTTTGATTTTGTTGAAATGTTTGCTGCAATTTACTTTGATTTCCCTAAACAGTGAGAAGTAGGAAACTCACCAGTCCTTTTATTTGCTTCTCGTCTGACTTCCTCTTGGACAATATGTGATGGTGGACAAAGATTAATTAATTTTACTTATATATTTCTCGAATATAATACGGGTCCTTTATAAGAGGAAGTAAAGTGTAAATTTCTGAGCTACTAGCAGCAAATTTTCAGTAGTATGGAATAGGTATAATTTTTTCTGTGCTACTTGTGACCACTGATTTTATGGTATCATCTCCATGGTCACAGACCACTGTTTCATGCTTTGATTTGACTTTTGTGACACATGAAAAAACGAAGCCTTGTGGATGAGTAACATTCAAATCCCCACACATACAAACAAGTACTCCTTGAGTACAGTATCCAGCAGTTCTGATGGTCCTGTGGCCAGCAAGGTAGGATTTCAGGTTGAGATCTTAGATCAACACAAGTTTCTGAACTGCTTCCAAAATATCATTCTGTACTCCTAATACCAAACAAAATCCTTAAAAATATCAGCTATGTATTAACTTTAGTTTTTATATATTACTTTTAGTTCCTCATTCTAATTCTTGAGACTAGGAATACTGTCCTATTCATGCAATATTGTATAAGGCCCACTGAAAAGGTTTTAAGGATAAATAAAAATAAAATAGCATGTAAGGCATCACTTATGCATCAGAGAAAAATACTCTGTCATCTCAGTGGACAGACTGAAATGTCCGTCATTTATCAGATGAATTAAGCTATGTACTTATGCCTTAAATATCAGATGGATTTTTTTGTATTGATGACACTGTGAAATAAAACAAAATTTTATAAAAACAAAAATCAGATCAGTAGTATATTCTTCTAAAATAAAGACAAGTTATGTGGTTTTTTTGGGAACATAAGGAGTAATATATTTTATTATCTGGCTTTAGTTAGTGTTATAGTTTTGCCCCAGCCGGCAGCTGAGCCCCACGCAGCCGCTCGCTCACTCCCCCCGCAGTGGGGTGGGGGAGAGAATCAGAATAGTAAAAGTGAGGAAACTCGTGGGTTGAGATAAAGACAGTTTAATTGGTAAAGCAAAAGCCGTGCGTGCAAGCAAAGCAGAACAAGGAATTCATTCCCCACTTCCCATGGGCAGGCAGGGGTTCAGCCATCCCCAGGAACGCAGGGCTCCGTCACACGTGTAATGGTGACTGGGGAAGACAAACACCATCACACCAAATGTCACCACCCCCCTTCCTTCCTCTTCCCCCAGCTTTATATGCTGATGTCACATGGTCTGGAATATCCCTGTGGTCAGTTGGGGTCAGCTGTCCCGGCTGTCCCCCCTCCCAACCCCTTGTGCACCCCCAGCCCACTGGCTGGTGGGGTGGTGTGAGGAGCAGAAGAGGCCTTGGCTCTGTGTGAGCACTGCTCAGCAGGAACCAAAACCATCTCTATATTCTCACCACTGTTTCAGCACCAATCCAAAACACAGCCCCGTACTAGCCACTATGAAGAAAATTAACTCTGTCCCAGTCAAAACTAGCACAGTTGGGCACGAGGCGTGAGACAAGAACACACTTTGATCTTTATCCTGTGTAACAAGTCCCACTGCTGAGAATAAAAAATTAAGCATCCAATAAGCAATTTGGACATGAAGATGAGAAAGACTACTAATATGTCCCTCCTTTTGTATAGTTGTATAATTTATCCAGTGGAGAGTAACATGCTCTTCCTTCCTTACAAGAAAATACAATCCATGGGAGGAAGATTTCTCTGCCAGTAGCCAGCTTAGACAACAAAGTCTGAAATGTAATTGTTAACCTGATTGGGAAGCCAGGGCACAAAAAAAAAAAAAAAAAAAAGCAAACAGGAGAGAAGTTGTCTACCATGGTGCTGGCTTATGAAAAGTTCAGCTTTATAGGATTAGCTTTGATCTTAAATTTAAACTTTAATTTGCTCACCACTATCTGCTTGACCACTTCACAAACTTCAGACACATTGTCCTTAACACCTGTAGCGATGGATCAGCCCCACACATTTACTTACTTTGAAAAAAAAAAAAAAACCAACAAAAACCTTTTTCCAGCGCACCATAAAGAAAGAAGGCTTTGATGAGCATGCAGTCTGTTTTGCTAATAAAACTCCTGCCCAGCCTATATCTATTCAGCATTTTGTCTTGACATCCTTCACTATCAAGTCTCAAAATTTGATTGCAGGCACTTTTCAGCAGGGATCATGTCGTCTTCATCCCTGTGGACACTCACATGTCTTCTCTGCAGAGTCATAAAGTAATAATGAAAAAGAGACACACACATCCATCAACCAACCTGGCATAAGCAGTAGTCACTACATACTAATCTTTGCATGTTATTAAACTTATGTATAATCTAAGAGAGGAACAGCTGAGGAGCAAAAATAAGCCCAAGGTGACATTTTTCAAGCTTGCCTTTGAGAAACACAGTGAGGGCATGAATGTACACCTTCAGAGAAGCCTGATTTCAGGTTGTCAAGGAATTGCTTTCTGGATCCCCAGTATGGCCCCTTTTTGTTGGCAGAGCTTTCTCCTTGCACTCCTTTCTTCTTCACCCCTTCTGTCTGGCACTTTAAATCAGGGTTTTCCTCACTTGATGTGAGGGCTGAAGCAGGTGAAATGGCCCATCAGCAAAAAAATACTGCAGGGGAAAGTTTTAATATGATCCAGCTTCCCCTGCAGATGTGGCGTTTGGCGTTCAACTCGTCGGTTGGACACTCACAGCCGTGCTCGGACCTGCCAAGGGCAGCTGCAGGCAGGGCAGAACCACGCGACGAAAGGATGGATGTGTTCACTGCCAGTTTTTACCACTATTACCCTGACTAACTGCACATGTTTAGAGCTAGGTTTGGCCTTTCCATTTATCTCTGTTAAGTAGGGTGCTATCCCCCCTAAATGCCCAAGCAGGGTTTGTAATTCAGTTATAGCTCCTTTCTGTCTCTCACCTTGACCAGAATTTAAGCTGTAAGTATTCCTTTGTAAGGTGCAGCAGGTTTTTAATTCCTCTTCCTTCCTTCCATGCAATACATTTCAGCCTTGATCATTTGGCTTTGAAGGACTCAAGGGCAGAGTGTGTGGGATGTGACATTTACCAGGATTCCTCTTCTATTCTTGTTTCAATACGCAGGGCCAGGTAAGAATTTTGCTTTCCAATTTTTATAAACTCTGTCCATTACATGCCCACGCATTCAGCATGAGAGAAAGGTAATGACATATGGGCTGGATGCAGGACTGAGAACAAGGCGTTGATTTTCTAAACCTTATCCTGACATGGCTTCAACCATTTAACTTCTACTCTCCATCTATATACAGATGATAATAATTATTTGGTTTATAGTTTATCTGTTTTTATAATACCTGTATGCTCCATCCAGGAACAAATACAGTGCAATTTTGTCCCCACAATATTTTCCTATATCATATAGTTACTGTGAGGATTAACTGAACTTCCTGAAGAGCCCTATATGAGTGCTAAGTATTTCTATCGCTAGTTTTTTCCTGCTTGCATCTCCGTCTCCAATATAAGCTGAACATATTCTCCATGCTCAGGAGGCAAGTCTGCAAAACCAGATGAGACTGCTCTTTGCTCTGAGGGACAGCAAATGTAGATTAGCCGAGGGTCTTGCCACAGAGAACAGCCACCAACGCTGAAATCTAAGGGAAAGCAGAAGTTCAGTGCTTCCACAGGCACAGTGGTGCGCAAGGACAGATGAGTTTGCAAAGGTCTGATAGAAGAAGGCACCCCCAGTGTCTAAGCATGTGTCTAATTGCCTTCCTTAATCCATGCCTAGGGACAGGCTCTGGTACTTACTTTCTCACACGAGTAGCTCGGCAGTACACAAACTCACGCGCACATTGACACCGTCCATCCGTCCACGCGCTCACGTGCATACACGCTCACGCTGACTTTACATATTCTGTCTCTGTGTATGAACTGTGAGATTGCAGGAGGGGCCGGTAGCAAGGTTTCCTGACGCTTGTTATGATGAACACCCTGCTATCAATCGCCTGTAACTTTGCCAAACTTCTCCTGTCGAGCTCCAGCTGAAATTTTCTGTGCCAGCTAGGTACCAGAAGCCGAATCCTTTTTGGAAAACCTCTGCGCTAAAACAGCTCAGACAGTTCAGTGATCTGAATCAGGGGGAAATGCACTGTTGTGTCTATGCTGAAAAAAACTAAGAAATTCTAAGTATCTTCCTAGTAAAGATGCTCTTATTAATCGCATACTTTGCAGCAGGAATTTAAGCTTGTCTGGGCCTTTATTCCAAGAGTGCTTTTTGCCATCCACATGAAAAATTGCCCACTTTGGCCTAGTGACAAGACTTTGAAGCCTTCTACCTTGCAGTTGAAAATCTGGAAAATCTTCAGAGCTAAAAGTTGCAAAGGGAGCAGGGGAAACCCTGCCCAACCTCCAGATTGCTCGGGGTGCCGCTGGTGTGGCAGAGGAGGAACCAGCTCAGCCTGAGCATAAGGCTTTGCCATGGTTTTCACAGTCCCCTCCAAGGCCGGGGCACGATGAAAGGATTCACCCTGCTCCAACGGCGAAGCAGAAGGAAGCATGCTTTCATAAGCATATCCCTTCTCCTCTTTCTCTTTGCCCTGAAAAGGAGTCCATGTCCCCATCCAGGAGGAAGGCACCTGGCTGGCCAAGGCTCAGCAAGACCCATTGCTCAGTTGAAGGCCTCACGTAAGAAAATTCATGTTTAAATTTATGTTTAAGAAAAAGAAATTTCACTAATTTTCTTACATGTAACAACTCAAGCGTTCTTCACTCCACTATGGTTTTTGATTAGTAGCAGTGTCTGCTCATCATTCCACTTTTCCAGCATATAAACAGTAGCCTTAGTGCTTTCCTGAGTCACTTCATGGACACAGGACAACACTTCTTTCATATTCAATACAGTGTATTTAATTCAGACTTGCTGGGACAGTCCTACCCCAAGCTGGAATATCGGACACCTCTGTGGAGGCTTAACAGCAAGTGCCTCTGGCCACTGGGCCCACACGGTCGGTCGCTCAGCATCCCTCTACTGACAGTTCTGGTCCCCACACATGCCGGTGTGGGTCGCCATGAAAACTACTAAGGGGCACAGTTGATGTACCCAGCTGGTGGTAGTGAAAGAGTAATACTAAATGGCTTTTTATTACTCTGTTTGCGCACTGACCCTTATAGACAGACCTGTGGAAGGAGGGCTATGGGGTGGCTCTTTCCCAGCCAATGGATTCTACTGTGGGTTTCGCAAGGACACCCACTCCTCCGACCCCAGCGCAGGCACAGCCTGGTACACGCATGACCACATCAACACAGCTGCAGGGCTGAGCCTATACGTGCGTCACCAACTACCAACCACGAGGGTGCTTTCAGCGTCGTATGTGCACAGAGGCCAATTTCCTGCTCCCTGTTTCAATGGCACCAGGTGCATCCGCATAGGCTTTTCAGTCCAGAACAAGAGGGCGCTTTGGAAGCGCGTCACTTCATCACCTCCACTTCTTGCCTTCTGGTTCGCACTGTCGGGCGGTCACAGAACACAGAAAAATAGATTCCTCCAGGTTAAAAACAGACCAGAAAATAAACCTTAGGAGTGCTCATGATACACTCCTGCTGCTATGGGTGTTTGGCTCATGGGATCGGACCAAGCTAGTCTGAAATATATCCTCCACATGCATACAGTGTGAATATCGGGTCCTACTGCACTAACTGCTTCACTCTACAGATCTATTATTTGAATTGCATTGCACTATATAGTAATGTAGACAATATTTTTAAGCAGGAGAAAAAACAATGAAGATCAATAGAAAACCAGGCTAATCTCATGCCTTTCCAATCAAAGGTGCATTTTTGCCAAAATTTTCAAGACTTGTGTCTTTCAGAGTTCTTTTCACAAGGACATATAGGATGATCCCCTAAATAACTATTTGATTTGTGTGTTTGTTTTAAGAGGGATTTTTTTTTTTCACTGTTCAGCTGGTTTTAATCAAGAGGTTTGAAAAATCTTCCAAATTCAAAACTTTCAAGATGCATGCATCCATACTTTACCATAACATGTAGCCAGCCTCAAAATTTTTCTGCTAATCTTCTAATAATCCTAACGCAGCAATTTCATGCTCTAGTACATCTGCTTCCAAAAGACATTTTGCAGGTTTTTTTCCTGATTGTGTTTCTGCATCTAAAGAAAACCGAAATGAATGTTACAATTTACATTGAACACTGTTGAGTTCCTAGTGGAGAAGACAAACAATTGCTATGATTGGGAACACGGTGATCTGCAATAAACATTTAGGGAACCATAAAACATAAACTCATTTGTGTTCTTCCTTTTCTTATGGGGGAAAAGTTGAGAGGATACCAGTTATTGACATTTTGCCACAGAAGCTTACAGCTTTCTCTTACTGGAAATATTTCATTCAACATTCTTTGTAATTTTTTTTTTTTTTCTGTTAAGTTCTTTTATCTCTGACTACATGGATTCAAGATAATTCTATTTCACATCCCAATAACACTCCTTCTAGAAGGTTTAAATGAAGCTTTTACTGCTTCCCACATTGTTCCCCAGACTAGTTCATAGTAAATGGTATTCCTGACAAACAACTGACCACAGAAAACCTTCATCTTGCTCAGACAAAAAACAAAGATTTTTTTTTTCATTTATGTTATAGCCATGAGAAAGCACAATTTATGTGCTCAAATACAGAATTCACAATGCTACTTGTTTGAGTATTTCCTAGTCAATAAATCCATAATCTCCTGGGCTGCTGAGTATCACTATGTTTAATGCTTCAGGAAGTAAAGCCCAGTTGAATAAAGAGATAAAATACCTCCACTCTGTAAGGAGAATTTTGCTAAGGGGCAACACTAAAATACTGGTGTATGTCCTAAAGGTAAAACCCAACGTAGTCTGAATTACAAACCCTGCTGCAGCGTCTGACAGATTCACGGCTGCTTCTCCCCTTTGCTTGCCTACTGTACTTGCCAGTTCCTGGAAAATAGTTGTCTCTGTCACTTTTTGTATCCAAACAATATCCCCCTTGAGTTTTAACTGCTGCACAAATAGAAATATGACATAAAGGACAAAGGATAATTTTGGCCTGCCGACATTTTTTGCGTCCGTGGGTTAAAGAAAGTTAATAAGAGAGTTTACTGTGTGTACCACTTGCAGACTAAAAACGTTCCTCAAGAGGTTAAAAGTTCAAAGTTGAGTCAAAGTCTGCACTGCCTCTGCTCTTCCCTTTTAATTATCTGAGGTCAGGAAGTTAATAATACCAGAAATCCCCAGCAGAGACCTCTTGCTCAGTGTATGAACTTTAAACTTGTTCAGTTTTTTTCAAAGGGTAAAAAGTTCAGTGAAAACACAGTGGATTTTCCCTCTGGTCTCCACCAATTCAACCTCAAGGGTTAAAAGTTTAACTGTAAAAGAGAAACCTTTGTTCTCTGAGCTACATTTACAGAGTTCACTTATTAAAAGGTAAAGATTTCAAGCAGCAGCTAAAGTCCAAAGTGATTCTTTGCCATAATGATGAAAATATCGCAATAAAAGAAAGTCCTTTGATCTGTTATCACTTCCCTCAGAAGTGACTGTCAAATCTTATTTTTCTCTTTATTTTGAACTTTGGAGGAGTAATGGAGCCACATGGGTCCCTAAGGCCACGTATATCTGTTAAACAGCAACATGCTGCATTTGTGAATTTGCCCTACATTTTTCAGCCAGACAATATCTTTTCCCTGCTGAAACATTTACGGCAAATGTTTCTCCACCAGGACTTTTTGCACAGTTTATTTCACACAAGCTCAGATTCACCAGTTCTGTCAATGGTGAACGTGTCACATCTAGGTGTTCTCATTATCTTCATTCTCTAAAGAATAACATCCTCATGCTGACATTTTAGCAACTATGCTGCTGGAACACATACAAAACAGTCAATCTAAAATATATCTGGTTTTATATAACACATTCGTGCTAGGGGAGTTCCCTGAGGGGTATTCAATAGGTGCGAAAAGACTGATACTAATTGGTGTGGGTCAAAAGGTTTCCAAAAAGAGGAAAAGACAAAAAAAATGTTACTTTTGTTTTTAGTATTTGTCCCGTGTCTAATGGCCAGGATAAGCATTTATGAAATGAAATAGGAAATGCCCTTGGCTTGGAAGATAATAGATCGCTATGCATGAATTTGGGATAACTGCAGTCTTAAGAAACAACCAATTCTAATCTGGACTGTCCTTAGGGAATTTCTCAAAATGTGAGATTTGGATTGCCATGATGTGAGTGGTCTTTTTATTAAAGATCATCTTATTAAAGTTCAAATATTGCCAGAACAGTTCAGTCCTGCTTCATTTATAAAGTTGAAGCTCAGCATTTCAGTCTTGCTGTATCCACAAGCAAAAATCTCTTGCAGCGTGCCTGAAAGTGTTGCTCTGACCAATACTTGTGACTCTGTTCTTTGATACAAACCTCAGCAAAATCAATACAAGCTCTCACTTCAGTATGCTTTAGATCTAACCATCTCACTCTCAGAACATAACTGAAGATTCTTTTTCCTCATCCTGCTCCACCTGACACATGCTTTGGAGGATGATTCAGTTTCGAGAAATGACGTTTTAAATCTAACTCAGCTCTACAATTGCTTTCACTGGGATATAATCCACACTTTGCATTTCCAGGCCTTTCTCATAGAATAATGGTCACTACTGTGTCTATAAAATAATGTGCACTTTGCAACGGACCTGCAAATCTTCACTATTAGGAAGCTTGTCCTAAATTACCCTTTTGATTTTTAGTTCTCCTACAGACTTTGCATGACCTATTATTCCATTTAACCTACCATTCATAAAGTATTTCTACAAGCATTTCTCCTTTATCATTTCGGTCACTTATTTACACTGTCCGATGAAGACGAGTAAAGACACGTTTTTCTTGACTATTCTGAGAAACATTTTCTCTCTCCTTTATGTGATCAACAATTGTCTCCAACATATGAGCTGTTTCAAGTTCAGTTCAGCAGGAAAGTTTTACTATTTTGGCAGAACTAGTTTACTCGGCCCAGCGGTCCCAAAGTTCAGCTAACGATGGTGACCTTACTAGAGGGTCTACTAGGGCCAGCCCAGACATATTTACATCAGTCTCTCCAAAGAGGATGCTTGGCACTAACTCTGCATGACCTTCTCAGCAAGCTCAGTTCAAACCCCAAACTCGCAAATTAACAACAGATCCTGTAGGTTACAGGCCATCCAGATAGAGGAAAGGATGACTGAGTTCGATTATGAAGCCACTTACGGGGCTTGCAGTAGGTAGCACAGCATAATTTTTATTGGAAGAGGTCTTTGGACATAATTGTCATTTTATTCAACTAATTATAATTATGCTTAATACAAAAAAAAAAAGCAGACTGTTCAATACAGCTGACACTGACAATATTTGTGTGAAGCGTGACTGTTTCACAAATATAGTCTGAGTTCAAGTGATTCCAGGATCAAATTGAATACCTGGCAATCAAACCTCCATAAATTATCATTTTAAATGGAATGTACCTTTTCAGCTTCAGTGAAACACGAACTATTCTACTTCACTTTTGCTTCTCCATCAGTCTGCACATATGCCCTTTTGCCTTTAACTATAGCTGTTCCATATCTCAGTTCTGCCTTTCTACAGGCTAACTCAAACAGTCTTTTGCTGTGTCTTAACCTGCAGGCTAAAAAATTGTTATTTTTCTTTGCGATAAAATAAATTTTATGGCCAAAATTGTTAACACGTATTGTACTCTCTTGAAGCTGGGTTGGTGGTGGTTTTTGATAGTGCAGTTGTAGCCACAGAGTTCAAAACCAGTACTTCAGAGAGTTTCTTTACTCATCTCTGCCATCATCTCACCCCCTTCGCATGCACGCATCTACACAAAAGCACTTCTGAGTGCAACATTCAGCCTCTGACCACCAGGACAGGAGAAGTGCTTTCTACAACAAGAGCTCTGACCCACAAGCACCATCAAGTTGCACTGGGAAGAGTGGAGGGTCGCGCTTCCCACCTGGCCTCCTGGCTGCCGAAAGAGCCAAGTGTTTCTGCTTTCCTGTTGTCTCATTCTGCCGCTCCGGCGTCTTAGTGTACTATGCAGCAGTTTAAATTAAAACAAACCAGCCACGAGCTGTGGTAGCATACATGCAATCACACATTCAGAACTGTTGCCTCTGCATCAAGGGCAACGAACTCCCATTGAGGAATGGGGAAGGGTGCTAACTTTTGAAATTTCACCAAAATGAGTCACCGGCACTTGTGGGAGAGCCCTGAATGACACACCATACTTGGGGGGGGGGGGGGGGGGGGTTGGCTGTTTTCATCATCTCTGCACTTTGTCCCAACTCTACGGTTTGTTTCATTTGCAACTCCTCCTTTTAATTCTCTGCTAAGTCATTCTGCACCACTTGTGCCCTTATACTGTAAACCCAAGTGACAAAGCTCTGTCCCTTGCCCTGCAGGAACATACTGCCATGATAGATACTAGGAAAAAATCACAGTAATTTGGATGTCTTTCCTACAGAGAAAGCTCTTCTGGAGGAGCCGCTCCTCATGACATATTCTGTATGAGAAGAGAAGGAGAGAAGATAGATTCAATCACCATATGCTACAAAAAGCCACCCACAGACAGCGCACAATCTGATGCTATAGCCCCTAAGTTTAGACCTAATGGGTGCCTTTGAACAAATGGATCTTTCCTCCTAATGTTGCCCCTGCTCATCTAAAATGGAAACAGCCAAGAAAAATAGCTGGATGCCAGCTGCCCACAGTACGTTGCACATGAAACTTGTAAAAAATCAGTCACAAGGCAGTGAATAGCAGACTGCTATCTACAGACAGCTCTAACAAGCACTTTGGGTTCTTATTATTCTTTTATTGTAGCATTTTCATGGCTATTATTTTACTAGACTGGACCCACTTAATAAAATGATAATGTATCTTGTGAGTGAATGATCAGATTATCTACCTGACAGCTGCAAAGGTGATGTGAAAAGCGAAAGAGCCTCCTCTGCACCTGAATCTGTCCACAGGTGATTTGTTTGCAATCTCTGTAGCCACATACAACAGAACAGATCTTATGGGAAGGGTAGGATTAAGATAATTGTAATGATAATTTAATTATTTACTAATTCAGAAGAGAGAAAATCTCTTCTTCCCTTATGAATACAAACTCTCTTCTAAGCTCCGAGTCTGGTGTGCTGATCACCATTAGGTCCACGGTTACACTTGCCAAAATTATGTCCCATGCAACCAAGAGAAACGAAAAGTCATAAAATCAGAGTTTTCAAATAATCCCTCAAGACCCAGAGCCCTGAAGTACTGAGCCTTTTGTCCTTTCAAGAACAGCAACAAACAGAAATTCTTCAGGGTGTGAAAAAAGTCCGAGGCAAGCTTTGCAAATGAAAACACATGGCGCGTCTCTTTTCCCCATGCAGGGAGCACACATGTAGGGAACAACTTGGTCCAGTTTGGAATGTACTGGCCATCGAAACACAGTTTCTTCAAAGACACAGCTAAGTTAAAAGAGTAGACCTCAATTAAAGCAGAAGGATAAGCACAGAACAGTACTAAAAGGGCTACATGCTCTCATCAGAACCAACTGTGAGATGAGCAGTCCTAAAACAATGGAGTCTTTAAAAAAAAAAAAAAACACAAATTAACTTAAACACACAGCTTTTGCAATGAACTTGAGTGTTAGCCCTCTTATTCCTTTTACAGACAAAGAACATTGAAGGTCATTACTGCAAAGAGCTCCAGGCAAATTTCTCAAATAAGTTCACAACCCCTCATGAAGACAATCCACTTCCATAAATTATTGGGTGATAAGTAGTATGAACATTGAAAAGATTTGGGCATTACCCAGTGGAAAAAAAAAAAATCTGCTTTGAACTATTGAAAAATACGAGCAAGCCATGTAGAAATAATTAATCATATACAACCCATTACAATTAAAAGTGTATTCTTAAATAGCTTCTTGATTGAGAACAAATGCCTCATTAATCTGGAACATATCGACTAAGGAACACAAGAAATGTCAAGCAGAGAATGATGACCAACATGACATGGGACTCCACATGCTGCATGTGCTCCGTCCCAAAGTCTCACAGAGAACAGTCAATGCAAAGGTCAGTGGATGTGGTGAGTTGGAAAAAAATCCACTGACATTTGATTTTTTTAAAGTCAAATTATTTCATTGTGGACTACTAAACATTATAGGAGTTCTAAAGTGGTCGCATTATCATGCCATCTGCTATTGTTTTCAGACATGCCTTTTACCCCAGTACTTCCCTGGGAATGCTTCCACTGCTATTATGTTTTTTAAAAAATTGTATTGTTGCAGCTGCATCTTACTGTATGTCCACATCACACTTTCTAGGCAAATGTGAGCTTGCTCTATCCATGATGTAAGTGAATTAAGAGGGGTGCAACCACACTGGAACAACTCCAAACCTGATCCAATACATCTTACCTTTCAGCAGGGTTTACCATCCTGGGCTCAGTATCATGTTATTCAATTGGCAAGTATGTTGTTCAACACAAGGCAAGCTCTTGGAAACCTCCTTTCTAGATTGATACATACGCTTTAAAAATGCTTCACCATTCAATTTTATAAAACTTCATTGCTGATTTCTCAAAGGTCATAGTCTAACATAAAAATCTTTTATGGTTACAACACTGTAGTTCAGAGAGGAAATTTTCATTTCGATAATATTTTTGCCACAGAATCTCTGGTGCAAAAAGCATAAGAGTGTTTTTCCTTAAAGATTTAATTTTGTTGGTCCATTTCACCCAGGGAGTCAGAACTGGCTATGGTGGCAAAACCAGACTTTTCAGGTCTTAATGACACTGCCACCAGCAGGTCTTGGTAACAGAGCTGCAACAGCAGACCCCTCTCAGCTGTGAATTTGGCCCTAGACAATTAGGCCACTCGGTCTCAACACCAGTTTGAAATGAAGAGGGATAACGTAGCTGCTTTGCAGCTTTGAAAGCTCACCTAGCACCTCTTCTTTCCTGTAGTCTGCATAAGGAAGGCCCTAAAGCGTCCATTTGTGCCTTGCTGTGCCACCATATATATGCTCCCATTTTCCTTCCATGGCAAGATGTCACCTTTGATAAAAATTCAGATTCATGTCATGGTTTCAGTTTCTCAAAAGAAAGGGAACTTTCTGTAAAACCCAAAAGCATATATGGGAAAAATTTGGATTTTGCTGAAAAGTTGTTTCCTGGTTCAGAAATAACTCCACGGTACTAATGTTGACCCTCTGGCTGAGCTGCAGCAATAGAGCATGGGGTATGTAGTGAGCTGATGATGGGCTGTCTCATATCTTTATTCTCCTCTACGTCCCAGATTGTATTTCCTATTATACAGAGGGAAGTTCAGGAGATTTGTTGGACTGGGGTTAAACCTGCTACCTTTTCAAAATGTTTTCATATTTATTCCAGTTCAATTTCTCTACAGATACTTACGCAATTCTGTTTAAATTGCCTGAAAAGGAGGAGGTTTACAGAAAAAAAATAAAATAAAATTTTACAAGCATGGGTGAGTGTCTTGCCTGCACCAGCTGTCCGATCAGAGGATAAAGCAATACAGCATAATTTACCTTTCACACGTAAACAACAGGACTTCAGAAGCAAGTACTAAAATCAAAATCTCACAGAAAGCTTGATATAAATGAGAAACGCTGAAGTAATGCTTTGTCAAATAATTCTGAACAACAAATGCATTAAAAGACATTGCAGACTTCACAGAGCTATTCCATGGACAGACAACAGCTACATTCATCAAGGAAAGTAATAATTGCGTGTAACTCATTCTAACCTCTCTGGATATTGCGGCAGGAAGAATTTTCTTATCACTTTCATTTTTCAGTGGCATAGTTAAAAATGTTTAAAAACATACTCTGAAAATAGCACTATAATTGGATCACACTGTTTCACTGTAGCTAGTCTAGTTGTCCCTTATGGTTTTCCAGCCTGGCAGTTCCCTTTGGGGGGACCCGTAGCTCCCATCGCTCACCATCAGAGAGGTCGCCGTGTTTTTACTGGTGATTGGAGAAATGGGAAAAAATTGCCAAGAATACTGTATTCTGATAATGCTGGGTGTAGGTGAAAAGGTTCTCAGAAACAGTAGTGCAGTCCGATACTGTCAGGTGAAATGTGGGACCACGACAGGGGATAGACAGTTATTTGGTTATTGATCATATATCTACACTCCAAGCATGCGGGGGGCTGCAGGCAAAAAGTGGACGGTTGGGTCAGCTGTCCAGCCGGACCTCGGCTCAGGGGCATCCCTGCCACAACTTATATTTTTTTTTCCTTTTTAACAGCAGATTACATATATCATGCCCACATGGTTGCACAACAAAGAACACACCATTGCAATAAATAGAGGCTAGGGTCACCATGACCTGACGATCGTCAGCAGTGGCAGGATGTTCACTTCATGAACTGGGACGAGATAGTGCATGCCAAGCCATGTCCTTGACTCCTCACCAATCTTCCGAGCCCTCCACTTGCACTGGGTGCCATTGTAGAGGATATGTATTACTCAACTGAGTTCAAGTTTTCAGATGCAGGGTAGGAAAAGCGAGTGAAATTCTGTGACCTGTTCCCTATACCTTCATCTGAAACGATCCCCACAGTGTATAGGATCAATCTGTCTTGTGTCCTTGCACTTCTCTCTTTCCAAACAACCTCCAAACACTGTCTTTCCTCTTACAGCACCATATGATGCCTGGTGGATACGTCTGGTTTGGCTCCATCAGTTCATCACCATGAACTGATCAATTATCTGCCACATGACTCCACCAAAATCTATTAACATTTGTCAGTAATTTAAATATGCATGCATATTTTAAAAACACACTTCATTTTCACACATCAGACTTTACTAGGTTATAGTAAGTCATAGTTTAAAATAAATCCTCAGATAATCTATTACTTCAATTAAATTTAATCCTTTAAATAAACTGCAGAAAATCAGAGACAAAGGTGAGAAGGCTACTGAGGTAAAAAAGGTCTACAGAGAGATGATATGCAAAGAAACCAGTTAGAAAAACTTTCTCATGTACTACCCACATGTGCCATCCGCAATGCTGTTGAATCAGGGTTTGGGGTGTTTTCTTCTGTTATTTCAGTTTTCAGGAAACCATATATGGCAGACTTTAGAAATGATTTCTTCTCCGTACATGCCGCTGCTGCTGATGGTCCTTGGGTAGATCCAAATTTGGTGGTGCTGAATACAGTGTACAGCATACACATCTGTCAAACCACGCAGAGTGCCCCTCGAGCAGCAGAAACGTGTGCCTGCCTCACCAGAAAGGATCAGGCTGCAGCATTTTTAAGAGAACAGTCTGGGCTTTTCGATTTTCATCAGATCCTTATCATTTTGCTAACGTGATTTTTAAGGGGTGACACTGATTTTTTTCACATTGAACACCATCTTTTTGCACTGAACTATCTTCTTTTGCTTGACACTGTCTAATAATTGGTCTAATCTTTATTAATACCTTTGGTGCTCACCATGGCAACATAAATCATGAAGGCCTCATTTGGTATTAATCTAGATGTCATATACACATTTGTAGGAATGCCATTGTAATCCAGCATTAATTAGTTTACTCTTCCTGCCAATTCTGATTGAAAATTCAAGCACTGCAGCACAAAAATCATTCTGAGAACTGTTGAAGTCTTTGGTACACTCTGCATACTTGGTAAGAAGTTTAATGACTATTGTTATTGCTTTTATTAAATTATTTGCTTAAAATATCTTTCAGCTGTCTCATAAACCAACGTTAAAATGTTTACCATTACTTGCTTCATAGTAACATAAGTACAATAGCTGTCAATTATCTAATGTTTAAACAGCTTTGAGCAGTAGTTTAAACTAATCCAACTAACTCTACTGAGGTGATTTAGGAGAATTCATACCCCTTCCGAGGTACCTCTGCTCTTCTGACTCGGCTTGGGGGGTGGCCGTGCGGTGGGCAGTAACATCTTAAGCATGCACGGTTGTGTTTGCAGTCACTGGCTGACCATGGCCTTACGCTCCGAAGTACTCAATTTAATTTTAAAACTGAGACTTCAAGTAACATTCCAGATGTCTTTCAGCAAATCAGGGACTTAAGTACTGACTGGCTGAAAATGGTATTTATCATTTCTTACCTTTTTTCCCATGCATAGCTTGTCCCTGAACCACAATTAACACTCTGCTTTAGCTGTCTCTGATCTATAGTTTGCTGTCAGCTTCTTATTCCTTGCATTACACAGTTGTTCATTTGATGTTCCAAATCTACTAATACCATTTCTCAACAAATCCAGGAATAAAATGTATTTTAAAAAACTTATGGTATTGGTGGTGTGGTGTATTTCCCTACCTTTCATATGAATTTCTAACAGGGATAAAGGAGAAGATTTCAGTTTTCTGATTAGGTTTCTTTCATAACGCCATCGTACTGGTAACAAAGCCTAGATGGCACATTATGAGACCATGACAGTGGAGTAAGGGAAGACATATCCACGGAGCAGGAGTCAGGAAAAACAGATCTGAGTTACAGACTTCTCATACACTATGATTTATTCACCCCACAGCCCTTTCCTGTGTCACAGATTTTGCCATCTAAAATGAAGAAGAAATTATGTTGAATTCGTGGAGTTTCCATACATCTGTCCGAGTAGATGATCAAGCTTCTGCACCTTACAGAGTCTATGAAACTCAACTGCAAGCTAATGTGGCACCTTGAAAGAAGTGTTTTCTGTCTGTGTTTTAACGATGCTTCTAAGAAGTCACACAAGCTTAAATAAGCTGTGGTATTTCACACATAGTCCCACTCAGGATAATAAAACTCAGCACAGCATAGAGATCACAGTCCGTCTTCCACCTTACAACTTTACAACTTAACTCTGGTGCCCTGAATTGCGCCATGTTCTAGTCTAGAGACACTGACAAACAGACCAGACCTCCCTTTTTGACATTCTGCTACCCGATACCCTTACAAATTACACATCTAACCCACTACAGGCTCAAACTTCAGAGTAAAACTCAGGTAAAAGCTTTACGTATCAGAAAATACCTGTAAACCAAGCTGTGCCTAGTAATCTCTCCAGCTCGGTGAATAAATGCCACTGAATTTTCAGTTATTTATAGCTATGTAATAGGGCAGCAATAATTGTCTCTTGGCTAGACAGATTCTTGGTAGCAACAAACTGAAATCACAAGAAGAAAGAATTCTACACTCTTGACCTCCCTTACATTACTACTTGTGATAAATTATTTCTACTACCTCCAAGTACACTTATGCTTTTTAAACGCAGAAACTTGTACACCCAGGTTAAAAAAATCACAACTCTGCAATAGAAAGAAAACTCATTTCTTTTCATATGTGAAAATATGCATGATGTTGCATCGACAAAAGTGTTTCTAAATCAGACTCAAAAAGAATAATGAGACTATGAGGAAGACTGACAGCTGACTTAGGTACTCACTAGAAAATATTTAGCTACACAATTAACCCCAACTGGATGACAAACTTTTAAATAGCCAAATAAAAAGAAAATTAATTCCACCCTAAACCTCTTCTATATAATTCCAGATTGTATCCATTTCAAGTGCCTGCCAAGAAAAGCGTGCTGAAAGAGAAACCTATTTTCCTTCCTTCAGTTCAGCATTGGTTGAAAGTCCCCTGCCAGAAAGACAGGTACAGAAAAATCATGCTGTCTTGTAAAAAAAAAAGAAAAATCGTAACAGGGAGAAGGCTAATGAATGCTTCAATGGCACAGCAATAAAATTTTTAGGAAGTATTGCATGAAACCATACATTAAAAAGAACAGCGTTATCACAGTAATAATGTATAATTATCCCTTCAGACTTATCTCACCTCAAATAGGCTTACTAAAGAAGGCAAGAACTAATTAATACCCTAATTTTACAGCTAGCATACCACAGAGCAAAATATCACTCTCAAAGTTGTGTAGTGGAGCACATAATGCGCTCAGGCAGCCCGCACAACTTTGGCTTCACTGCATCACTCCATTTCAGTAAAAAACAACACATGAAACTATGTGCAGAAGAAAATAGTGGTTTACGTATCTCTGACTGCAATACATGTCAAAGCCTTACTACAGAATTCTGCAACCTAGAGTACCTATTTGCCAGTCTTCAGAGTCCAGGGAAAACAAACAGTTTAAAAATGGTAAGAGATGAGAAGAAACATTTCATCCACTTTCTGAAGTTTTTTCAACACTAAAATTTTATAAAACAGCACCTATGTACCCTAGTAACTTGCACATAAACTTAGACTTTATGTAACGGAGCTACTGAGGGACTCCATTCTTAGTGTATATTATGATATTCAGATATATCAGCCTGCTTGCTTTATTTCCAAAAATGGAGTGTAAAGATTTACACTTACCATATTGACTGAAAACAGTGAAAATCCCAGCTAGATAAATACGAACGCATACATACCTAAAACATTACAGAAGTAAATAAGAGTCTAATAACCAGTCACTTTCTAAGACAGCAGGACTGCAAAATGCAACCTGTTTTGCATCGGACTTTGCAATTTTGGGGGTCGCAGTGTTCCACCAGGGCACAGCGTTATTGTTGCAACGTCTTAACCAAGGGACATGGTAAAGTGCCATCACTGGGAGCTAAAGGTACATCAGAAGGCACGTGCTTCGCCAGTAACCTGGAGACTCATTAGAAGGCCAAGTCCGGAGTCAGGTCATACTAGACAATGGACCTCGGGGTTATAGGCCGGGGGAGGGATTTGGGCAACATCACAACCTGTAAGGAAGGGCTTGAATGACTTACAACCAGCATGAAAACTCGAAGACTGAAATACATTTTAAGCATGTAATCTCCCATCATGTGGTATTATTCAGGAAGCTCCTTGAGCTTGGAGGTGACAGGGCTTATTCTCTTAGAGCTGGTGCGTTAGCAGGAGATTATTGCTGTGCATGTAACAGAAAAGGAAAAGGATTGCAGCGCTTGTGACGTAGGAGAGAAAGGAGGTTACGCAGCATGAGCCAGAGAAGGGAAAAGATCTACAGGTACAATGGAAGGAGCACGTGACGATCCCCGTGACAAAAAATGAAAGGGCCGGCAGCCTCTCTGACAATAAAGATCAGCTGTTTAAAGTTGAAATCACAGTAATTGAATCTCGAAGCAAAAAGTCACTGAACTTTCATCCTGACGGGAAAAAAAGTGTTGTGAAATGTATATAAGATTAGTAGCTTTGAGAGTAAGCTAAGCATTCCTGTTCAGTCCTGTACACTTTGCTGTACAGGAATGATTCATTGGGATATGCAAAACCTGCTATGTTCACTTGATAGGTGGCTGAAGTCCTCAAAAGCAAGCTGGATAAGCTGACTCCATTGCTTTCACCAGGGCTGGACCTGTGCCATCGTTTTTCAGAATCGATACCTAAAAAGATGCTTCCAAGGCATCACAATAAAACTTTGGCATAGTTACAAATGAGAAAGCACCCTCTTCAGATCTGCATGTGTGTGCTGCCTTTCAGATAGATTTGAGCTTCTAAATCTTTCATCCCTCTTACAGCAACAAGAACGAACCACTGTGCACTTAAGGCAACCAATGGGGATAGGGAAGGGATTTAATAAGGTTCACTGCAGTTTCAATACCCAATTTATACTTTTCCAAATGAGATAAAAAGTAATAAGGTTGCAAATCCCTCTAGTTAAGACTATCACATCTCTGTATGCATATAAGAATAAGCAGATGGTAATTCAAGTTACTGATTTACATTTACCAGACATATGAAAGGCTAGAATTTGTTTCTAAAAAAATCAATATATGAATTAGTAAGGGTTTAGGGCATATAGGCTCTTGTCATAGTCATTCCAAGTGCTCTTTTGTCATCTTGTCACGTGGAATTCAACTGAAAAAATGGTTATTATTCTTTTTTATTGGAAAAGGCAGCAACAGGAGCAGTATGCCTATTTCTTCTCTGGGGATTTTCCCACATATGTTCTATCCTTGATTTTCAGTCTTTGGCTTTTGCACTGATCTTCCCTTTAATTCTGCTGCATTCTCTGTTTTATGTTCTTCTGGGCTCAGTAAGTGTTATGACACTCAGCCTATCTTTTTTTAAGGACCTGCAGAGTTTTTAATACTATAGCTGGGTTCCAAAACTTCATTATTGATTCTTGACTGCACTACACTTAAAACCCCAGACCATAAGCTACATCTAAATCTGTTACCAAAAACTGTTTGACCTTTTGCCCTATATACTTCCATGCTCTGCTGCTTCTCTCTTGCAGAGATGCATTAACCCTACTGTGCTCTGAGACTGCTCTTGGTAGTTTCTCTGCACACCTCAGCTGTCACTGTCCTAGAGTTGAAATACTACCATAATGCCTCTTACTGCCTGAATCCTGACCAGTTGTTTTTTCTTGGATGCCATGTCTAACCAGCCAACTCTGGTATTATATTGGAGGCTGGGAAGAAAAAGGTAGAGGGGCAGGGTAGCAGGGCAGCATAAACAGTTACACAGGAGAAAGCATGGAAGAGATCTAACAGAGGAACTTCAGCTACTATAATTACCAGAGCCTCAATTTAACTGTGCTACACTGATTTTTGCAAAACGAGCTTCTTATCTATTAAAGATGAAGCTGAGAGCTTCAGTTTGTTGGCCTAGTTCCTTGCTAAGGCTATCTCCAGAGATGCAGCATTCCTAGTGACTTTAACAGCATCATTCCATCAGAGTTTCTTTAAACCTTGGATATTTCACTTCGTATTACCTCCACTATCAAGTTGCTTTGTTCAGCAGCTTTGAAATATTATATAACACCAATCTCTTGTCCCCTTGAACACAAAGTTTACTATTAATCCTTTTACAACTGTGAAACTAGGTTATATCATTTCTTCTGTAGACTTTTTCTCAAGTTGATAGGAAATGCAGCAAAGGTCTTTTCCAGATTTAAATTTTAGAACTTGTTCCAAATGTAAAACTACTCTATAGGCCTGTAGGCAGTATATCAACTGAAGCAGACATATTTAAGCAAAACATTGGATGCACTGAAACTGATAAGGTGCTGATCAGTCTTCTGGGCATTTTCAAATCTATAGACTGAAATCATTATAGAATTTAGACATGCATCAAAAATACAAGGCTGAACTTCTTTGCGATGAGAAGCTTGGGGGTTTTATGTCATGGTATTTTACAGATTCTAACTTTGGTGTTGTATCTCTTCTCACAAATTACTCAGAAGTTACTCGGGTAGGAAAAATATACATTCAACCTAGTTGTCTCTAACACATGAAATACATTCTAAGTTTTTGTGAAATATTGTGAGAAAGTTTGTAACTACATTCTCTACATTCACATTAAGAAGTATCATAATCTAAGCAATTAAACCGGTGATGATAAAATAAATTATATTCTTATTAAAGCTATGCATCTAAAAGCTGCTAAATGAAAAGTCACTTTGACTCAGTACGCAAAGCTGCTAGAAGAATTTCAAGTTCTGTGAATAAAAAAAATTGAAATCTTATCTTTCTCTGTGCATTGAGTTTAATTCAGATCCCTGTTCAGGTCTGAATAAACTCAGTGAGCATTCTCCATTTATCTTCACAGAGCTACAGATCAAGCCCAGGAATCATGTTACTGTCAAAGAAGAGGTGCTGCTTTACTGCCATTGTCTCTGCTGATGTAACAGGGTCCTGCAACTGAATAAGCTTCGTTTCTGAAATTTCATGTACTGAGAGACAGATCAACTGTAATACTTCTAATTTAAGAATTGAGAAAAATGAAAATCAGAAAAGTCCATTCTAGAAATGGACTAGCACCAAAGTGGTCCCAATTTTCTTTTCTTTTTTTTTTTTTTTTTTATTTTAAGGGACCTTCCTAAAGTGTGAAAACAAACCCAAACTTCTGAAGCTTAACAATACAAGAGCTGTAAGCATTAAGAAGGCTTACATTAATTTTGAGTTTGTTTCTGTCACGGAGCTTAACCAATATTTTATTAGTTGTCCAACAGAACTGACAATCACTGTTTGCCAGTCAGCTCTAGCTGTTTCCACTTCCACCATCTGTACATACAATAATGTCAAAACAAACCCGTCTGGGATGACCAGGTACAGTTACAGGTCAAATATGTACATTTTAGATGACTAGAACATTATTATGGTTTCTCTTTGATTAGCCTTTCTTCTCTTCTGGCCAACGGCTTCGCTGGGTGCTTCAGCACAGAGACTGAGGCTCCATTCAAAAGATTTGATGGAGAAATCTGAATTCAAAGCCTTTTCCTGACACTCAGTAGTATTAATCTTACCAATTTGGCTGAAGATTTTCAGAGTGGCCTTAAAAGATTCAAGTATCATCCTCAAGGTGATCCTCTTTCTACTAGCAAGCTGTGGAAAAAGACAAGTTTGAGGATGCTGCAAGCCCAGAAGGGATCTTGCCATGGCAGTTTTGATACATGGAATGTTGCTGCAAGTTAGAAGCTCAGTGTTTGGCACAAAGCTATGCTAACGGACATCCTAATTTTGGCATTAGCAACATTGATGGAGTTGTTTGACTGCTGGATGTTTACTGGACACCATCCCAGAGCAGCACCTGTGGAAAAGAGCAGAAAGTAAACATCAGAGCCCGGGCAGAGCATTGGATACATCCTTCATTCCAAATATGATTTTGTTGATGATCAAAACAAGCTCTCTTCCCAAAAGCAAAGAGATGTTGCATCCTCATATACTGTTGTCCTGGAGAGAGTGCTACCAAGGTAAACATGTCAATCACTCGGAACTTTGTTTCATCAACTGTGACTGTGAAAAAACTGAATAACTGCCTTGGGTCAGCCTGTACAATGGCCTCCATCTGCTATATACTAATGGTAAGACAAACGTCTCTGGATGACAGCAAGGCACCTGAGGACAGCCTGATGACTTCCAGCAAGTAGGCACGCATTCCTGCAATCATCAGTGAATGAAAACTTCTGGATGGTTCCTCCCTGGGCTGGGCTCTTAATCAGCCGATTAGTTAAGCTGGTGACCTTCAGTTCTCTAGCCAAGGTGCATTCCTTTGTCATGCTCTGGGAAGCATTACTAAGGACAGAAAAATGAATAGGCTAGGTGCAAGTACAAAGCCTTGTTTGACTCTACTGGGAGCAAGAAACTATTCTAAAATGGAGAATTATGGGCTTCTATATCATCACAAAAGGAGCAGATGAGGTTATAGAGTCTATCAGAACAGCCCGGATTGCTGAGGACTTGCAGACTGCTGAGTCTTGAACAAGAAAATTGAATAGTTTAGTCCAATTAGTAACACTTAGAGTATGAATTCTGATTCCAAGAAATATTAAGATGCTGAGCGCTATAAACTGAGAGGACATACTGGGAGAACTAGTAATGAACGCTTTCTTTCTTATAGTCACCCTTAAACATGCACTAATAGCCACTCCAAACCAAAATACTGGACTAAGATGATTTTTTTATCCTATCTAGTACAGAATTCTTCCTAATCTCTCTGCTTTTCCTAGGTTTGCCTGTCCAAGCATAATTAACTCAGTGTTACCACACACAGTCCAGAAACTGCCTGGTCATTAGGCATCACTATCAGAAGGATGAACTTGTGTTAAGAACAATCATCTGAACTAATAATTTCCAGAGTATAGATTGGAGGAAGATGCCAGAGCTCTCTCACGTAATGGACAACAACACTTCTTTTTTTCCCTAGCTATGCAATTAAAGCATCCTTGAAGTCTTCCACCACTTGTCCTTTTCCACATATTTGGTTGAATAGTGAAAGGGCAAACAATAGCCTTCTGCTTCCATGTGTAGTAGCTATCCCACCACCTGTGGGGACATATCTTCTTGTAGCATTATTATATATAAGCTTTCCATTTGATCACATTAATCATTGCATGAAGGAGATGAGATGTGGCTGACTAAAGACCTTATGCAACTGCCAAGATCAACTTCTTTTTTCAGATAAAAAAATGCCACTCCAAGATCTGTGAAAGGAGTTAAAGCTAGTCATGGTAGGACCCCATATAGAGATCTTTGCAGAAACATATTCAGTGTTGTATGTATTAGTACCGAACTGCATGGCCTCAGCCTTGTCTTTCTACTACACATCATCCATTTCCCAAAGGTGTCATGCTACGCAAGGATTTATAATGTTCCTGCTTCTTGTGAAGTTTAAATGTCTAGCTGTGCTAGACAGAAAGAGTCTGTTTAATCTCTTCATAATTTTAATTGGTCTATCTTGATGTCTGCTTTTAATATGGCCGATTGGTATTTTGGGTAAGGCAAGTGAGGCATCTTTAAGATGTGCTGGCTGTTTTTTCTACACTGCTGCCCTTGCAGCTGTGCTGCTTGAGATGGAATAGAAACTGTGTCCAATGTCAGGCAGGCATGGGGGCTGCCCCCCGATGGCAAGGAGCCAAGATGACCTGGGCACAGGCATGGCCCTGTCACACAAACTTACACAGAATGGTTGAGGCCGGGAGGGACCTCTGGAGGTCATCTGTTCCAACCCCCCTCTCACATAAGGCCATCTAGAGCTGACTGCCAAGGACTATGTCCAGAAGACTTTTTAGTATCTCCAAGGATGGAGATTCCACAACTTCTGTGGACAACCTGTGCCAGTGCTCTGTCACCCTCACAGAGAAAAAGCTTCTCCTTATGTTCAGGTGCTCCTGTGTTTCAGTTTGTACCCATTGCCTCTTTTCCTGATATTGGGCACCACTGAAAAGAGCCTGGCTCGGTCTTCTGTACACCCTCTCTTCAGATAATTAAATACTTTGATAAGATTCCCCTGAGCCTTCTCTTCTCTAAGCTGAACAGTCCCAGCCCTCTCAGCCTTTCCTCATAGGCAAGATGTTCCAGTCCCTAAATTCTCTTAGTGGCCCTTTGCTGGAGTCTCTTCAGTATATCCATCTCTCTTGTGTACTGGGGAGCCCAGAACTGGACCCAGCAATTCAGCTGCGGCCTCACCAGCGCTGAGCGGAGGGGAAGGATCGCCTCCCTCCACCTGCTGGCAACACTCTTCCTAATGCAGCCCAGGATGCCCCTAGCACCCCCCTCCAGCCCCTGAACACAGCGGGCAGAACCAGGGGCAGCAGCAGGACCAATTGGCAACCCCAGAGGTGGCGAGGGGCTGGACTGCGGCCAGGGCCCAGCTGAGGGGTCCTGCCTGGAGCAAAAGGAGACTGGACTGGGGACAAGACTGGAAACAGGTGCAGGTACCCTGAGGTGGAATTGGGCTCCCAGGCCCATGAGGAGGGGGTCCCATGTGAGGATCCTTAAAGGCTCTTGGTGCCCTCGGGGTTTCTTCAAGGAAGGCTGGAATAGCAGGTTTGTACTCATTTTCATGAGTGTGATTACAGCTTTGGATTCCCATACAAATGAGGTAAAATATGCACTGTGTTTTACGGATTTTGCTATTCCCCAGTGTAGATTTCAATGAGATCCCTAAAGAAGCTACTCAGTCATGAAGGGGCTGTACATAGGCCCATCAGCCAGACAAGAAACAACTAAAGTCTTCACTCACCATTGTGCAAATGAGCTGCTACGGCTCCACTGCCTCTTCACCCTAATATGCCATTTAGTACAGGTAACCCTGGGAAAAAGAAACACTCTTACAGGGAAAACTTCATAATTTGCTTTCTCTCTTAGAGTGACTTAGTGTTTAAAGCACAAAAAAAATGAGACAGCATGAGAAAATATCAGCCACAGCCATACCACATATTCTGCTAAATAGGAAGCCTTAACCTGTAGGCTTAGCGGCATGTATCGGTGTGTTGACACTATACAGCAAATGGAAAATAAGCATTTGCCCCTACCACCTGTACAACATACCCCACTGCCTGGGAAGCATGAAGGTTCTTCTGGCCTTTTGCTGCTGACCTCATTATAATCCTCCATTTTCTAAGATTTCACCTGCAATCCTGACAAATGAGATCTGACTGAGTACCTCCAATGAGTCTAGTAACACCTACAGCTAATAATCAGGGCAACCATAACTTGTAAACACTAAAAATCTGTTCTTTTTTTACAAAAAAATGAGATTGCACTTTTCCCTGGTATACAGATTACTTGCTGGATATTTTATGTTGCTACCATCAGGCTTACTTGAGGTGTTTTGCTTCTGATGACCTTGCTTCTGACAGAATCTTTCAAATAGTGGCAAAACCTTTTTTTTTTCCTTGTCTAAAGATTTTTTTTTTATTTTCACCCACATTGATAATGCCAGTGAACAAATGACAGCCAGCTAGAAAAAGAACAGCAAATGCCAATGCTTGTGGAGATCTAGCAAACATACATTTGTGATTAAAGTGTGAACCTGGACTTTCCATACCAGGAAGGTGTGACTGGAAGCATCAAGGCACAGGCAGACATTCCTCTCCTGAGAATTCAGTGTGAAACATATGGAAAGTGATACACCAGGCTGAATTTTGAAATACCTATACTGAAGATATCTACAGAATAATGTGGGAGCCAACCAGCTGCTGTTTAATTTATATTGTATGACGGATAACCAATATCACACGGATAACCAATATCACCTCGCTACAACAGGGAAATAAAATGTTAATAAAACTCACTAGAACCAAGTATTACAAGAAGAAAACTTTCCTACACTCCTCTATCAATGTAAACCTCGGTTATTTCAGCCCCTTTGCTTAATTGGAGATTTCACTACTGGTGATAGCAAAATATGTGGATTTGAAGCAGTTCTAGAAATGAAAGTCTAACACAACATGAACTAAAATAAACAGCAACGTGGCTCAATAGCAGTTACAGTAACTTGCCCACAATCATAATAAGTTTCAGGACATTATCATGGGTAAAATTAACTTAATAACTATCTATCCCAGTTATGCGAGGACTTCACAATTTTGAGAGAAATGGGTGAACACATGTTAGAATTCCTCACTCTTAGTTGAATCAGTGAGCTGCAATTAAAAGCATGGACCCTGGAAAATAGGTATAAAACATAGTATGAAATATTTTCTACATCTATTTGTTGAAAAAGTACTGTTTTTAAGAATCCCCATGGAAAGTAATTTTCTGTCATCCACAACCATCAGACATAATTTCTTTTTGCTTATGAGGGTATTTTCATACTGAGCTTTCACATTTGCTGTGGTTGACTGCATCCAATCCAGCAATTCCCATTGACTTCTAAGGCCTCTGGAGAAAGTGATCAGTGAACTAATGTTTTCTACCTCTTCAGTTTAAGTTTCTTTGAGGTCAGAAATAGATTTTTCAGTAGAATATAATTTCTCCTTTTACTTTCATTATATTCAAACCACTAATACTTTACATGGAAAACATATACAGCTGTGATACTTTGAGAAGCTGTGACATTCTGTTAATGCAAACTTTCAGTTTCATTAAAGACCTTATTAAAACTTACACTGATTTCTCAATGCTGGATGCTAAGCTGTAGTTACAAGGCAGAGTTCTCAGTTTTAGTCTAGAAAACGTGCTCCTGTAAATACAAGATGACTTGTTATTTTCCAATTATTCTGAAACTTAAAACAGAGCACTACTAATCTCTGCAGACCTTCAACAAACTCAACAAAATAGACCATTTTCCATTTCTGTGACTAAGGATCCTATGTGGTCAACAACAGGATAACTCTGAGAAAAAGGTTCAATGATCTCTGGTTTAGATATCTACTGACTGACAACAAAGATCATGGTCTTACACTTACAAACTACTGATAATCTGAACTAAAGCAGACCAGCATTGGATAGCATTTGACCAGTGAATTCCTATGACACATGCCATGATGCCCTCTGCATAAACTGAACTGATATGCTCTGAGGATACAATTACACTTATCATCCTAAAATACATAACCTTGGAGAGAGTTCCTATGAAGGAAAACAAGAAAAATGAGTAATCAACAATTCTACTGGGAAAATTATCTCACTTGAGTTTGCAGTCCCCATCAAATATTCCCACAACCAGCTTTAGCGTGCTTCAGAGATTCATATAAAATTCTAATAAGTACTCTTTTGGTTTTTGGGGTTTTTTTGATTTTTTTAAACAGATCATATATATTTATTTTACCAGGTAATGACAAGCACTAGCACTATGTTGCTTTGCAAAATCAGAATGTATTTATAGAACTGTGAAGCACAAGTCTCTTTCTTTGTTCCCAGGATTTGGGATTCATTTTTAACTGCTTATGGCTCAGCCTCAAGTTTGCATTCAGATATTAGGAACTGAAGAATTAATTTTTGTTTAGTGTCTAATGTGTAAAGGTGTACTTTGAACCAGCCACAAGAAAAGAGAACACATGGGTGGTTAAAAGAAGTGGTACTGGGTTTGACCAAGAGTTTCTTTTGCTGGAAACAGGGAAGAAGAGGAGATGGAACTGTTGTATCCCATTCTGCAGCAGGTGCCAAGCAATATTTCACAGAATCATCATAAAATGGCTTGGGTTGGAAGGGACCTTAAAGATCATCTAGTCCAACCCCCCTGCCATGGGCAGGGACACCCTCCATTAGACCAGGTTGCCCAAAGCCCCATCCAGCCTGGCCTTGAACACTTCCAGGGATGGGGCATCCACAACCTCTCTGGGCAACCTGTTCCAGTGCCTCACCACCCTCATAGTGAAGAATTTCTTCCTTATATCTAATCTAAATCCATCCTCTTTCATTTTAAACTTTAAAAGAGGTCTGGCAATAACTCATATCCTCTGTGGAAAGCCCATGCACAGTGATTTTGGATGAAAACTGCATCAGGACTGAGCAGTGCAGGACTTATCTCCTCCAGACTGACAATCGTAACTCAAAGGCCTTACTCAGCCATTTTCTGTCAGCCATAGTTGACACCTACGACCTGAAAAGCTCTTTCTCTCCTGCTGCCCACCCCAGCAAGCAGCTGCCTCTAACTGGGTACTGACACAAGATACATGATACAGCTCACGCATGTCTCAACAGCGGTAATTTTGGGAAAGACGTTAGTATCTCCCTATCCAATAGAAGCTGCAAATCCGCTGAAGTCAACCCAGGCGTGCCTGCCTAATAACAGCAAGGGTATGCGGCATTTCCGTTGGGGGCTCAAATCACTCTACAATCATTAATGCAACTACTTCCCCATCGCACCAGCTATCTATATGCTGAACTCGTACTGTATTACACTGAATTTACTGATTCACACAGAATTGCAATACAGACAACAGTTAATGGAAGATACCATTAAAACCCAGTTTATGCTGCAGTATGTATCAGAGTTTGGAAAGCTTCCATCTCAGTTTCCAGCAAATTTCTCCTTAACACTTGCACAGCAATATTTTTTTCCATCTATGAACTCTCAGAATTTTTTTGCTTGTTCACTCTTTTCTATTGAGAAGCACATTTAAAATACTTACTCTATATTTGACCCTTGTCAAATTTAAAGCTTAGTTTCCAATGGGTGACAAATTTAAAATTGCCACTTTTTTTTTCTCACACTAAGACCAAATAAGTGGCTCCTTCAATAAGGCTGTTCAGACCCAAAGTGTTTTTCAAAAACCTGAGGCAGTCTTTAGCAGGATTAAAAAAACTGTAATAGGATAACTCCTCAGAAATCAATAAACAAACATCTATTAATGTAATGCACATCACTCAACTTTTCTATATCAGGTGAAACATTTCTCAGTAATTGAATTTACCTCAGATCCTTTAGGAATGTTGATGATCCACACAGCTTCCTGGAATTAAAAACTGGAATATGATTCTAAGTAATTTTATTTAATACACAATAGAAATTTATCACCAAAAGACTTGTGTCAAGGGTTCTTCAGCATCTTATCTAAAAGGATTGTGATGAATTTTCACTTGATTCAGCAGTTGCTTATGTTTTTATTACTAAAGCCTCCCAAATACCTGGTGAAAGCATCACTGACATGATGAAGTATCACACAGGGAAAGTGGTGCTGCATACTAAAAGAAACCCAGACTGAGGTATGTCCCCAGTGGAAAAATCTCAGGCCAATTCTCTGCTGACCTACCACGGCTTTCACTGCGCTTTAACATGGGACTGCAAAGGAGAACCCTGCTCTTTAATTCCTGGCCTTGCAGCTGGATTGGAGGTGAAAAGAAAGTAAAATGCTGTATTTTGGGTTTTGATATTTCAAGGAATATTAATTTTTTTCCTATGGAGTAACTACTAGGAGACAGGAAACCAAGGAAAGAACCTGGTAGGATTGTACAACGAAGTGCTGTCCATTGAAATAAATGTATGCTTTTGTTTCGCAGAAAATGCAGTTTTACCAAAGCTCTCTTCTCACACAGCGCAGCTTTTGGCTGGCTGCCGTATACGATGTATTTTCAGACAAGTCTATTTTAGCAAAAAGGTATATTATTGTAATTACCCTGCTAACTGAAAAGAGAGGCACCAGAGGTATCAATCAGCTGGTGTAAATCAGCAGAGCTGCACCAAAGGACAGATCGCGATGCCGGTCTATTAGCTAAGACTTTTATCCCAGTAAGTACGTTTCATGACTGTGTACACCTTTGGCATACATACAGCGAGCTGTTTAAGGGAGCTGTTCTGTGAAATTTGAAATGATTTTTGCTCGAGGCAGGAGGGATAATAAGCAACCACCCTTTCAGCAGCCAAAAAAGGAAGGGGTGGACACCGCACAGTGAGGAGCAGCAGCAAACCTGTGCAGTGGCTTCCTACTGAAGATACAGTCTCAGGTTCAGCTGCTTACACGAGATGCATGTGACCACTGTATTTCAACATGAGAGCTGAACAAAACTAACAAGGAACAAAACCGAATCTGATGGTTTTAGAAATGAAGTCATGGCCTACTTTTACTTCCTGACCCCAGGCAAATGATTGACATTGGAGCAGACTGTGACCTGTTTAGACTGGTTTAGTGTGTCAACTGCCACCTGGTTTTATGTCACTGAACATGTAACGAGGCTCACTAAATAAGGCAGACCTAACCTAGAAAACTGCATCAGTCTTCACTTATATTTTTAGGTTGATTTCTTCTCAAATAAATTTAAATACCAACCTGAGTCATTCACTGTGAAAGTCTGTACAAGCTTTCCTGTGCTATCAAGAGAGATTAAGGAATCTAGCCAGCTATGTGGTGTCACTTTATTCTGGGTTGGGATTTTTCTTTTTTTTTTTTTTTTCTGGTTCTTTTAGGTTTTTTAAACCAACTCTCTTGTTTTAGACTGAAAACCTGCAGAGAAACAGCATGCCAGAAACAGAAGTTTCTGTATTTTCAGGAGAGAAGAAATACCAACACAAAAAAAGAAGTCACCTGCCAGCTCCAGTAATTGGCCAATGCTACTGCTTATCCCCAGTAACAAGTTAACATTAACTCTATTTTTATTACCAACATTGGACCCATGCGAGGAAATAGCGATCCTGTTGCACGCTTTTCTAATGGCAATCAGTACAGTTCGTGATAGGACTGTCCCTATTTGCCTGCCACATTTCTGGGTGCCCTGCTGGGATCTCTGAGAGGCATCACCTCCTTGGTACGAACCTGCATTGCCCCGGGGAAGCTGAATGCTTGCTACCTTTTCTTCTTCACACTCTTAATACTGAATCAACCTTGTCATGTGCAGGGAGGTTTTCGGTAGCCCTGTCTGTAGGTAGGCTCTGCCCTTGCACGAAGCAGCTTGTGGTGTGCAGGACTGAGCCAGAGGGAAGTACCGCAGCACCATGCAAACCCCAAGGTGGGGCGTAACGGTATGACTCAAAGGCCAAAACCAAGCCTCATGCTTGGCTTGCTCTCACAGAGATGTATTCCTACTGCTGTTCCTAGTAAGCTCATATGAGAAGTAGGGCACATGTCAGCTGAAGCTTAACCCTTTTAAATTTTTTCCCTGACTGAACACTTCTTAAAAAAGGATGATGATTTAGTCTCATTTTCTATGTTATTGCAGCATTGGAAGGTCTTGGATCAGACTTTTGGATGTTCAGTCGACTTCTGGATCTGCTGCAAAGCAATGGCTTTAGGCAGTGCCTGTTTTGAAAAATATGCAGATACTTTCTGTGAGTTATTCAAACTGCAGTGCTGGGTCTAAACTCACTGACCTACTTTAACTTGCTTTTTGAGTGGCTGAGTTTCAGACTTATCTTCCTTTTATCTGAATGTTAAATATTGCTTGGTTTTCAGAATTATTGTGCATGGCTCCATATGTAGTCAATCTCTTCTCTTGGTAGGTGGTTTCCTGTCCTAAATTTCCATAACTAATTGTAGTAATTCCTAATGCACACAAAAAGCAACGTCCCAGGCTACAATATCACCAGTGCATGCTCTCATCCCCAAGAGGCCTTCAGACATCTGGGGCATTATGAAGTTAAGTACTTCCACATCTGAACATATGAAAACAAGTGCATGCAAAAAAGAATAATTGCAAAATGTTTGTTTGTTTGTTTGTTTCCTTAAAATCCAAACAGTTGGCGGGCTATCAGAGCACCCAGTCAGTTTGCAGCAATGGAAACCAAGTGTATGGGGAAATTTTAGCCACCAGGAGTATTACACATGATCGGGCTGTCAAATTGCAGAGGAGAAATGCAAATCTTTGAATGCTCCACATTCAAAGGCAGCTGCCCAAACTCTGTCAGTTCGTCTCAGTTGTTGGATAACGTGGCCCCACCGCTTTCATTCCTGGTGGGCAGATGTTAATATTCTCATGCGGTGCTCCCATAAACTTCCTGAGAGCTGTCTGTCGGCATCTCTGGTCTGCGAAGCATGCCAACTGTTATCACAAGTTTTTCTTACGAGGAATCTTAACGCTTCTCTGCAGACGTAGTTATGCAGACTTGAGTTTCAGCAAGGTGAAAAAAGAACAGCAGGTTCAGACACAGAAACTTCCCCTGCCTTCATTGGGTGCATTTCAGTCTCTGTCACTTTCTTGGTTTGTGGAGTGGCTGAGATTCCTCCCCAGCTGGTGACACCGATGACTAGCTCTATTGCTGTTTCTCTACACCCAGCAGATCTTGCTCTTGGAGAGAAAGCTGCTGTGAAACCCTTGGTCAGGAAGCGTGTATCAGCTTGGGTACTGTTTCTTGTATTCCGCTAGTGTCTTGCTCCAAATTTCTCCATGGCAGCTCTAGCAGTCACCACTAGTTTCCTCAGACTACAACTCTGTTACGTAGCTTGTAGACCTGGGCACAGAGAGATGCCATGCTAGCTGCAGTATTCGACTTTGTCCTAGCAACACCTAAAGACACAGTCTCGGTGGTGAGATTTTATTTACTTGTTGGTGGAGCCATCAGTTGTTCTGTCATCAGCAGAACTGCTCTCCTCAAGCCCCATCCCCTCCTTTCTGAGCAATCCCCCAAAATGCCCCTGTGAGCTCTGGCCCCCCAAAGCCCTCTCCTATGGGCTGGCACAGTGAATCTCTCTCTTGCTCCCAGGATGTGAGGACTCGGGAGGAAACACTGGCTGCAGCACATTCCCATGCCGGACACCTGTTTGGTTTTTATGTCTGCATCATACCTGACCTGGTCAGAGCAGCAGCATGACCCAGGCAGAGCAGTACAGCAGTACATTCGGTGCCAGGATAAGAGGGCGCGAACGGGTTTGACGTGATCCGGACGAGCCCAAAATAATCCCAGCTCTTGGCAGAGCTGACAGAATTTGTATCAGGAGATTTCAGGCTAGTCAGTACACGTCATGAGACAAAATAGATTGGCTGCATTTTTTAAAAATGTGTGTGAAAGAAAGGTTTGAAAAGTTCCTCTTCTTCATCTTGAGGTTGTTGGGTTTTCCCCCCCCCCCCCCCCCTTTGGTGATTTACAAAAAAAAGTCAGTGGATGATGCACATCTTGCAAGCAAATTCCATACATCTTCCAGTGCTCTCAAATACCACCACCAAACACACTGCCTGGGCCCCAGCCCTCTGCTCCTACTGAAGAAGGAAAAGAGCCCCATCGGAGAGCTCAGCAGACGTTCTTCATCCCCGTTCCCACCATGGCACAGCGCTGCTGGGGACATCGCCAGTGCCACCCACTCTGGCAGGGCATGGCAGGGCCTCACCGGCCAGGCCCATCCCACCGCCTCCGCAGGGAGTAGAGGTGGCCTGGAGGCAGCCTCAGCCCCCATGGCCACTGTGGGGCTGGACAGGCCCTGCCATGAGGGAGGCAGGGGCAGTGACGGGCCCGCCATGGTGCCGGCACCTGCAGCCTGGCCCGATGGGGACAGTGTGGCGGGGTCGGCAGGGCTCTGCCCTCGTGTGTGCTGCGCCTGCCTCCTGGGAAGCGGTCACCAACACCAGAAATGGTTTCTCACCATTATACATATTTTTAAACAAACAACCCCACAGAAGAAAATACTGGAAATTTAATGCCAGCAAGAACTCAACCAGGTGTATAACTTGATGGTCAAGACAAATACTGTACAGTGACAGAGCCAGTTCCTTCAAGCCTGTGCTTCAAGCTACACCCGCATGCTTGCAGATGTAGGAGTTAATACGTTTTCTTCACTTAAAATCCCCCTCTTGGTAAAACACTTGTCAGCTCTGGCGTGTCAGCCACCAAAAGCTCCTTACAGCGTAGCTGTCGCATCATGCCAGACGCAAACTCTTCCTGCACAGCAGCCCTGATCTTTTTTTTTTTTTTTTAAATAGGAGCATAAACAGAAGATTCTTCATCAAACTGCAAAGTTTTAAAAATATGCCCATTATGAATAGTTGCCCACCACTCCCTCAGACAGCTGGTTTCGCAAAAGGGTTGTGTGGGGCCGGGGGCTTGGCTGGCTGCAGGACACAGACCCCGGTGCTGTGCCTTCCTCCGGCTCTTTGCCTTCTGCACTGGAACCAATTGCTTGTCTATAAAGCCAGATGACAGTCTGATTAAAACACAGGTGCTGTTCAAATCTGGGGGAAAGATTGGTGTGTGTCCCATGTGTTAGCATAAGTACCCACAGAGGGTGAGTTTCTCTCCTGCAGCCGATACCCAAAGGACAGGAGTATTTGTACTGAAATTAACTCACACTGCTGGGCGAAAAAACCCCCACAAAACACTTCTTTAAAACCTGTGGTAGCATCTCTAAATCACAGTGACAAGAAATGTACAAACATAAAAAGAAATATTACCCCTGCTTCGCAACGCTTGCACGCTCTCTACGTTCCCCAGTGCAGATGCTCTAAATATTGCTTTAAAATAATCTTCTCCCAAATGGTATATGACGCAGATCCATTGGAAACGTACTGGATTTAGATATGCAGATTCAAAAGCCCAGTTTCTTTTGCAAGAGACTTCTGCGTCTCCCTGGAACAGAGACGTGGGCTCAGGCAGCTGCCCAGGCAAAGCCACATGCAAGCGCCAGGAGCTACTCACAAGCATCCCGGAGATCTAATTTTCATAGATTTCATACTGGCAGCACGGTTGCATGCCTGACTTCTAAGCTGGTAAGAATCAATCACAATACAGTTTAAACTGAAAGAGGGTAGATTTAGATTAGATATAAGGAAGAAATTCTTTACTGTGAGGGTGGTGAGGAACAGGTTGCCCAGAGAAGCTGTGGATGCCCCATCCCTGGCAGTGTTCAAGGCCAGGTTGGAGGGTGTCCCTGCCCATGGCAGGGGGGTTGGAACTAGATGGTCTTTGAGGTCCCTTCCAACCCGAACCTTTCTGTGATTCTATGATTCTGTGATTCTGTGATTGTCAAATAATTTCTTGTTTACAGAGACATAATTTACTTAGGTAAATTAACTGTAAGACCAAAAAACGTTTGCAAGGTATGGCTAAGTGTGCTTTTCTCTGTTTAAGTTGGGGTGCTAACAACTTGCATTAAAATCTGTAGAAGCAATTCAGAGTGACACTGTACCATTTGAAAAAAAAACCAAACCCAAAACAACAAACCATGGGAATAATAAAAGATGGGGCTGGCACTGGGAGTGGAGATGATTGAAATTCACAAGCACGGCTGAGTTTGGAGTTGTCATGGTACCAGTGCTACTATATGTGAATCACAGTACCATCAGATCACACTCTGAAAAGCAGCAGTTTTGCCTGCATACAAAGTGAGCAAAACCTTGGAACGAACTGTTCTGTACCTTTAAGGAACTCAACGTTCACTCCGATCTAGCAGCCTGGATTCAAAGTTTAAAAAGCGGTGAGATTTTGGATAAACTGGTGATTTTCTGCAAGATAGGCCCGGCTCCACACTGCTGTGGTTATGGAGTTGCAACTCCGCAGCCTGTGAATTAAGTCAGAAGCACCAGAAACACCGCAGCTCTTCTCACAGTGTTGGCCCTCACACAATGTTGAAGAACCATGTGGCTTGCTTAGGCCACTGCACCTTGTCCATGGCAATAATAAAAATCAGCAAAATCCCTGTCTGTAATCAATGCTTTATTACTATGAACCCTTTTGTGCTCTGCAGAGAACCATGCACATTATAGCACAGATAATCTATTGCTATCTTGTTAAACTTACTTTGCAAAATTTTCTTGAATATGTAGGCTAAGGTTTGCTCCCTTTATTGCTATGCTCCTAATAATAGTGTGCAACCAAGTGTAAAAGATCTTCTGTCTTCTCAATTAACAGACTATTAAGCTTTCCCCTAAGAGTAATAAACGCCTGTAATCTGGCAGGGGCAGCAGTCCACAGATGCACTTTTCTTTTTTTTCCCCCAAAGTGCAAGTTTGTGTTTCCAGATGTGTGCGGGTTGTTCTAACCAGATTTTGCTGAGGAGACACACAGAAGGTATATTCACACTAACTAACATGCTAGATAGGTGAAAAGTCATCTGGCATGCAATTAAATCTAAATTGTTTCTAAATACTTCTTTTCATTTCAGCAACTATTACTGCATCTTTTACTCATGAATAATCTTTAAAGAGTTGTCTCTCAACAGCAGACATTTTTCTGCTAGGGCCACAGGGACTCTGAGCATCCCTGGAAAATGTCTAAGAAGCCTATGAAAGACAGCTGGAAAAAGCAAACTTTTTGTCAGGATGGTTGAATTACTGACTTAAAATTGTCTGCACTGTTATGAAGTAAATGCAGGAGCCCATAAATTCCAGAACCCCTGCTCCGAATCGAGGAGTTGAGGAATGCAGAAACTGAAGATAATGGCAAATCCCTCTAAATGCATAGTCAGATATCTGGGGAACAACATGCAGTTTACTTAAATTTATATCTAAATGCACTGTTGTTTAGTCTAAGTCTCAATGTTTTCCATAAGAATGGTAAGTGAGGTCAGTCTGCAGAGGTGAGGTGTTACCAACACTCATTAAGTTACATCATTAAGTTGCATCAAAGGAGAGCCAAAGATCACACCCAAAAGAAACAAGCCTGCTTTGTTTTCACAGTGGAAAAGCAAAAGCTAGGCATTCATAGCTTAACAGATCCAAGGCCAGAAGATGTTCTTGGGTAATTTAAAAGACAGACAAAGAATTCCTTCCTGAAATTTATGATCCAAAGAAGAAAGACCGTCTGCCCCTTCTCTCCACAGTTTGCTGTAGAGAACAACCAGGCTCATCTGCTACCTGTAGCTGCTTGGCTCCACTATATGTGTGCAGTCCCAATGAGCATGAAGCAATATTATGGAACAAGAAAAGGGGTGGGTAGGTTCTTTTACAATTTACAGAGGAGGTCAGGTCATCTACTTCATCAAACCCTGTACAAAACCATGGCTGGTTTGAAACCCTCACAATAGCTATGCTATATCAGCCGTAGTTTGTTATTTTCCTGTCCCTTGAAACCAGAAATCTGGAAAATTCCCTAAATTTTACTGCTAGGAAGTCTCATTACATTTTTTTCAGCTTGCAGTGATAAGATGGTATTGTCAGCACTAACCTTTAACTAAGCAAAGACTAGCCTTGGGTTGCAGTGCGGGGACCACCCACACACCAGATTATACTTCTGTGCTAGTTAAAAACGACTAAGTATAAACAAAGGGAGCACCCAGGGACTTGGAGTCAGCTCTCTCTGCAGAGCCTTTCCTGTTTTTACCTCACTGCTGCTCATTTCTCAGATTCAGATGACATTTCACTTCTCTGCTAAAATCTCAAGGCCAGTCTCATGCCTGCATAGCTCAGTGCTGCTGTGGCTGGGTGACATACTCACACCAGCTGTAAATGAGTTGGCGTGGGCACCAGCAGCATTTCCAAGAACATCAGAGCTTTTAGCCAAACATCTCAATGCATATTTTAGATTTCTTAATGTATTAAACAAGGGTTTTTTCACTGTTTTTCTCTCTGGGCGATTTTATAAGTAACTTCTTTCTCACCCCACTTTTGATCTTCATGGTTTTTCCTCATGTTGATTTCTGGGTTCATACATTTTTTTTTTTTAAGGGATCCCTGGGGAAACCCACAGTGACAGGCCCATTTTCCGATCACCTCCATGACACAATCCATAGATAACAATTCGTGTTTCAAGTTAGGAAACAACACACTGCCTCCAGAAATAAGGAATACCAATGCCGAGGCAGTAAATTTATCAATTAAATAACCTACTCTACTCGTGCTTTATTTACCATTTTTCTAAATTTCATAAGATATTGAATGCTCTGGCTTGACTCGACTCCTGAAAATGAGCTCAGTACCATCTGTAACCAGCATTTCTTGACGAGCTCCAAATCAAGCTGAGTTGTTATTTTGTAGTTGCATAGATCCAAATTCTTCCCTCTTTCTCTTCCTGCTCTCATCTTCCCCTCATTGCCTTCAAAAGTTGCCTTCAAGTCCCACCGTAAAACCTTTCCCTCCAGTTCAACCTGCTTCCCTTTCCTCCTCCTCTCCCCGATGGCCTCTTCAAATGGGAAGTCATCTTTCCCCAGCGTCAAGGATAAAATCCACCCCACACAGAGAAGCCAGTGCCAGGTCCACTTAAGTCTTCCAAAGAATTTCACCTCAGATGACTTTCCTCTCTCCTCCTCCTGCAGACTTATTCTTTTCACAATACTTTTCAACAATGACCTCAGCCAGATTCCTTCACCACTGCTAACTTGTACCAGCACTTAATGTACTTTATGTGCCTGCAGTGTTTTTTCTGAGTTTGTAATAGGCTGCAAATTCCTTGAAGCATGTCTCATTATATTTTTGTATAGCTCCACTCACTGTATCTCTACTTAATAAATAATGGCTACTCTACAAGAATGCTCACTATACACCCCTACTGTTTAAAATACCAGCCCTTGCGTTGTTAGCTTTCTTAGTTTTTCTTTTGTCTGCGTGAGTCATTGTACCCACCTTCTGCATGTGTTTATGTACACATGCTCATTCACATTTCTCTCCACAGAAAGAAATGCTAAAATAATCCCCTGCACCAAAATTCCTTATTTTGCACATAAATGCAAACATTTTGGATTAGCTGGAGACACAGTCAGCTTTAAAGATTTTCCACTTCTTTATTCTTCCTAGAAAAGTCCCCCTTCCCACCCAAAAACCTAATCAGAGAGTGTAAAAGGTAGTTTGTGTTCTTCAAGAAAAGCTACTTTAAACATGAGACCCCATGTTTAACTTGCCCTGCTGTTGATGTAAGAAATATATGGCAGATGATAAACAAGCAACGAGCTAAAAATACTCTGAAATCTTCAACACTGGAACTAAGCCTAAGTGAAAGGGCTTTATGTTGAGCAAAACCCAGTGAGGTGTAGCCCGGCTGAGAAAGAAACACTGTCATCAGGCTCCCACAAGTCTAGTTGCAATAACGGACTTTCACTGCTGCAAGGTCTTATTTACTTGTCCGAGCCTATTAGGGGTTAGACCTGCTACACAATCGCAAGCCTGGGGTCGCCTTTCACAGGTTTCAGGTATAAATCCTAGCCAGTGCCCTACTTCCACTTAGGTTACTCTCTGGCTTCGGAAAAATGTCTTCCATATTTTCGTCATCCTTATTGGCTTTTAAACTTGCTTATTTCATGCATTGTAATTCAGTTAAGTTTCCACAATATTTCTCCTGCAAGTACATTTTAACCTAGTTTTACTCAAAAGTCCCACGTGAGGTGACCAAAGCAGGAGCAGGGCTACCGAGTGTGATTTAAATAACCAATGCAGATAGATAGGAAGCAAAAGAGACCAGAGTTGTGGAGTTTACCTTCTACTTTGTGATCTGTCACTTGCAGAGACATTTCTGACACAGTTTACCAGATCATAGCAGTTCCTTCATCTCCAGGGATCCTCCCATCTGATGGGAATCTTCACCCTTAGGTGCTCTAAACAGGAAGGCCAAACCACATGTTATACCTTTTAACACACCAAAACTTGATACAGGACAAAAGATACCCTCTTGTGTATCTCAGGTACATGTAGAGTTGATACTCTACTAGCATGGAAGTCTCCCTAAAACAAGGAGAAGTCTTTTTTGGTCTATTTAACATGGAAATCCTGACATGCAGTACGGCCATATGCCCCACCTGAAATTTCATGAATCCCCACAGTCAACCACAACGCAAACCTGGGGTTCCACTGTCATCATTCGGGGACCATCCCTCTTCTCCTGGTGAGGATGATGGTAGGAAATACAACCAGTCATGACAGGCTGCAGGCACCACCTGATAGTAATATAGATCTTATTATTATATTTCCCAATACTGTGGCAAGAGCAACCCATGCTCAGGGCAGGATAACTGCAATGATTGCTGCTGAACTTGAGTAAACAGTGATGATGCAGCAGCTGTAACTGCTGCTACGGAATAAGAAAACATAGCAAAGAGGGGTTTCTGCTTTTACATGAGCCTTATCATTTTGGCTCTGTAACATGGCCTTGTTCACTCAGATGCTAAAGCAAGGCATCCTGCTACCACAATACTCCTCCTGAGGTCCTTTTCTGCATCTCCCTCTTATCCTGGACTCTTTCAGCAAGCCCAACCCAGTCATCATTCCCTCCAGGCCCAGGACGCCACCATCAGCCCAGCCAGCCACTCTGTATCCCCCACCCCAGTGAAGGGGCAGTAGCAGCTGTGGCCAGCGGGCCCCTTTTTGGTACCTCTTTTAATGTTTGCCAGGTCTCAGGTAACACCAGAAATTTGCATACGAGATAGATAGAAAAGACATAGAGCATTTTCCCAAGCACTCCTTCTTTGACCTATCTACTTCTGTAACTGATTCTTGGCCTTGATACCTTTCTGGACAGAGGTCTCTGTGCTTCACCTCTTTCTGATCTCCATGGAGTCCATGGAGTTCCTCACTCCATGGACTAGATTTAGCCCTGTGAGTGCTGTTCTTATTCATCCAATTCTTCCTCTCCTGGTTCCCAGCCCAGAAAAATACATGCAACAGTGCATCAAGCAGAGAAGGAGAGCAAACTCCAAGCATCTAGCATGACTCCTCAAAAAAAAAAGGAGCACTACCCTGCCCTACAGATGTTTCTACAGTTGTCAAGAATTTGACATCATATGCCGAATCCTCTACTTTCCTGCAAAGCACAAGGCTCCATGCCACAGGCAGCCACGTTCCCTATCAAAACAGACAGCGTCATATCAGCTCCAGTATAATCATGTCTGCTTTGGGCCAACTGGGCACATGCTCAAAGGGTGACACTGGCGCAGCTGCACCATTAATGCAGGGTAACGGGAATGTAGTAGATGCCTGGAAACTGGCTGCTACTTCTGCAGTCCATACTCTATGCACTGCCAAAAATTTCCGTATCTCCTTGATCCAAACTGAGAGATACAAACCCTGAACTAGGCAGACATTTATCCAGCGCTCAGTATCTCCTATCAGCACCGTTACCACGCACCGCCCCAGGCACCCCAGCAGTGAGGCACAACAGCTAGCCTGGGTCAGAGGAGACTTCTGTTCCATGCAGGAGGTTCCTGGTACTGTCAGGAGACGTTTTGCAGGCAGAACTGTACTGTGTTACAGACATAGTTTGAAATCAAACAAGGGATAGCAAGCCATATTCTTCTAGGGTAAGTGCAACATAAATGTTTATGTAAAAAGAGAGAAAGATGACAGGAAAACTGGAATGGCACCTTTCTTACTAAAGCGAACCAAGTTTTCGAGGGCTAAGCAGATGTGGGAAGACAAGGAGAAAAATCTGTTGAAGCCACTGATATAAAAAAAGTCATCTTTCTATGTAACTAGCTTTGTCTTTAGACCTTCTATGTAAGTTTTAAAGAGTGGGATGTATTCAATACAATAGCTGCTGTCTGTTTCTAGACAATTATTCCTTCCGTTTCTAAATTAATAACTGCAAATCTATGCCGTGTAAAAATACAGGATGATTCTTTGGGCTGTTAACATTTTTCAGCAGGGGATTTCAGCGCCTTCTCTTCCTCTATCAGCAGCTGCCACTGTTTTGTTCGCGGTGAGAGCAGCCGCCACCAGCTCCCAGCTCTCCGCGTCAGATCTCATGCAAATGGCAGCATTTGGCCCCCTGGGAAGCAACCACTGCCTGCACCGCCGTTGTGCCCTCCCTCTGGGAAACAGGTGGTGGGACAGAATGGGAGCAGGCAACAGGCTGCCAGCTGGACAACGCTGAGGATACTTTAAAAAAAATAAAAAAATCTCCCTCTCTCATTTTCCTCCTCTTACTCTGTCCTTGGACTTGCACCTTCTATTCTGTGTCACTTTTAAAAACTCTTAAATAGCAATTTTTCTGGGGGGAAAAAGGCTTTGTGACATACACTTTGCTTCCTTCTGCCATAGTAAGCAGCATTCTATAATAAACAAAAGAGATACTGGGGGTAGGTGCTGTTAGAGGTGATCACCTCTCTTCTCAGTGTACAGGCACTATGCAATGCCTCAGGTGAGTACTTTCAGTAGGAGACTGAGATACAGCATTCAGTACAGTCAACACATTACATAGTACCTTAGGCAAATACTTATTTCAAAGCAGTTTTTTGTCTAAAAATACATACTGTTTTTTTGCCTCCTCTGATGACTGGGCTGCCATATAGTTTAAAAATGAGATGAAAGGACTCAGTAGGGAAGAGGAAAGGGAAAAAAAATGGCATGAAAATTGGCAGTTGCTCGTGAGAGAGATGGACACACCGCTACATGCAAAGATTAGCTAAACTAATTCCTTTCAGATTTTCAGACAAATTTACAGGCCGACAAACCAGCTATTGGTACTTCTGCATAATGAAATGTAAGGCTTCTTTTGATTTTGGACTAGGAAGTAAGTAAACTTGCATCAGTAATATTCTGAGATTAAAGCAGCGATACTGAACTAATGTTAGTATATTATCTATGACATGAATAGCTGCATGAGGTTTTTGTTTCTATGCTTTATCTAATCCTTGCTGTAGATGCTACTGAAAACTTTCTCCTTCTGACCGTCGTGACTAGAGGAAAATGAGGTGGGATTAGAAAGTAAAAGGCACTTGAGAATAGTATCTTTGTAGCTTGCTACCTTAAGATGCTCCTTCTCTCTCTTTCCTCCTCCTCCCCTTAAATTAATTGCAGTCCAGAGGTGGGTAACACCCCAAGTCACTGATTCGCCACAGCGAACGCAAAGGACAGGCACGCAGATGCATACAAGCATGGGGGTAGCGTGTAGCAACTGAAGGAACACCACCTTCCTGCATGACCAAAGGCGAATCACATGCTGAACCATTTGTAAGGCATGTGACAATCACTGAAGTTTCTTTAAAAAGAAACCCACAAGGGTTTCTTTAAGAGCCAACTGCGAATAACACATTGGAGAAAAAATTGCACAATTCTAACAGCTAACATACAGACGGGCTCGTGATTGAAGGGTGGACTTGACCATGGACGCTATTGCACAGGTCATCCATGAATGTGAAATGTGCTGCAATCAAGCAAGCCAAGCAGTTAAAGCCCCTCTAGTATGGAGGATGATGGCTGAAATACAAATATGGGGAGGCCTGGCAAACTGATTATATCACACTTCCACAAACCCGCCAAGGCAAGCGCCATGTGCTCATAATCGTGGAAGCAACCACCGGATGGCTGGAAACATATCCCATGCCCCGTGCCACTGCTCGGAACACTGTCCTGGGCCTTGAAAAACAAGTCCTATGGTAACGTGGCACCTCAGAAAGAACTGAATCAGACAATGGGACTCATTTATGAAACAACCTCATAAGACACCTGGGCCAAAGAGCATGGCAGTGAGTGGTTGTATCACATCCCCCATCATGCAGCAGCCTCCAGGAAAATCGAATGGTACAATGGACTGCTAAAGACCACACTGAGAGCAATGGGTGGTGGGACCCTCAAATATTGGGACACACATTTAGCAAAGGCCACCTGGTTAGTCAACACTAGGGCATCTACCAATTGAGCTGGCCAATCAAAAGTCCTACGTACTTGTAGAAGGGGATAAAGTTCCTGTAGTGCAGATGAAGAATATGTTGGGGAAGACAGTCTGGGTTATTCCTGCTTCTGGCAAAGGCAAACCCATCCATGGGATTGCTTTCGCTCAAGGACCTGGATGCACTTGGTGGGCGATGCAGAAGGATAGAGAAGTCTGATGTGTACCTCAAGGGGATCTGATTTTGGGTAAGAATAGCCAATGATTGGAATTGTAGGATGTTAATTGCTGCATAATATTGTATGTCATCACTAGTATGACTGCAATATGCCGTATCACAGGTATTACAGTAAGAATCACCCAGATTAATGAAGAATGAATAGGGATAGTCAGTTTTCTTCCTAGTAGCTGGTATAGTGCTGTCTTTTGGATTTAGGATGAGCATAATGTTGGTAACACACTGATGTTTTAGTTGTTGCTAAGCAGTGCTTACACTAAGTCAAGGACTTCTCAGCTTCCCAGGCCCTGCCAGCGAGGAGGCTGGGAGAGCACAAGAAGCTGGGAAGGGGACACAGCCAGGACAGCTGACCCAAACTGACCAGAGATACTCCACACCATACGATGTCATGCTCCATATAAACTAGGGGAGTTGGCCGGGGGAGGAAGGGCTGCTCAGGAACTGGTTTGGCATTAGTTGATGGATGGTGAGCAATTGCATTGTGCATCACTTGTTTTGTGTGTTCTATATTATTATTCCTTTCTGTCCCATTAAACTGTCTTTACCTTAACCCCCTTTTTTCCCCCTGATTCTCTCCCCCACCCCACCGGGGGAAGGGGGGTGAGCAAACGGCTGTGTGACATTTAGTTGCTTGCCAGGTTACACCACAACACAGAGGCATTAGAGAAACTTTCTTCCATTTTTGACAGAATGCGTAGTAAAGCTTTTCTAAAGTTATGGCATAGAAGAGATGGGAGTGTCAGGACATGCAAATCCAAAACATGCTTGAATTTCATCTCTTTCACTCTTGGTACCAGTTATAAGATTTGGGCATGGGTTCTAGTCAGGCAGAACTTGGAAAACAATGACATTTTGCTCGACTTACAAAGGTGCAGACAGGCAAATATTAAGAGATAAGAGCAGCAGATTGGATGTATCTATGTCCTAGTGGCTACCCACAACTCATTTACAGAAGTCACCTTTGAGGTCTGAGCAAAGAGTAGGACTTTAAAAGTCAACACCAGCTTCTGTAAAGACTGAGGCCAGACAGACCCCACTGACTTACAGAATAGCCCAGTTCACCTCCCATTTAGTGAGAAAGTATCCCCACCTCACCAAACCAGACCAGGCAAAGAGAATCAAGATCAGCTAATACTGTGAAGGGAGACAGTTATTTCTCCACCTCCTCCCAACACACCAAGATGGACTGAAGGCACATGCTGAGTTTAATTGCAGAGGCAGGCATCAAGCTTATCTAACTGGCACAGTCGCTAGTCAATAATGTTTGTTTAGCATTCAGTTAAACTCAGAGTAGTTTAATCAGAAAAGTAATCTGGAAATAGTGACAAATCTCTTTATTCATTAAGAGCAAGCAGTCCTTAAAAAGGCAAATCAGAGTAGGGTGCTGTGAGCTCTGATCAGCATATGCTCTTTCATTACCAGCACTGGTATTTACCAGCAGAGAGGATTTTCATGCCCAGAGTTTGTGCCATGCTCCCTTTGACTAACTCTGGCAATCAAAAGGAAATAAAAATTTATCAACAACTATTATCTGCATGTCCTAGCCACTGCTTGAGGCTCCTATCAAGTCCCTACAGGCACTCCCATGGGTGCATTACATGTCTAATGCACTGAGCTGGGTCATACATAAAAACATCATCACTGTATTCTGCAGTTTCAAAATCATGTTTTTCTTGACAACGTTTACAATTAATGAAGAATGATTTGCTTTACTTTTCCTAAATGTAGACATGTTTGTATTACTGCAGCAAGTTTTTCTACTCTGGTAAAGGCTTCTACAATGCACAGGCCTGCAAATGATCGATCAGAATCCACATCTGTCCTCAATGCCCATAACACTAGAGTTAATTTCATCAAGGAGCGTAAGACAGGGCTGCCGAGTCCTGTGAACACAATTGCTGGTTTTTTCCCCGCATTTTGAAATCTCTGAAGCAGAAACTTTCATTTCTTTATCCAGTAGCGGTTTTGTGAAAAATCATCAACATCACACGTATCTTTCAGTTTGTGAGGAACAAACTGAAGATCAAGAAGATTCTGCAGGACCACAGGTCTGTCTGTAAAGAGTTCACTGTCGGTTTCAGGCATTTTTTTCGGCGAGTTTATTATGAATCACTAAGCAAATGTTGTTAATGCTCACTCAGAGTGAAACGTTTCTCAGAATGTTTACACCCGTTCAACATCCTCGTCACTCCACAGGCTGTTTAGCATACCATACGCTCAGCTCCACAGGCCTGTTTGTTCTGGTAGACACAAAGCAAATTTTACTTGGTGTTACAGCACAATAAATTGAATAAATATAGTGAAGTTACAAAAGCCTGAACTCCCCCTGAGCAATAAAACAAAACCCAGTGACATTCATATGCTCCAAGGAACTGTCCTAGGGCATCATCACTTGAGAAATAAAGGCATACCGTTGGTTTTGCTTGGCAGGTAGAATCAAAACCAAAAGGAACCAAGTCAGTGAAGCAGCACGTATTGCAGAAACTATTTCCAAGCTGCACTGCCATTAGAAGACTAGATTGGCTCCTTAGGTATACTGCTTTTTCACATGGCTGTACTTCGGCTTGGCCATTCATCCCTCAAATCAGGGCCAAGCCTACGCAGAGAGAAGAGTCTATGCAGCAGCTGGGTCACGGGTCTTTTCCCTTTGAAGAACAGCTGAGTATCATCGGTGGCATTATACACGTATTTTAAGATGAAATACCCAGAGACAGCCAGTATGCCAATTCTATTCCATTTAGGATACCAAACAATCAAAATGCTCAGCTATGTACTTCATGAAGCCCTAGCTAAGATCTATGGAGTTTAAATTAAATTAAATGTTTTTAAATTAACGTTATGAATTGTAATTTATGCCTTCCAGAAGGCTTCCAAAAAACTTCATGCATGCATATTTATTGCTAAGAGATCTGAAAACATAGGATGATTCCTGAAAATACCTGCTACTGTTACTCAAGACAGTCATGACTCAAGTGCTTGCTTGCAACTCTACAGCTCCAGACATAGTGTGCCTATACACCTTGGAACAAAAATTCTCTGGAGAAACAGCACTTGCACTGATGTTGCAATCCACCACTTGCACTAATGCCATGAGCTAACTTAAAAGCTGCAAAATATGATGCAAGTGCACTGTTAAGTCTTTGTATAGTCTTCACGGGCAAATTGTGTTCACTTTTCTACACGTTTCCTTAAGAACTTAAGTTGAATACAACTAAAAAGTCCTGTCTGTGATATGGACCAAAGTAGATTTTAGTGGGAAAACACCTTTCCTGCCCTGCACAGGGGACCTGAAAAATGTTTCAACATTTGTTTAAACTGATTTTCACATGAAAATTCCCATTTAGAGGTTTCTAGTTTATGGTCACTGATTTCGAGTTAAAAAGCAGCAGGGTATTTGAATAAAACACAATACAGTGCTTTGTAAAGTAAAGCTGCTCATCTGATTTAGATTGTTTCATTTCCAGCTCCACAACTCTCCATTTCCAGTCAGTAGCCTTGTTGAAGGCTATGTGCCCCTAAGTTCCTTGAGATATTTCTGTTGTCAGAAATTTATATTAATACCACTGATGCAAAGAGCCCGCTAACACTCCAATAATGGCAAGTACACAGGAAATAAAGCAGATTTAAAAACCATCAAGACAATGCATTTTTCTCATTTATTCAAATCTTCTGCAGGAAGTAAACACTGAAAGATTTAAAAAAACTTCACACTGCAGTATGTACAGTTTTGTGACATCACATGAGGAAATTAATTTCTAATAAAAAATGAGACCAGTTAGATAAATTACTGAAGACACATCACAATAAAATCGGTTGTGGTAAAATCCCGCATTCTTATGTATGGCAATGAAAATCAATATTCCTTTGTTTTACAGGGATGTAATAGTCCTGGTACAATATTTCAATTATGCAAAATGGAGTCCTGAACTTACATGACCGATTATAGACGTATGAGTACTTCATGTTTTAAAAGTAGTTTTGCGATTTGTTTTTTTATTTTTTTCCCCCAGACCCTTTTGATTTGAAGCACATTCTTTCACAAAGCTAAAATACCACAGCAGAAGTCATGTCCAGAAGTGGAATACTGTTGTGTTTTGAACTGACCTGACTTGTTAAGACTTTTTTTTTTTTTGCCAACGCACAGATGCACAGGGTCCCCCATGCACTTTTCATGCAGCAGGTAATCACAACTTTAAATAAAAGTATTTTTCTATACATTCTTCCAGACTTGCAACTGTATACATACATGCAAAAGTTTTTAAACCTATGTGATCATATTTACACTTATACATGGAATATACATAACAAAAAAGATTAAAAGGGTTTTTTTCCTTTGTATTAGAACAATACAAAATATGTATTTTTCATTAAGGAAACCACTATTTACATCACCTTTTAAAAACCAATTTCAACATATTATAATAGGTGTAACAAGTCAATATATTTACATTATATATAAATATATATAATATATACTTACCAGTTTACTCCTCTGTAAGATGTGGCAGAGAACAAACTGGTAATATCATGTCACTGACGTCAATGAGAGCTGTAATACTTTCACCAACATTTAACAGGGAAAATTTAAACCATTCATTTCTTTCTTTTAAAAACATTTGTAAATTAAAAATTTAAAAACATTACTAAGAGTAAATGGCTAAGAAAAGTGAAAGTTATGGCTGAATTCCCTTTTGATCTCATAATGTTTATAAACTTCTCAAACTGAGCCGCCCGGTTATGCGGTATCAGTAGAGAGAAGCCCTCCAGCAAAACACCTTTGATTCTGTCGTCATGTGTTGCCCCCCATAATTTCCTCAAACTTTGGCAGAGAAGACACTAGAAATCTGGTTATCTCAGTCCCGTACGCTTTCTTCTGGAAAAAAAAGGCGTTATCTGCGTGGCAATTGCAAGTCAATCCCCAAATCTAGCTAGCTTAAGCACTACACTGCCACAGTGGATGAAGCGGCATGAGCCTGTAGATGCCCCCTCAAGCAAGGCATTGGGCACTTAGCAACCCAGCTGCTGCTGCTGCAACCATTTGCAGTTAAACGAGGGTAAAGTTAATTCAGGTCTAAGTCCCAAGGGGCTGCAATTGTAAGTGTGGTATAGACACATCCCTGACGCACTTCACTGCTCCATGAGGTGGAGGCAGCTTTCCCCCAGCAGTCTCACCTGTGGGACTGGGTGGGAGAGAACTGGGACACGTTCTCCTCTCCCTCCCTGTTCTTTTGATGACAAGATCGTACAACAGCACCCATCAATCCTGCATCTCTTTGCCTACACAGCTACTTCTGCCAATATCTGACAAGGCCCTGTTTTTCTTCAAGTCTGTAGTCTACGGCCTAGCTGGAACTTCAGCCTCCCAAGTTTGCAGAGCTATCTTTGACACTTCCACTTGCAGACTGAGGAAGCATATTAGGGACAGCCAAAATGCATACCCTAGTAGTAAATGTCTACTGTACCAAGGAGACAGGAGTTGTTGAGAATACCAAGTGTTACACTCAACAGATGACCTTGGTCTGTCATTCATCTACAGGGACTGGTGGAGATCAAGGATCTTTCAGGTGCTGGGGAAAATGTGGCCAAGCCCTACTGGTCCTTCTGCTGGTGCAGCAAACCCAGCTCTGATAGAACAACTGAGAGGGAAAAGTCCCCAAGAAGAATAATGGTGACTTCTTTTTATTCACCCATGCTACAGGATAAATGATGAAAAAGCCTTAGGTCCTCAGGTTTAAAGGCTGTAAATGTGGATGGGGTAGATTTTAAAGAAGACCTCTCTTCCCTAGGGAGAGGTAACATCAGTGATACTGGAGAATTTCACATAGAAGACTGTTGCCCTCATAGCAGCTGTCTGAAAAGCATGCAGTTGACATGCCCTACACTCTTCTCAAGGGCCTCATCGTTATATTACGTGCTGCTTGAGATTGCAACGTCTACAAGAGGTAAGATTCTTCCATGAATGGCATGTCCTAAACTTAGATTCTTGTCTATTATAGTTTACTGACATCTGTGAGAGTGGCAATACGCTTTCATTACCATCACCTACAAAGAAAACTAAATGATTAACTGGTCAAACTGTTAAGATTTTAACTTAAATGTTTTATAAAACTTTAAAAACTAAATATTCAAAAGTATATATTATAGCAATAGACTACCATAGAATAAATACATAGGTAAGCACACTCTTAGACTCCAATATTACTTTTTGTTAGGGTTAGACTCTCCTCCCTACTTTTCAGCTCAAATTTGTTTTGATGAAGTCTTTCCAACCAGATTATTTCACATCCATTCAAGCTGCATTTTCCTGTGGAGCCCTTCAAGTAGATTATAGCCCTGTATTTACTCTGGGGACCATCTATTATTCTATATTATATATATTTCCTACCTATATACATGTTGTTTCAAGAAAAATAATCAATTAAGACTTTAAGAGACATTTAATGGATGGAACAAATACTATCTTTTTAATATTTCTGCTGGGATGACTCATATAAAAAGAATTCAGTTCCACTGTCAATCCAAAATATACTTTATCTCGTTAATGATTATTCTGTGAGACATTTGAATTGTCATTGGGCCACTTATAAATGCAATATTAAAGACAAAAAAAAATTATTTTTATATTATACTTCAGACAATGACATTTAAAATGATATTAGATTTGTGTGAAGGTTTTAAAATATAAATCTTCTTTGTACAGCCCATTAATATATTACGCTTCACCCAAATAACATAAAAATATATCTTTAAATCGCTCTGTTATTTCTCATATAAACCAGGGGGAATGTTTTATATCAGGTACTGCCAAATATTTGTGTTCCCTAAAAGAAGGTATCCCCCAGGGGGTAAAACTGAATAGTGGTGCATTTTCCAGCTGGCAGACAGGAGAATTCCCTTTCAGCAGGGACTGCAGTGGAAAGAAGGGAAACTGATCCCGGGCAAGGCGCAGAGGACACGAGGGGGACAACAGCTCGCTCTGTCTCTGTAAGCCAGCAGGCCGGGAAAAGGATCTCTGAAACCAAACCAGAAAGAAAAGAGCAAAATGCCTCATCGCTACGCAAACATGAGATGGACAGAAACAGCAGTTTTGTCATGTAATCGGCTCTCAATAGTGAAAACAGTCAAAATTAAAACAGAATGTAGTTTTCATTAGCTATGCAAGCCAACTACTTAGCTGTCTGCTGAGAGCATAGGGGACTATCAGTGAAATCAGAAGCTACAGAGAACGTTTTTTTCAGGGGAGTAAAAAGTTCAGCAAAACTTATGGTTGCCAATAATGCATATAATTTAGAGGAACTGGACTTTGTCCTCCTCCTCCCCTCTGAGAAATAAGGGCTGCAAATGGAGTTAACACTGACAGCGTTAACAGGAAAGCCGAGCCGCGTGGCTCTTCCCTAGCCAGCAATTCTTCTAAGGTCTCTCAGCTTTGACTGCAATTTTCAGTTACTCCCATCTCAGGCCAATACTGCCAGATGTTACAAATCACAGCACAGGTGGGGATTGAGGAAAAGGGCAGAGGAGGATTTCTCAGACACGTCCCACTATCCATTACAGAACATGACAAAACCACAATTTCATTCTCAGTGCAAACTGAAAAATTATTCCAAAACCAGGTTTTCTGCAGTGCATTAAACCATGCATCAGCTGTTCCGAGAGTAATAAATATTGGCAGAATATGGATTCTTCTCCCTGGTTGTAGGAAGAGGCCAACGCATTTTTCATTAAAATCCTATTCCATCTTTGAGTGGAAGTCTGATGTGCTGCTTTAGCACAGTTGGTAGTATTCTGCAGGGGAAGCAGGATGGTGCTAAACAGACAATTCCACTCATCCGCTTCACAAACTTTCCACCATTTTCCTCACCAAATATATGAACTAAGCTTTCTTAATCACACTACTCCAAAAGGCATTTTGACTCTCCCCTTTTAAGCAGGGAAGTGACAGGAATGCGCCGACAGGAAGACTCATGCAGTACTTGCATGGCCTATGAAAATCTGCCTTTTGTATAAAAACCTAAAAAAACCCCTTAATCATAACTAGTAACTCATAACTATGGCTAAGGATTCTGAGGAAGGCAGTTGTCAAGAGCAGGGCAAGGAAGAAAAATAGATTTTACACCACTATTCCGGCAGGACCACAAACAAGATTTAAAAATAACAATAAAAATTTTGGAAGCACTAAAAAATACATTTCAGTGCATTTCAATTATTAACACTGACACAGGTTTTCCAATATGACGAGCTAATACCTTGGACGGACAGCTCCATTTCTGAGAAGTTATTCTTAAAATTTCACAAAACATATTAAACATTCCCAAAAAAAAAAAAGGTCTCTATGCTCAGGCTTCCAAAAAATAAGGAGTATTTTACAGGGAGGGAAGAAAAACGCAGCATTACCACCACCTAGGCTGTACGCTTGCACTTTATGCTATACCAAAAACTTGCAGATCCAAGTAAGACTCTGATCAAAGAGTACTCATAACTTAATCTGATACATACAGAAATGTCTTGTACAAATTACAACCTTTTTAGTTTCCTTGTGACAATCTACTGTAAAGCAACTTTTATCTACATGTATTTTAAATAACATCACCAGAAAAATAAAAAGTTTATCAAATGAAAACATGTTTCAATTAGACCATGCTTTTCTAAAATCATGCTCGATTTATACAGTAGTCAAGTTTGTACTCATTTTTATTTTTTTCTTTTTTTTTTTTTAAAAACAAAGATTCAAAACCACTGATTGTAAACTCACTGAGGAGGCTGTAGTTTATTCTGGCTCTTTTTTGATTGTTAGCACTTTTTCCAGAAGTCCATGCATTTCTCCATTCACACCATGTTGATGAGAGGTCTTACTCCCCATATGGCTGTTGTAAGGGCTTCTTAAGTTACTAAAAGGAGTTTTCAGCTCTGCATCGGATGTCAACTCCTCTTTGATTGTAACATGAGTTGAACTATTGGTATATGAAGGTTCATTCCAGATTTCTTTGTCAAAGTTACTAAAAGGAGTTTTCAGCTCTGCGTTGGATGTCAACTCCTCTTTGATTGTAACATGAGTTGAACTATCGGTATATGAAGGTTCATTCCAGATTTCTTTGTCATGTGCTTCTTGGCTACTAACAGAGTTGCCGCCTTTCTGTAACATGTAGTACAATATTGGATTGGTTTTGGTCAGTCTTGGAGAGTCTTTTTCATAATCATTCTTGTCCATACCTGTGATCACCCATCTGATGGGCCCTTTTTCACCGGGCACGGGACACATGTTAAACTGGTCGGACTCGAGCCTAGATACTGTACTCCCCAAATGTTCAGGGAAGGGGGAACTGGCAGGACTTTTTACTGCTACAGGATACTGAAATGTTCTATGATCTACACAATTGTTCTGTTGCACAGGGCTTGCCATTAACGAACTCACCGACGAAATGCTGAATTCAGGTTTAATAACTGTTGCACTGGTTTTGTTTCCTTTTTTCTTGCCCTCTGTTAGTACATTATTCCTATGTTGTGACAGATCTCTCTCACAGTTTTCTGAGAGAAGCAGCTGTTTCAACACATTAAAGCCTTTACTATCTCTAGACCAACTCCTATTTTCACTTTCGTTATTTGAACCATGACTTACAGCATATTTAAATTCAGCATCACTTCTGCTGAATTTCAGTTCTTGCTGGTTAAGCAAAGGCCCGTATAGTGCCTCTGTAGGAGAAGCATGATTGTTTGCAGCATCAGACACATTACTTTTCATCTTTTTTAATGGACTTTCCAAAGGCTCAGTGTGAAGCTTCCTCTTCTTCGGTACTGTGCAAAGACTCTTTGATTCAAGGTGTGTCAGCTCATTGTTTCGGTGACTTCTGTCCAGCTCATCTGCAGGGTAACTGTCTTGATTCTGTCTCAGCAACCTACTTAGCAGGCCATTTTTGGAAAAAGAGAAATCCTGAGGCGAAAGAGGCTCAGATTTCAACTCCTCGGATGCTGGAGAAGCAGCTGTGTTCCTCTGCAGTGAATGAACAAATCCTTGAAATTTGTTACCCTTGCACTCTCTTACTTGTTGTGCATTTGAATTATACGGAACATTTGATTCTTCAGATGGTTCAGTTTTTATTTTCACTGTCAATATTTGCTCATTCAAAGCCTTATCTGTCTGTTCTTGAGAACTTTCATCTCTTAAAAGCATCCTCTCTTTCTTTTCACTTTTACCTTTATTGGGAGTTCCCAGAAGCAGCTGAAGGACAGTGCGCCTTTCAAGGAGATTTTCTATTTCCGAACCTGGAAGTCCTTGTTCAGTGGGTGCAGGCTGACAACTGAATATTTTGTTATTTTCTTCATGCGTACTCAATTTATTCGTAAGCAGAGGGCTGTTCAATCTGTCAATCAGGCCTACAGGTTTATCTGTGTTCCCTGCCAGCAGCTGTTTGCTAGCTCTTTGTTCTTCACTTGACATGGAAGTCTGCATGCCGCACTGAGCGAGGTTCTGCAACAGCTTGCTGGCACTGAAAGCCGAAGAGTTCTGGGGACTATTGTTCCTGCTCAGCTTGGTTCCTTGAATTTCTTTGTTTTTAGAAAGGTCTATCAAATGTTTAGATGCGGGATTCACCAGCCTGTCCGGCTGGATGCTGCAGGCATACGGTGGCGAGCTATGCTTGATAGCTAACGATTGGTGCGAGAGATCGATAGGTGAGTCTGCTTTTGTAGAAGCCAGCAGAGGTGGAGTGCTTAACGGCGTCATTCGATTTGCACTGGGACTGTCAGTAACAGGAGTCCTTTTACCAGTCTGTACAGTGAATTTTGCCACATCAGCTGCACTGTGTGGTCCCTGAGGGTCATGACTCTTGTCTACCTTTTCTTCACTCTTATGGCCAAGTAACAGCTGAAGCAGTGTTACTTTCTGATGAGGATTCAGCTTAGAAGCTTTTGGAGTGTCTTTGTCTTCCTTGTTCTCTGGACAGGAAACTTTTGGATCCCAGTTATGAAGCAAGGACTGAGTCAGGTTATCCAGTGATGCAGGTGGACCCGCATCTGGCTTATCTGTCCTCTGTTTAAAGGATAGGTCTATAGGAAGACAGTTAGAATGGGATCTTTCATCATCACTGCTGTCGTCTTCCGTAAAACTAGGATTGTTGTCTGAATACTCATCAATAGTTGTTGGTGTGCTGCTGTCTTCAAAAATGCTGACTCTCTCACTCTGTTCATGCCCTTTTACATGTTTGGTGGTATTCTGGCTTTTCAGTAGATGCAAGAGCAAACTGTTGCTGGGAGAGGTTTTCAGGTTACGCCTTTCCAAAGTACTTTTGTATCCCACAGTTTTGGGAGGTGAATGCATGATTCCCGCTGAACTCTGAAATGGTGCCATATTGCTTTTGCTAGATGCTGTTTTGGTTGATGATCCTGTCTGACCATTGAGATGGCTTGTAATTCCTTTTGCTAAACCAAATTGCCCAATATCTTTCTGAGCACTTTCTTGTAATCTGGCCATAGCTGCAAGTCTCTCACTTGCTACCTGATTTGCATTTTGTGCTTTTAAAGCATGTTCCCTGGAGTACTGCTGCAAGTGAGCTTCACTTGAAAGGAGTAAAGCTAGCTGGCTGCATGCTACGCTGGGCTTCGGTGAAGCAGCAGGACTAGATCGTTTCTCTACCATGCTTGCAACAGCTTGTAATCTTGCAGCACATGACAGTGGCTCGTTGATCACTTTAGGTCCGCTCTGCACCGCATGAGGAGATTCGATAAACCTCTCTTTGGGCAGGTTCTTTGTTATATCAGGCAGGCTGTTGTCCAGCTTCTGATCTTTTGCTTTGCTCTTCTTCAGCAGAGTCTTCAGGTGACTGGACGCAACGCCATAGCACCTTAAATCCTTCTCCACTTGTAGAGAATCATGGCTAAGGGAATACCCTTGCTCCTTAAGGCTCTGCCTAATCTGCTGTGACAGAGCAACACTCTGCAGCCTAGAGCTGAACGACTGAAGCAAAGAGGCAAGTAATGTGCTATCCTGTTTGCCTTTAGGCACATTTTCTACCATGCCAGCTAACAAAGCTTCCTTTTTTCCATCTAAATCCACAATGGAATCAGACAACCGCCTTCTCTTTGCTGCATTCCAGTCTTCGGAAGACTGCAACAGTCTTGCTTTTTTGAGGTGCAGCATGCCAGATCCCCGATATGTATTTGTGTTAAGAACTGGACCATTACTTTGACAGCTGGGAAATATATTTCCAGAAATCTTAAAGTTTTGATCCTCTCCACTATGCCCAGTAGACTTTTTGTCAACTGCAGTACCTGAGCCTCCTGCTGCTTGATGCATTAGTAATCCCTCTAGGTAAGTTAGAACAACAGAATCCTGGTGCATCTCAGAGCCAAGCTCTTCTCCATGAGTCATGTTCAATAAAAGTTTCCGAAAGGGCTCTGGTTCTATTCACTTCAAAGGCTAGTTTTGCTGTAGCTGAATCGAGATGCAGAGTTAAGAAACAATAGGTAGATGTCTATAGTGTTTTCTCACAGACTTTCAGAAACAATACAAAATGTCATATTCCAAGCAGGCTTCTTCTACTGGATGCTGTTTGATGAGCCAGGTTTCCAATCATATCAATCTGCTGCTATCTAGAAGATTTATGAAAGATGTCTAGGAGGAGCATTCAAAACAGGGTTCCACAGCAATCAAGTTCCATTAAGTATTTGCTGCCTTCTTTCTCCAGGAAGCCAGCTTGTTTTTCATCTTTTTCCATCTCTGCCAAGCACATAAAATTCCTAAATGAAAAAAACAAAACAAAACAAACAGAAAAAAACAACAAACAGAAAAAAAGAAAGATTTAGGATAAGATCTAATTGCATAAGACTTTCCTTTTTTTTTTTTTATTTTTAAACACATTGTCTTAGACAAAGATTCAGAATATATAAGCAATAACTACATTCCAGAAGAAGTTAAAAATCAAGTAATGGACAAAGTACATGGAAACTAATTTAAAGAGCTTTCTGAAAACAATTCTGAGACAGAAAATTTTAATAGAAAAATCAAGCTTAACTATCATAAACATAGCTTCCTACAACTGTTCATCAAATTTCTCTATCCTACAACTCAAAATAAGGAATAGCACACAAGTAAGGAAAATCTTAAATCACTCTAAGTACAGTTTTTAAAAAAAAATATATTGGGTTTTACTTCACAGTTGCATTAACCTTTCTTCTTGTTATGCAAACACACAGGACATGCAGACTATCACTCTAAAATAGAATTAATGGGAAAAGGTTTGTCAAAAGCCAAAGTTTAGGTTCACGTTCAGTCTGTTTTCAGATAACAGAATAAGTAGATTCATATATATGAGAACATTTTTGTTTGGCAGGAAGATGATATTGCTAGAAACCAAGTTGTAACTGCTGCCCAGGACTATCTAGTAATGCAAAACCTGGTATGATAGCACAACAGGGAGGAAATCTGTTGTTCTTGCAGCTCCCTATAAGTCATTGGAAGAATCATGTGATATGAGCGGTGAAAAGGGTGCTTCTGATATAACATCAATCCTGATAGCAAAATTATCCCTTCGTTGGAGGATTTTTACCTTTACATTCTTTCCATGTATTAAACATATAATTGTAAAAAACCCCTTCCTTGAAGTCTCGATATTTTCAAAGAGCGTAGAACATCTCTACTCGATCCTTTCTTGGATGAGGCAGTACACTATATAAAGCTGTTTTAAAAGCATCACAATGGTGCTTATGCTAGATGCTTCTCTTCAGTTTTAGTTATATTACTGGTCAACAGCACTGTGAACAGTTCAGTCACCACAGTTCCATATTGAGATCACTACACCACACATATCTACTCACCCCTTCAGTTCTAATCTGGCATAAATATTCAGTATGAGCAAAGACAGGTGTCTTTCCACATATCTAACTCTGCAATTTGCTTGCACAGACTAACAGCCCATTGAAAACTCATACTTACAAATTTAAAAAGGATGTACACAGACGAAATCCTTGCCTCCTTAAAGTGAATGAATATTTTATGATTGATTGCCCAGAGGCTATTTTTTAATTCAAAAGCTACAGGCAACTAGAAGTCAGAAAAATATCAGATCTGAAAAAAATAAAGAATGAGAAGAACAACTAAATAGCTGTAATGTTAACAGCCCATCTATCCCCCTGTGCAAATACTCCCTTACTAGATTTTATGTCATTTAGAGAAACTCTAAAACCTGAGCTATCAAAAAAAAAAAAAAAAAAAAAAAAGGATTAAAATGCCAGCAATGCATTGTAGTGTAAACGTGTATACCCATGTATCAAAATATCAAATGAAGAGACCCCAGCAATAGCTACCAACTCACTATTTCTCTCAGAAATACATGTTTACATTAACCGGCATTTACGTAAGTACCTGTAGAAGACACATACTTGAATCAACACTGTAACTACAGCTTAAATGTGGATTCATCTAATTAAAAATTAGTGATCATCCTACTGTTCCTTCAAAAACCTTTGCACCTCTGGGTAGACTTTTGCAGTTTCAACCCAAAACAGATTAAAATCAAAATAACCAATCCTTGAAAAAAATCGAGGTTTCCAATGTTTCCATCAAGTATCCACCAACTGTAACATCAGTACCCCTAGACTTATTTCCTCAAATATTTGGGAGTGTACTTTATCTGGAAAATACAATTTTCCAACTTCCAAAAATAAACTGTTCATCTGCAGCCACATTTTCATATTTCAAAAGGAAATTAAGCTGACAGCGTGCTGTTCTTAAAAAGGAGTGAGTAGCATTTGATACCCTGTGTTTTGTGTTTCAGAGAATAAAATTGAGATTTTTTTTTCAAGATTTCTTACTATCTGATAAAAGTAAGCCTTGCAGGTCACGTTTACAATAAAGCCCCAAACAAATGCACCATTAAGCCAATATTCCATAAAGCTTTACTCGTTACAGGTCTGGGTAATTAAAAAAAGACAATGCATTTAGGCAAATCTCTTGGGTACTCAAAAAGCCTGTTGCAGGAGATGACAATTGTAGCCCGCACAGTTTACATGTAACAACTACTCTAAGAAGTGTTTTGCCACCTTTTTTTTTTTCTTAAATTACTCAGTGTGAAGGAAATATTGATAATTTTACAGAAATCGGGTTGAGACAAAGGAGCCTTCATTAACGAGAACGAAATCTGAAAAGCCCTTAACATGTAAAGAATGGGACATCAGCTATCCTTCTGAAGAGCCTGTTCTGATCTAGTGCTGCAACAGGTATTATTACAGTGTTATAAAACCTTAGGTGACCTAATGAACAATATATAAACATGATGAAGTAATCTGTCAAGAACTGAAGTTACATTAAAAAAAGTCTCTAAATCCACACCTCATTTGTGATGGAAAACCAGGTAGTAAATTTCGTAGTTTGAAGGCAATCTTGTAACTAAGCATTTCCAGTGAGTTTTGAACTGAGTACGCTTTTCTTCCACTATCTGAAGCGTGGTCATGTGGAACCCGAACCAGCTTTGGAAATTAATGTTTAGCTGGACACTAAGGCAACCATTCAGCAACCTTTTAAAAACATATAGCCTGTACCAAAGAATTTCCCTGGACCCACTGAAATGTTAGTAATTTTTCTCGCTATTAAATATCATTCCAGAAATTACCAAAACCGAGGAAAGAAAGAAGAAGAAGAAAAAAAGAATGTACAGAAATAAGGCAGAAGGAAGAGAAAGGAGAAGTCATACAGCAATAGATCTTGCATGTCCCAGTAAGGGCTGAAGTAAACTTACTGCAGTTAGCCTCTAACATCAACCTCTAATATCTATGAATCTCTAGACCTAAAAATTATATTTAACTACTGTGACAAAATAAATTGATAAAGTTGATGTACTTTCTTGACCACATAACTACAGTATATGCACTCTTCGTTGTTGCTTCAACTACCTTCTCCCAGACTTCTGCTTCCTAACAAATAAAAAACCCACTTGTTTTGCAGAGCCTATTTTCAGAACCTCCAAGAGCACACACGGACCACAGCTCATTAAGCCATGTTTACCTAGACAGAACTAAAGCAGCACCAGGATTCACAGCACAAATGCTGTAACCTGGGGAGGCACTCCCCAAGCGGAACATACCATGGGAAATCAGTCCTACAGCCCTCTAAAGTGTGCCGAGGGAGACACTGTGGGCAGAATAGGGAAGATAAGAGAATATTAAAATGTACACTGAACTGCATATGTCCAGAATATTAGTTCTATTTTCGCAGTTGTTGGAGTTTGTTTGCAAACTACAGGTACACTTAACTGTCACAAAGATTGTAAAGGGATGATAACAATAAACTTTAAGATCCTTTGCTTTGCTTACCATAAAGTATTACTGCTGCAAAAGGTAATGAGATTTCAGAATACATCTTCTCACAGGTTAAACCACAGCAACATCTGAGCCAATGCCTTTTTACTCTGACCATTTATTTATTTTTAAAGAATTCTTTGAATTAACAAATGCCTCACTGTAAAACCTAATTGGATACTCTAAACAAACAGCCTCCTAGTTAACCCAACAGATACTCAGCTGCTGCCATTTAAGAAATTAAGAACAGTTCGCAATTTAAGCTAGCAAAATGACATCTGTAAGACATTTTTCCAATATCCCAAACTAGTATTTCTAGTTAAATCTCGTTGCTAAATGGAACAGAGCGCCAGAGTACATTAACAACACTAAATTAGTAATATTGAGTAGGAGGGCTACACAATCTAATGGACATAACTCATAAACCTTGATACTATCAAGGTCTCTTCTTGTGTAGTCTTAGTTCAAGCTCTTATGAAAAAGTCTTATAGAAACTACTAAGGTATTTGTTTAGGAAATTGGCAATGGCTAGCAGATTGCCCACATGAACACTTAATAAAAGAGAGATTATCCAAATTCATGCACATTGTTAGAATGACTAATAGAGGTTGAGATGTGTGTGTGTATATATATATACACACAGATAAAGGATTTTTATTAACTGCATTTTAGAGTTCTTTAATGACTATTAAATTCCTGTAGTAATTTTATATTCCATTTTTAAGCTGAGTCAAAACATGAATTTGTAGAGCTGAAATCAACCTAATCTCTGAAATTAAAATCTTTTGTTATTTAATAAATTCAGTGTTCTAATGGTTAGAAACTACTGGAAGAGCCAGAAAAAGTCTCTCCCTAGCTCACTGCCTTCCCATTCTCATATTCCCAAAAGTAAAGGCTACAGCCCACCACATCAACCAATGGCTCAGACAGTCATTTTAATTATTACAGATTTGAGGAATGCAGTACAGTGATTACAGTGGCAGCTTGGGATCCAGGGGTCCAATTACTTGCTGTGCTGCAGACAGGCTGTCTGACTTCTGGTTTTACTTTTCTGTACCCTGTTTTCCCAGATGGAGTAATAATAGATGAAACTTCAGAAAGATAATTGAGGATAAATATATTAAAGGCTGTGTGTTGCTCAACAGCTCCAGGAGTAGCACTGAGTAAGTACCTAAAACATAGGATTTTAAATGATTCCCCATCCTTATAGCTGTCTGCAGCGAAATGCTGCAGAGCACAATGGAATTAAGGTCTCCGCAAAAATTCCTAGAGGCACTGGAAATTGCAGCAGGATCTTGCAGTGAACTAAAATGAGTGTGGAAAATGAGACTAGCTGTCCCAGAATTATTTTGTTATTAAGCTCAATTTGTACTACTTTGATTTTAACGGGCAGGAAGGATATATTCAGAGTGGTGGTATAAACACTTCAGTTGACTCTTTTTGCTAAGGTTATAAGCAGTGAAACAGGCCTGATTCAACAAGGCAGGGTACCAAATCCACAGAGCTGCAAAAACCAGTGGGTACTTCAACCGCACTTAAGCATGTGCTTTAAGAGAATCAAGTATTTAAGTGCTCTGCTAAATCCCTGCTTTATGTCAGAAATCTATTGAGATGAATGGAGCAGCTGAGACCTCTTCACAGTTTTGATTCAGCCTGTCAAGACAATTTGAAGGTTCCCTTTGCAAATGTAATTTAGAAAAAGCAAAAGTGATCAGATGGTGGAGCAAAATTCAGCAATGAACAGGTGAATTCTTCCATGACTGCACTCAAAAGAACTTGGGAATCAACAAGCCTTTTTTACAATAAATTTAAAAATCCAAGGTCCTTTCCTACAGTTGTAGGATATTACTTTGAGAAAGCAAAAATAGGCTTCTTCCCAGGAGCTTGGCACGTTATTCACTCCTTCGTTAGGCCTACTGACTGACTCCTAAAGACATTTTAAACATGGAAAGGATAGCCTATCACTTTTAAAGAGCTGGGTCAGGAGAGGGCACGCAGGGAATTGTATTGCAGCAGTGGCAGAAGCCCCGGCTGCTGCCAGGATTTCTGGAGGGGCTCCCGAGGCCCTGACCGCCCCGGGGAGCCGGCGTCCCCCATCCTGGGCAGGGGTGTTCCCTCGGGGTTGGCGCAGTCCTGCTCCCTCCCGCAGCACATGGCAGCAGCGCTCGCTCTGTAAAATATCCTCTTTGGGTAACGGCGGGGTTAGCGACAGCCACGGCTTCACGGCTAAATCCCGCACAAGGAGCCAAAGCGGAAAAGCCTTTTTCTCCAATTGTTTTGTGAAGCTGCATACTGCCAAACGCAGTCCTGACCTCGCTTTTGTATGAAGAGTTTTAGACAACAGAAAAAGCTTGGGTTTTTTCAGTACTGGGGGGGGGGGAAGAGGGTGCGTGGAAGGGAAGAAACCCACGCCAGTCCAATCAAACCTCCTGATGATTTTAGCAGCTTAAATGGCAGGTTTTTGAGAAATACTGCAGAAAACCGATTCCGTAACGGTTGATGTAATAGCTCAAAGAGATGCAAAGTCTACCATTTTACAAAAGCACACAAACCGCAAGTAACTGAGAAGTCCTAAGTCACATAAAATTGACACAGACACAGAACCAACAGCACAGCAGGCACAAGAAATGTTTTTTCCTGCGAGAGTTAAGATTTGACAGACCACTGGACTGAAATGTTAGCGAACCAACAACTGTATGAGGAAAAAAATCACCCAACTGTGCTGGCTGTAGAGACTATTTCGACTTAGGCTTTAAGAGACTGCTAAAATGTAAATGCTAATTACTGTCGTTGTTAATTGTGGCCCCAGAGGCACATAAGGAAGGGTAGGCCGTTCCTACATATTCCCTCTGGGGTGTGGAAAGGGGGATTCAGACACCTCATCTCAGTGTCCCTCTGCTCCTCAGATTTCACATGGGATTCTCCAGAGTCCAGGAATCTGTGACTCACCCAGCCCATGCAATACCACCTCACGGCAACAAGGAGCTTTGGGATGATACGTAATATATATCAAGGGGGAATATAATATTTCCACTGTCTGCTTAAATGAGGTGTGGAAATGTCAGAGAGATTTTCGTATTTATGCAGACAGCCTTTCGGGAAGGTGGCACAGCAGGCTGCACGCGTTTGCGCCCATGCAAGGAGAGACGCACAAGTCAGAAAGCCTCAAAACTTGGCGGCAACGCATTTTCACGTGAAAGACCAAAAGTCCAAGCAGCGCTGGCTACATCGCAGCTTTTACCCAACCCTGGGGAGGCACGTTGCAGAGAAACACCCACCTAGCTCTGATGCACGGCTCTCCTCCCTGAGAGAGGACAGCACGAGCATGAACGACAGCAACCCGAGAGCGGCGGTGCTCGGAGGAAAGGGCATGTCTGCACTGCAGACTGGCGCGTACAGGAGAGAGCCAAGACAGCTCGGGTGCTCCAGTAAGCCTAGCCTGGTGGAACGGGACCCTGCAGAGGTTAGCCTGCCCCGAGAAGCAGGGCATTTCAACACAGCACTGGTCTGCCACAACTTGTCCGATGCTGGTGCTCAACCCATCCCAGCTACCTCTTCCAGAAAGCAGGGCACAGCTTACATGAGGCTGCAGGCAGACATTGCTGCTTAAGTTACATGTGATTCATGTTGTTGAAGCTTAGTTCACAAACCTAACAGGAGGGAGGGGAAAGAGGGGGGGAAAAAAGAAAAACATCCAAACAACAGAAAAATCCCTCAATCCAACACCAGCCCAAAAAATAAGCAAACCCTCAAAACAACTGAAGTAAGTAGATGGGGAGGCAGAAATGGGGGATGGATACAAGTGCCCTGAAAGCTGAGTTTGTGAAAGCCTTAGTAGCAGCTCTCAAGGTTTACAAGTACATTCAAGCACTGTACACAGCTTAATCCAAATCTGGCCTGCACGTCAAAACCTCCTGCTAAGAAGTTCTGCTAAGTTCAGAGACAAATCACATGTGTGGCCATTTTCCACGCTTTTGGCACTCTTCAAACAATAGCTAATGTCAGCCTACCTTAAATTACTATGTCTTATTCTAACAAGTAAAATAATTGAGCATCACAGAAACAATAACAGATGTGGAAAACTCCACCCTGTTCATATAACTTACTATTTACCCCTGTAACCGAGTAGTTCACAGAAATTTCTCTCAACTCCTTAGCACAGACCCATGCACATATACTTGTTCTTACATAGAACTGCTTCTCCAGCACTATTTGTAGTTCTGTAACAGTACTGTAAAGGGCATCTTTGAGTTCATTTCTTGATCGGGATCTGCTAACACTCAGACATGAACTTAGAAACACACTCTCTGCTAACTCTTTGCCAGGTGCCCTATGAAGAGGAACAGACGTTCAATCTACAAGTGCCACCCATGAAGGAATCGAGTATTTGACATCTAAAACTGCCCCACATGAGTCACTGCTCAATGTCTTGTGCTACTGAAGACAAAAAGGGCAGAAACTAAATAAGGCAGAAAAGTTACACTCCCCAACTTCCAGTAAGGACAGGAATTCAGAAGTAGCACGTATCACTAAATCTCAACTAACCTGGGTAGTGTGTTGATGAAAGCTCAAAAGTACAGTGAGGCTTTTGGTTGAGTCTTCTTATTCAAGAGACCAAGAGCAAACAGGCACAAAAATATATACCAAGATCTCTTTTCAGGATAGAGGGGTGGATAATATACTGGTAAGTACAACAGAATGGACAGAGGATTCATCTTTCCAATCCTTGTAAACCACTTGCCTAAAAATAAGCAATTAAAAGGAAACCAACAAGCAGATTCCCATTCCCTCCAACACCTACAAAACCAAATCACTTACTATGCATTTAACGCTACATCACCTCCCCAAGAATGAAACTTGATTAATATACAGTGAAGAAATCAATGTCCTCTTATGGACAATCATGCTTTTGAGTTACGATCAATGCATGCAGATAATGCATTTCCACACAACTCTGCCCTTCTGCTTGTTGGATGGATCTAAAGATACAGGCATTTATCCACAGCACTACAATAAAACTGTGCACTTCTTGGATTTGTTGGAATTACTGTACTACTTAGGTGATTTGTCATATGATAAGTCACTTCATGTTACTTTAACCAAGAACTGGTTTCACAGACGCCAAACTGTGACAACGCACTAAAAAGTAATGTGCAGCTTTTATTGACAGTAGTAATTGTGTTCCACTTGGGACCAGGCGTCTCATACTTAGTTATGAGCCAGAGCCCCTTTGTAGGCTTTTCAACAGAATAGGTTTCAGCTAATTGAACACAAATATACAGTAATTCCATAGCAAGGTGAAGTATAGGATCACAGTTGCATAGTATTTAATTATATGTAAAACCCCACAAATCCATGTTAAAGACCCAGATGAGCTGAGGGGGTTTTTTCAGTGAGTGGAAGGACAATACAGTTTCTATTGTAATACAAGATTTCAGCTTATTGCAGATGAAGTTTCTAAAGGCTATGGACACAGAAAAGGCTCATATAATTTCAGTTAAAAGTGGGAAAGGAAAAATCTGCATTAAGCAAGAAGGTCTTTACTAGTTCTTTTACAATAAAAAATAATTTTTTTTCCTCTCTCCAAAGTAGCAATAAAACCAAGCTGAATTAAAGATAAAACAAAAGAATCAACTTTAACAAAACCTGGGGAGAAGATGCTAACAACATCCTATAAAGAATGTCACAGAAAGTCCTCATCTTACCACTGTACCTGAATTAATCTGAAAACATTCGTAACAAATCCCTAAGTAAAATACAAAATGCCTTTTAAGTCACACAGATGTACACAGAGATGACTGGTGAGTTAATAATACCCTCAAACATTAGGAATTGGGCTGCAACTCAACCCTTGCCATGAGTCAAATCAGAACAATTAAAATACTGACTTAACTAAAAAAACAATGAAAACTATTCACTGCCACAAAGCCATGGTAGGAACAGTGGATGGCTGGCAAGGGTAAGTGTTTAACTGCGCCTCAGTAAAAGGGCGTACGCTTTGAAGCAATTTCTCAAATTTTATGTTGATAAAAATGACAAGCATTTTAAGAAGAAAGATAATATGCTGTCACAAAGTTGTGGAAAAGAGCTCTTACTAATACGTTTTATATCTGTCTTTCATGAGTGCTGCATGAAGGAAATAATTGCACAATAGCAAGAAGAGACTATTTATTGTTACTGCTTGTTCCATTAATGTCAAGAAAGTTGAAACAGGTGCTCATACCCATTTAAAAACTGTATAAACCAAACAATACAGATGTGTGATTGATTTCTGAAGGAAGCGTATGATTTTCTACATATAACAACATTACCCCAAAAATAAAAAACCTATTAAAAATAAATCTATTACTCCATAGTTGCACGTAAGTATTAGCTAATTTGGGACCATCTTTCACAGTGCCTGTCAAACCAACAACCTCACTAAGCCTTTATAAAGCCATACGCCCAAAGTGTCAGTTACACCAAACGACTTCACTGCCATGTTAGCGTATGTCTAAAATTAAGCCTGTGCTCAAAAGCCCCGCTGGACGCAAGCAGCACCAGCGCATCAGAGTCTAACTGGCTGCTAGTGATCTCCATCTCCATCTTGAAAAAAAGGCCTTCTCAGTCACCGTGAAGAACAACGCTAGTAATAAATACAATAAACTAGTTCAGAAGCTGTGCATTTAAATGTATACAAAAACATGGTTCCACAAGAATTTTTGTCTGATTTAAGTGTGAAGCTGCTGCCAAAATGTGTATGCAGCCTTGCTTTGGTCTATGAATCTGCAGCCGCTTGCTCCTGACACCTTCCCTGCACTGGCACGAGCATTCCTACAGAAAGCTCCAAGGCAAGTCAGACTGAGGACCTCATCACCATCAAAACAAACCCCAAAGGTACTGCCGAGTGGTTGTTTCACAGTTCTGCATGTGGGAACTCTGATTACTAGAGTGGCATGAGGAAGGACAAAGAGCAGGGACTCCTCCTTCCAGCGCTGAACTGCACTTAAGCCAAATGAAAGCGAGAGGAGCATTGCCGCCAGTGAGATTCTCCAAGAGGAAACCCCAACACCAGGCAGGATGCCTGTGCCGAATTCAAAAGAGTTCATGGGTGAGATAAAAATACCTTTTTAAGAAGCATCTCCTAAACAGAACTTTAAAAAAAGAAATTATTAAAAAAAATTGTCAATGTATTCTTTTGAAGTCCTCTGAAATCTGAGAAGACAACTGGAAATAGAATGATTGATTCCAATACTTTAATTTTTACATTTCACTGAGGCATCCTGTGAAGCTGAAGTAGAAATCCTATTAAACTGAACTTAGTTTGTCCATCCTTAAAATAGATTTGACATACAAACACAAACACAAGGTCAAGGTCACAGATCAGCAAGAAAGATTACAAAGAGGACTGATGTAAGAGCTGGCATTTGATCAAAGCTCCTGGATATATTTTTTTTAGTACACTTACCAGAAATACCACTACATTTTCTTCTCATTGGTACATCACATGTTTTAAGCATTCCCTACCTTTAAAAGCAGCTACCCTCTGCTTATTTATTTTAACAGGAGATGTTAGGCAGCGTATCAAGTAAACTAATGAAGAACTCTTATGTTAAATGAAAGGGAAGTGGAAGACTGCTTTTTGCCAACCTTTTCACTCTATTCAGCTATGAGTATCAGCTATTCCACTGATACATATTAAATTACAAATCCAAAAGGAAAACCCACTCACAAATATAGGACATGACAGTGGGACCACTGCTAGAGAATCAGGACCTCTGTTTATAACTTCATGCAGTCCGAGTTACTTATCTTAATATAGCATTTGTGTATTTGGATGTGCACTTCCAAGCACAACACTCACTTATCTATCCTAATTATCTGTGTGCACAACATATATTTCTCAATTAAAAAAAAAAAGAACTCTTAACACAAGGTCTGTGCAAAACACAATCAAACCAACCTCTTCTGTAATCAGGACAACATTTACCTCCTAGAAAGCTGCTTTAATGCTGAACGCTGAGTAAGTCGGCAGATTAAATACAGTAGCAACAGTTGAAAGACTCATTAAAACTCAGCTGCTGAAAATAGTTAGCAATGAAAGTCATTTACCCATCCACCCACCCACCAATACATTCTCTAAGCTTTAAATGCATGCTGGAGAATATTTAGCTCACAGGTCACGTCCACCAGACGTACCTTCTCACACTTAAGCAAGAGGAGGAAGAGGTGTCTTGGGTGACACAACGTCATATGACATTCAGAGGTGTACTGCTGCCACAAAGTTCAGGCGCTCGTTATTATCAGTAGTAATTTAAAGAATAGTGTGGCTTGTACTCTTACTCCTGAACCCCAGTTTCAACATCGGCACAGCTCTGATGTTAGTCTAGACATGACTGGGAGCAGTTTATATTTAGACTGAGAGCTATGTCTATAAATAGGACCGTTCGTGTTGGTATAAAGCTTTTACTGGAACCCATTTGGGGTGACCTGTGTAGCTCACTTGCATGTGGGCATCCCAGACATTGCTAGTAAAACCTTCATGCCATCACACACCCTCCTGCACCTTGTTTTGCCTGTGTTTCACCATTTGTATACTGATTTTTCTCAATTTTGTAGAGGTATTACATCTGCAGCACTCTACCTGTGTGACTGGGTTGGCTCAGCTACTAATGAAGAGGCCTTAAGTGAAAAAGACAAAAAAAAGGGCAAGTTTAAAAAGATGCCTCCTTCTTGAAAACATCCTTCACAAAAATTAGACTGTCACCCTTTTAAGCTACAGTATCGCCTGAGCTACTAGAGCCAGATACAAATCACTCCTGAAGCCTGGGACGTGAGCTTCTCAGCACAACTGTACAGGTGTTTTAGCCCCAACAGCGATTCACCAGATCTTTAAACAGTCACTGCTTTACAAATCGAGTTAAATTGTAGACCTCGGAGCAATACAATTCTGCTCTTCTTTAGTCCCTCCCTTTCTAAACCCTTTCAGCAAAATGGGAGAAAAGAGGTTTGCGGGGGGTGGTGGTGGTGGTGGGTTGTGTGTAAGTAAGTAAGTGGAATTTCTATCCTTCTCGCTTTGTGAAAAACTGAGAAAGCTTCTCACTGTGCTGAAGTGTTAGGAAGGAAAATAAATAAATCAGGGAATGATTATGGGTCAAGATTAAAAAAAAACAACAGGGGTTCATTCAACAGCTGCAAACAAATCAGCAACTTACCAAACTCACATGAAAATGTGTATATAAGACATTTCACAAAAACAAACATTCTAGGAAACACATTAGTTTATTAGCAGTGTAGCTGCCCAAAACTTCAAACTCTAAAGCAAGTATATTTGGAGTCATATAGATTATTTAAGTTTACTGACTAATGCATGAAAACTTTAATGCATGAAAAAGCTTTTACTTTAATTGAGCTATATTACAGTGAGTAACTGTTGATTCACTATCACATTGGGTCTTCTCTCATGCTTACACTATAAATAAACCCCAAAACTTTAATCTTCATAACCAAACCTTTAATAAAACAAGTCAGCAGCAGGGTTGGTTTTTGGGTTAGCTATTTTTTTTTCCTGTTAAATACAACTTCACACTCTTTACATACATAACCTGCAGGAGCAGGGGGGTTCTGCTACTTTTGAATTTTGGATCCAAGCGGTGGGGATGTGGCAGGCTGTTGTCAGCGGGCAGTGGGGGTTTTGGTCTCTTTCTTACTGTGACACCATGGAGAAAATGTCCAAAACTCCGTTCTATGCCATTCCTCTTTGGGGAGCTCTAACAGGCAGAGCTAAAGCTTTCCACACAGACAGCCTAACAGAAACCATTTCAAGTGTGCTGTCTTTGAAAAGGGGGTAATAGCAAACTGCAATAAATGACTAGCCAATATAGCAACAAAAATGAATATGACAGCTAGCACAAAGAAGAGAGTACTTCTGATCAATTCAGTAGTCAAGTAGTCTACAACAATAGATTATCTTGAAGCACTGGATGGCTGCCAATACCCAATCTGTAAAGGTACTATTTCATTTATTTAAAAAAAAAGAAAAAAAAAACTATTGTCTGTGGTTGTATTTACATGTCTGAAATGTCAAATCAGTAAGTTTTAAAAAGTGTTAAAATATCACTTTGATTAATAGTTTAATAGTGACTTCTTAAACTTTGTATTTTCTTTTTACTTATTTTTACTAACATAATGGTAGATCTATGGACTTTGATAGAACAAAATAATGGCAAGATGATGCACACCAACAGATTTGTGTAAGAGAGGCATCTAAAGGATGCAACATGTACTGAGGTTGCAGAATTAGGCACATGATAGATGGACATCTACCATACTGAAAAACACTAATACTGCACCAGTTTAAGCATCGTGACTATTAAAACCAAACTGGTTCGCGTGCAAAATTTGAATATTCTTCTATTATTCCGGACACAGCATAGGATTTCCTTTTTCCAAACAAGCTGTGCAACATCAGTTATTCCAACTTTCCTATTCCACAAGTTGTTCAACAAACACCAACCATAGCAGGTGATCCGTTTTCCCACATGATTCATCATCTAACAAAACTGGCTGGTGGTATCAATGAAAGGCTGTGGGAGGTAGGGGGTGGATTTCCCTCTGTAAAGCTTGTCTCAGATTGGGGGGGGGGAGGGACCCACAGAAATATCTCAAAGTTTTAATTACAGTTTTAATCTGTTCACTAATGTCTACTGATAAAGTATGGAGAGAGAGGGAAATTGTCATAAAACAAAAGACCTAAAAGTCATGAATCTAGCAAATGAACACATGAAACTCCACCAAAGAAGCTTAAATTATGTATCACATAGTATATAGTCATCTAATAGTTATTATCTATTACCACAACTCTATTGACTCAGCTGATCAGGCTAGGCATTATTTCCAGCTTAATCTGCCATGGTAGAGATCTGAGCATGGCTGACAGGTCACAACCCATGTCCTTTGTGTTATATAAAGCCATCTTTCCTTGATGTATCTGGAAGAGTCATTTCCCAGCTCAATATACCATCAATAAGTAACTCCAGCGTTTTCTGCATCAATAGATAGTAAGACATTCGCAGTGACCTGAAGATGTTTCATTGACTGCCTGTATTCTTACTAAACTGTACCTTTTTGTTTGTTTCTTCTCTTTTTGAGAGTCTTTATAAGAACCCTGTCATAAAGCTAAAGAAGGTTTACATTCAACTGTTGCTGAATTTCACCAGTGAATGACACCAAAAGAACTTCACTGAGGACTCCGTTAATGTGATTTCATTCGACAGCAGTTCTGGCTCATACGTACCTGCACAATCTTATGAAATGACTCACAAATGCCAAATTAATGCGGAAGTGAATCATACTGGACAGGGAGGTGCAAGCCAAACAGGGCAACAAAGGAAGACCAGAGGGAAAAAAAGGAAATAAACCCCAACACCACTCTTCTCAAAGAGACTTTATGCTCTAAAAGCATACAATTTAAAATCCCTTTGTTGAGAAAAGGCCAGAAGTTCTGGTGGGCAGGTGATTGTGTCTCCAGCTTCCCAGGAATCTTTTAGCAGATTGTTAGCTTGGCACCCCAGTTAGCAATCTCAGGAGAGAGAGATCAAAGACTATCTGGGGATGTGAAATAAACCACCCTCTGACTCAGAATTCTTAAGAGAGATAAGGACCAAAGCTAGTGTGAATTAGATAAAGGTTAGATAAAGGCCTGGGGTGGGAAAAAAAATACAGGTTAATAAACTTCTTTCCAAGTTCAGGGGCAGAAACTCATACCTTTCAAGCATCAATGCTGGATCTTTGTGAATCTGCTTTTCACTCCACCCTGCCAAAAATAAATACATTATAATCAGGACGCAGAAACTTATAGTGGAAAACAATTTTATTTGTACTGTAACAGGAAAGTCATTCTGTTAATTCAGGTTTCGGTCACAAACAGGAGCTTGTCTCACTTCTTAAGAAGGTATCAACAGACTAAACCAGAGTTTTCCCCTGAAGCTGGCTATACTTGTGGTCAGTTTGTGACAGTGTAAGACCTTGACCAGCAACACTGAGCTGAGCGAGCTGGTAAATGTAACGTGCCAGGAGAGAGCGGACAGGTCTCCTTGCCCGGTTAATACTACCCACTTAGTCAAAAAAAGTTGTCATCAGGAGATTATCTTTATTCTGACACTCCCGCTATCTATTTACCCATGATGACTTAAAAAAACCACCACCACGCAACACACCCTTGACACTGCATTCTGCTTTTCTAAAACCTTACTCGTCTGCTCCCACTATTATCCTTAAGTTACTCTTATTTAGTCTTTTCTCAGCTCCCTACTTCTAGAGCCCACACTTCTGTAACGTTACCAGCATCCAACAACCCTTCCACACTACACGAAACACAGCTGTTAATGTAATCCTTCCCCTCAAGACACTCTGACCATATAACCCCTTACTTCAAGTTTTCAATTGTTTTTCTCTTGCTCTAGATTAAGTTTAAAATTTCCCATCTGAGTTCTACAGACATTAATAACTCTTTCATTTCTACCCACATAGCCTAACCACTTATTGTGTCCTTCTTCCTTACCCTTCTGTTTCCACAAACACTCGTTTTTCCTGTAATACTCAAGCACCTCTCACACAGGAAATTCCATTACATTTCTGCATTGCTCCCCAGGCGAAGATCATCCACACTCTGGAGGCTATTTCTTCCTCCCCTCCAACAGCAAATCACCATAGCAAAAATTAATCCAAATCCACCAAAATACCTCCTGCAAAACCATCGATCAAAATACAAATGATATATGTTGCTTGCCTGTCCTCACAGATTCATACCATACTGTTTGTTCCCTTTCTGTCATCATCGTCTATATGAAGTTTAAAATAAATATATTGGCACCTGTGAGATGCCGAGTACATACATAATATGAGTTCAGCTGGAAAACAATTAAATGAAGCCCTAGAGTAACACTGGCCTCCAGAACAAGTATGTTTTCCCTTCCTCTTACAAAAGAAAAAATGCATTTATTGTTTTTGCAGTACAACAACACATGTTGCTGTTTTCACCTGATACCTTTCTTTTACTATGTATGATTGGAGGGGAAGGAAAGAGTGGCGCACACTAAAAGATCAACAGAACACAAAGGTTAATGGTATAGACAAAAGGGTACAGAAGGGCTAAAATACAATGCACAAGGGTTAAAACATAACATGAAAGGGCTCCCTTTCTCTTGAGCTGCTGCTATTAAAAAAATCTAGTGAAAGCTCTTTGTCTTCCCTGGCTGGTACAGTGACAATATCCCTACCTCGATGCAATCTGTTTGCACTTTAGAGGGCAAAGATGGAAGAAAGACCAGAGAAGGAAAAGAAATACTGTTCCTAGGAAAACTTACTTTCAGAACAACAACGTTTATTTATTTATTTTTAATCATGACAGCAAACGGTGCCAAAGACGACATGAACAAGGAAATTTTTGAGGAGGAAGGTGAAGGCACAGAAAGTACCTGTCCCAGAGACTGGTTAAATATAAACCCAGAACTTTTTCAATGAAACAAAGGATGCTTTCTGTTTCTCAGCTGCCTTAATGAAATAGCCTTCTGAGCCCAAACAGCAGACTTAATTCTGCAAGTTCTCCACTTTTTTTGAACATAATTTTTCCTCCTGCTCCTCAAATCAGAGAGATTTGATTTACTACGTCTACCTCTGATTTCAGTTTTATTGCAAATAAAACTTAACTCTTCCTCCAAAGTCCCTTTGGTATCTCTCTACTAAATCATGTAAACCAGAGCTTGCTTGTAGCACTTCTGAAGGTGAACAGTTTGGCTTACCAAGAATAACCTACTGGGATGCAAATTCCACTTGCCTTCTTTATATTCTGCCAGGTTTATGAAAGTAAGTCTGTCTGCGCTTGACATTTGCTGGGAAACACTGCATGGCATAATTACTATTGTAAAACATTTTATATTCCTGTAAATTCAGACTACAGCCCCAAAGTGCTTACAAACTAAGACAAGATACAGGGATAGCTAAGCAGAAAGGAAGGGTTGTAGGGAAAAGTAGGTAGAAGGAAATAAGTGAGGCTATCCAAGCTGCCTGGGACACTGTCTTGCAACCACAAGGTCCGAAGAGTAAGAAAAAGAGGAGCAGAAACAAGATGATGTAGGATACTGCACACTGTAAAAGGATACAAGCAACCCGCTTCACTAAAATATAAAGCCAGAGGTGAAATTCTAGGTAGCATGGTTCCTAAAACATCACCTGTATTTCTCCACCACTGCAGGAAGTATTTCCACTGAAGTGCAATAAATGATGCGTATGGATGGGAAGTCAAAATCTTCTGAGGTTACCTTATTTTTATTGTGATCTTGACCAATGGAACAAGAGGGAGGACTGGAAGATCTAAACTATCTTGACTCTATAATCTGTTGTTGAGAAAGGAGGGAGGGAAGGAGAAAAAAAAACCAAACAATCACTAAGGTACTCCCTATCCATCACCATTCAGACCAAAAGCTCTACTTATACTGGGGAGGGGGAGGGTGATTCCAAAATGAAAAATAATAGACTATTCTTGTAATTCATTTCTACGTATGAAAAGCAACGTGTGCACTGAACGTAAATTATTTTTGTCAGCTGCCTGATAAGACATGAATGACTCTAAAGAACATGGAACAACAGCCTCCTTTTTGCTAATACGTCTGAATACAACGTATTACTGAAAGTATCTTTCTCGAGTTTTCCATGAATTCTTGTATTCATCTTTTATTACCTTACTTCAAAGCAAATGGATATTTTCCAAGAGGAAGCATGATTCATGTTCCTCACAGATATCCATCACAAGAAAGGTAATAGTATTTTTGACAGTTTTCCTGATGTACATCCAAAAAACCCAGACTATTCAATAGGGATACATAAGCAAAATCTTTGCTGTCCTAGGTACTGCCACTAAAACCTCTCATTAAACATTTCTCTTTGTTCGATTGGCAAATTTGATTATGAGTTTAATTTTTGCATAGTAAAGCTCATCCAGTCATTTTTCATTTCAAATTGGTTTGCACTCCATCACGACTAGCTGAATGCTACAAAAACCTTTGACACAGTGACCTCATAAATCGTGGAGAACAGAAGAAATGCTCTTAAGAGCAGGTAACTGTTGGTAAGAGACTTTTTCCTCCATTGACAGTGCTCTGGCAGCTGTAACTATGTGCAAGAGTCCACACTTGCAAATTACATAAAACATGCACCTGAACTATCCTTCCATGAAATTATTTTCTTTGTTAAAATGATAGTCACAGGTAGAAAAGCTCAGAAGAAGGTGTCTGAAGTTGACTAAGCGTCCTATTTTTCTTTGATGCAACATACAACCCTCATATAAAAACTCCATAATTAAAAAAAACCTTTATGTACTCCACCAAGCAGCAGACAGTAGGCAACATTCCTAAATATAGAAGGGATTTTCATAGACTGTCCATCCACTACATGAATCTGGAAAAGAAAATCCCAAACTATTTCTGACTTGAATGAACTACAGAATTCAATTCTGTATTACTTATACATAATGTGAGGTAATAAAAAAAACCCACCCACAAACAAACTAATGACAAGTAAGAGGCATTTCAGTTACCAAAGACCTATTTCAATCTGACATTTAAATATCTGATGTTAGATGGCTGCTGCTCTTTACAGACTGATCATAGTAATTTCACTCCTCCGTTGTTCACCAGGACCTCTCATTACGTGCACTGTGTGGGTCTAAACCACGCCGGAGGCTACTGGGCACTGTCAAAATTGCAAGAAAAAAAGTTACTCCGTCTTTGAACAAAGCAGCATACTTTACAAACATCAATGAACACATCACAGCAGTCCTTTGGAGTATCCCCACTTTACACATGAGGAACAGTGAGCACTGGGGAACACGAAGCAACTTGCCCACAGTCACATGAAGTCCATATCCATAGCAAAGGAAGGCTGATTTTCTAAATCACAGTTTGGCCCTTTAATTCAGTCTCTACAGTCTGTGGGTGGTTCGTGGGGTTGTTTTTTTCCCCCACTGACGAAACAAAACAAAAATTGAGTACACTAAACTTGAGGACACAATGAGGATTACTAAAGGAATAGGACTTGCACACCACGGTAAATCCATTTATCTTCCAAAATAAGAAAAATTACCAGCACTGCCATCACACTTAGGGGGAGATATGCATCAGTACAGTCAATACAGGTTTTCCACTCTACCTGCTGAAACAACTTTCTCTCCAAGAAAGAAAACCTGTTCCAGTACTGAACTGAAAAGATCAATAATGGCATTAGGATCAAAAACATAATGCCACCAACTTTTCCTATTTCTCAGAGATCTGACATGCTGAAACAGTCCAAATGAGCTGGGCAAGCACTATTTAGTTGATTGGAGCTGGAAGGACCGCTGCACAGCAGCAGCAGATAGAGTTTTGCAGCAGTGGCTCTTCTGATCCACTGCCTATTTTCAACCTCTTTCCTAACCAAGAACAATAAAGTCCTTTTTATCCTGGAGCAACGATCTTTCACAGTGAAGTATGTATGAATGTGTAAACACATATCTAACCACCTCCTCCCCAAACAGGTCCATTTTTATTTCCTTGTTTTAGAAAGCTGCCAAACCCTGCTTGTTACCAGTCTAATTCAGCTGCAATACATTTGCAGCATTGGATTGCTCGGATGGACTAGAAAAGAGGGAGTGCGTTCATCCACACGTACACCAGTGTAAAAGCAAAACTCCAGCAGTCCATGCTAGAAGCAGAGCTGTGAAGCAAAGGTGATTGAAGCTGCAGTAGCAAGTGAATTGGGACAGGCCGCTTTTTCTGCGTGTGCTGAGCTGCTTCATGGTGCCCAGGCTCTGGAACCCTGATCTACACCAAGCCTCACTGAGCAGCCTCTGCAAGTTGCACCAGTAACTAGAACTAAGCCTGCGGAAGCGAATTTGCCTCCCATTTAAACAGAGCTAAAAAGCACAGGAAGCATATTCATCCTTTAATAATCAATGTTAGCATTTTTCATTATGAGTTCTCACAAACTCAAATTCCAGCTTCTTAAGCTAGAAGTTTCCAAATTGACCAAACTCACTAAACTTATTCCTATACTTACTCATTTGTAGGACTTGCAGATACCTGCCACACGTACTCTTTGCCAGAACGAGAGAAAATAGATCGAGCAGCTGCCATTGGCTTTACAAAACATGCACGTTTGGGAGGAGGGGAAGTATCCCAAACCTTGTAACTGCTAATAGTCAGTGCCACCTACGGTTGATGTTGCAGAAGCAAAGATCCAAAGAAAAATGCTGTTTGAAACTTTTAACAAGCCCCAGGTTTTTCAAATGGCTTCAGGAGAATAGATTAGACAAGGAAGATTAATATTCTTGTCTACTCTAGATCATTTACCATGATTGCAATAGGCAATTGTGCTAGTGCCAAAACCAGGTCCCAATTCTTTCTATGATTTTACAACGAGAACATCTTAAAAGCACATAAAAACCTGTAAGTGCAGCTTTCCACTTTCTTATCTTACCACATTCACCCCCTCAAGTAAGACGGATCATGTTTTTATTAACAGCTCCATTTCAATCATTCAATCCAATTCTGCTGCTGCAGATGCTTTGTCCAGAAGTCAGGAAAAAGATGCCAGAGCTTATTTCATCAGGCCTTGTAAAATCCTCCCCCATCACCCCAATGGAGTATCAACAACATTTTTAATTTTCAGGGAAAGTTAACCAACACAATAGACAAAATAATTCCCTCCAGAGGTTTTGCAGCAGTCTCAGTTCAGTACACAAGGCCATTAATTACACAACTGCCTTTAGCATTAGCAAAAATCTGGTAGCTACAGCACTGGTTGAGTTAAGGCTGCCTTCAGTATCTGCACAGAAAATCTATTTACTTAGAGAAGTTATGCAACACCTCAACTTCCTCTTTACTATGGTAAAGCATGATAACAGATGGACAGGGGGTGGAGATGCAGAACATTTCACAATCTCATTCAGGGCACCTTTCAAAAACATACCTAAACTGGAATTCGCCTCTAAAATCTGCCCAAATTGGTGATACGCTGAAGCGCCAACTATTACTTAAAACTTGATTAAATATTTCCAGCGGAGTGGCGGTGGTGTTGCACAGTTAACCAATGCTGGAATCAACTGCATGCCTCCAATGTAAAGTAAGAATGGTTTTGTATGTCTGATTAATTTTATTTGGTTTTTTGTTTAGTGCCCCTTGCTTCCTCTCCTCCCCCAAATATATCAGTGCACTCCAGGCCAAGTTGTATTCCAGATTTCTCATCAAGATTTTAGTGTTATCAGGCATGCTCATTCAGTAAAGCTGGCAGTAAGAGTTTAAATTCTGCAAACATCCTTCTACTTTCCATTTTAAAAAAAAGAAAACCGGGAAAATCACATGCCACCTAAGCTGACATATTCCACGGCACTAGGAAAATTGAGATATCAAAACCACACACTCATCAGTGGTCTTTTAACTGTGATTTAAAGAATCTACCTCCTATCTCTATTGATACACTAATAATTGACAAAACCAAACCACAACAAAACTCGTACAACTCCCAGAACTGGCTCTACTCAAAAGAGGAATTTTAAGAAGTCTCAGAGCACTTACAGCAATCTTGACTGGTAAAATGTTTTCAAGGACTTGGATTTAATCACGTCATTTTCTTTTCCTCTAATCATTTATTTAAAGTCATAGGTTGAATTATTTATGAATAAAAGTTAATTGCATTGAAATGCAGTATTGCCCTGTGTTTATCTAACACCTTGAGAACTCAAACACCTGCCACTAACTGGTTAAAATCTACAAAAAGTCAATACAGAATTTAAGATAAGTTTTAACCATTTCTGCAGTCTTATTGCAATTAACTTTCAAAATCTTGTTAGGCATGGTCAAGCGCTTTGATCTTGCGATCTGCTGTGTAAATTGTGCAACTGTTTTTACTGACTTTTGTTATCATTACAACATGTGTTTATATTTAAATCCAGGGGGAAGAATAGCTTGCTCACAAAATATTTGCTTTGAATAAGTAAGTTTTGACTAATTAGTTGTAATCAAAGTCGTCACTATTTGAGTACAAACAATCACATCACAGAGCCTCCCTATCCAGGGTTCTTCAAAATTTCGTTAGCTGTCAAAGGATCTCGAAGATCAACGACTTGCATGCGTAAGGCTGCATTCACACTCTTTGCAAGGTGTAAAATGTAAGCTCAAGGGTACGCTCATATAAATATACTGCACATCTATAAAGTGTTAATCTTAAGTCGGCAAGGCCATATGACAGAAGTAACTATTATAGTGCCTGACTGCTCCTCAGCATACAGCATTTTCCAAGTCCCTCATTTCCTTAAAGCAACTCATTTACTTGTCACCTGCCAGGACAAAGAGTAGAGAGGATTTTGCAGATACCTCTGTGGCTTGTGCATGGTGATAACACACCAGGAAAGATGGATTTTCATTTTCTCATCAAGTTATTAGATTAAGTTTACATGCAGATTTAAATGCCCAGGAGGAGTCTGCCACCTGTCCTAAACTTAATTAGTCGAGAATGTCTGCATGACAAGAGCAGATACTTCAGATGTTTTGGAGTGACCACAAGCAAACATCTAAATAATCACCAACACAACTTCAGTGATGCCAAGAACGGAAGCACTAAGCACAGCTCCCTGTGAAACAGCCTGAATTTTATTAATGGACTGCTTCATGCTTCCCATCAAACACACAACTGACATCAGCTAGGTGTCTATAAAAGCAGCGAATCAACTGTGTAAAGTCTGCAGCTGAGTTAAGGAAATGAAGAGCACTAGCTTTCTCATTAAAATATGGGTGCATGTTTACATATTATTGGGGGGAGGGAAGGGACGGAGAGCTGAATGCTCAAATCCTGTAAAGACTTTTCCTCAGCTTTGTTCTTGTTCTGTTTATCACAGCAGCACATCTAAGATTTTCATATTTTTATACCTTCCCTCACATACCTCCCCCCCCCCCATAGGACCAGTGCAGCAGATTAAAAACTAGGAAAAACCCCCACATTTTCATTTAAAGAGGCAAACACATTCATGTTCAAGTATATTTCACATTTAAAAGCCACACCAAAACCCCCTTAAAATGTTAATTAGAATTTTATCTGTGTAGATACGCAGCAACTACTGACACAGATGTGAGTAGCTGAATATAATACAGAGAATTCTGCTATCTATCTCCTTACATTGCCATTGGCACATACAATAAATTTGTCTCATTAGCAGGGGCTACTTAGTTCATTGTAGTAAACAAAGCTGCCGATAACGACAGCCTCACATACTTTTCATTCATTCACATATTTTTCTTTAGTTAGACTTCTAGCATGTGGCATAGAAGAGCTGAATGTTAAACATTCCTGGAGTGTCACAATATGTAATACAATAAAACAGATTACAACCATACCTTTCTTTCACAGCAGTGGTGCCAAGCACAGGTACACTGTAGCAATCAATTTGTTCTGCAGACAGTAAGGCTTTCATAGAATACTAATGCAAAATCTCTTTTCTTTCTCCTTCGACTTGACTCCCCAATGCCCGGGTCCCGACCAATACAAGGAGGAGGGCGGAATGTCTTCTGCTGAGATAACCACAACTACTAATCAAGTATACGTGTACAAGGGCACAGGATTAAACCTCCACCAGGCTTGACTCGGGCACCAAGAGCAGCTAAACACATGCACAGCAAGGTCAGAATTAACCACATACACACACGCACGCACGCGCATCTACTTGAGTGAACTAATTTATCACACTTTACCACTGACGGCTTTTTACCTCAGGGGAGTAAAATTACATCCTGGTGAACTGACGAGGTTCAGACACAACAGCTTCCAACAACAAATCAGATCTCTCAGAAACGGGAACCGTGCTCCTAGGTGAACACTCCTCTCCCAGCTTAACAGGCTGTTTCAGAAACTCGCTGCATGCCGTGCGTGTCTGTACGTGCGTGCATGTGTCCTTGCACACATGTGTGCGTGTGCTTGCATGGGCACACACGCACGTGTGCGAGACGCACCATTAGGCACTGGCTGAAACAGAACGATAGCGCTGAAGTTCAAAACAGGCAGTAACTCCCTTCGAGAGAGTTTTCTTTTTGATTGTATTTATCTTTACCTCTTAACATAATCAATCTATCAAGTCTAATTACTCCAGAAGAAAGCATTTTATTATTGTCTAACATAGCAAATGTCAAACAAGCTGTTCATTTACCTTGAAGTTTATTAGCATAGAAATGCAACATGAAGATGCTCTCAAAATATTGTCACTTGTATTCACAACATTTTCGAAAACCCACTTAGCAGGTTTTTATTGCCTGGCATAGCTGGATACTGTATTAGTTCTTAAAATAGGCAAGGCATTATCTTAACTATATCGCCCTTGAGCTAATATAAGACTTTTTCTTTAAACATTTGATTTATATTTAACTTTTCTCATTGGTTCTTTTTATTCAAACGCTTCTCCCACCTTCCAGTCAGCTGTACATATGCAGCTACATGTGTTTTCATAAAGGTTCATACACGTGCATTTCAAGTAGGGGTGAAAAGTGAAACGCTGAAATTTAAAAGCAGGGACTTTTCCCACCTCCCTGCTCAAGTTCTGCCCTGTCATGCATCCTTCCTGGCATTTTCCCTACAGTACATGTACATTTTACCAAAACAATCGAGATGAACCCTACGAATCATCATCGGCGGGGTTTTAACACCACTGCTTTTGCATATGATCTGTATTGATAAGAAAACACTGTACAAATATTCCCCAAAATAAGCCCGAAAATAACGCCTGGCACTTTACCTAGAGTAAATTAGCAAAATATTTTGACATATCGGTGGCTTTGCAGAGATACCAGGAAAAAGCAGCATTAATCAATACTGATGAGTTTGTCCTTGACATACTGACCGTGTCATCGGGCTATTGTCATGTGATATCATGTCATTTCCCCACCTGGCTCATGACCTTGTCCTTTAAATGACCCAAAGCTTCCCTCAAGTAGCAGGAGGCCCCTCCCCGCTGTCTCAGCAAGGTCGAACGGGTCAGCGTGTCCTCATCTATAATCCAGCACCATTTGTCAGCAGGGAGGCTGGAGGAGGCAGGCTTGCTACAAGGGGAGAATGCCCAATTAGGCAGCTGTCACACAAAGCATAGGCTGCAAAATTATCCCCTGTCAAAAGAAAGAGCAGCTGCGGGTGCCAATTACAGCAACCTTTCAACCCTTTAGGTACTGGAAACTACACAGAAGTAAATGAAGTACAATTAGTGATAACAAATCGATGAATTAGGACAGTAAATTAGAAATTACTAGCAGGTGAGCTTAGGTCTCCCATAATATTAAGGGCACGGCACACCCCAGGCAAGGGCAGGAACATACAGATTTCACAGAGCACATCAGTTTTGTCCTATCCATCTTTCTTGCATGGAGCCCGTTTTCCTCCATCGTTTTCTCCCCACAAGCCTTGTCTGAGCTGGACAGTGCAGGGAAAGGGAAAAAAGCAACCCAAAGAGGAAAGAAGTTGTAGCGCCTGAATCTTCCCTCTTCATCCTGGCAAATGCAGTTTCCCCCTTCCTTACAAGAAGGTCCTCAGAGCCGGCACAATCTCTCTCTAGTAAGCATACTCCATTCTCGACATTTGACATGTGCTGCCCCTCATCTTGCAGCTGAACAAGATTTACCCCAGGAAAAAAAAAAAAAAAGCAAAAACCAAAACAAGTGATAAACTCTCAGCAAATTTTATGTCATTTACACTTTAAACACTTAGAAATCTGAGTTAAGCGCTAGACTTTTGACTACATGGCGAAGACTTATTTCGCCACATTTCAGTTCTCTGATGCATCACGCAGCGGCAGCTCCGAGCATACATATACAGCCGTAAGTTTGCCAGCACAGTTACTATTCGATGCTTTTTTTTTTTTTTTGCCTTGTTTTCCCTTTGGTGAACAATATTTAAGTATTTCCACACACATACACTATTTTCTTCAGCAGCCAGACCCGAAAGTTCCTGAGTGCTGGTACCAAAAGGCAGGTCCTACAGACCGCAGTTAATGGGCATGGCAGGCGCTTGGGTCCACCCCTCCAGCAGGGGGCGCCAACCCGCAGGGGTGAGCGCCGCCCGTGGGCGCCTCAGGCTCAGCACCGCCAAGGCAACCACAGAGAGGTGGGCATCTGACTAGTCCCAGGCACTCACAGAACAACTCCTCTAGAAAACAGAACAAAAATTAAATAAAACAGGGGATAGACAAGATGGAAAGGATGGATAAATAACATACAACCACCCCAAACCACGGTTAAGACAGCTGTACCAATGCCTTTATATTTAGGCACTTTGAGTCAAAGAAACAAACAAATCTTCGGAACAAAATTCAAATTCCAAGATGCCTCCTCTAGTTAGTCTTTCCAGCCAGCCCACAGCAATTTCAAACTAAGTGAAGCTGCCATTCATCTTGTCAATTCTCTCCTTTCATTCCCCAGTCCGATCTCAAATCCACTTTCTTTATATTCTTATGTCTTGCAACCACGTTGAGTACTGAGGACAGTAGTCCAGATTTTTCCCAGCAGCAGTTCTAAAATAATACCTGTATACTTGCACTAGTGTTCATACATGTACTCTCACACACACACGCACATATTTATGCTACTACATTCACCAAAATATGAAATGCGGTTGAAATTAAGTCACTGATCTCCAAGAAGCAATTTCCTATGGCTATCTCGTGATCTCTAGCTAGCACGGAACATTTCACTGTTTAAAAAAAAAATCATAATCTTGCTTTCATAAGTCTGATAAGAGAAAGCGTAATAGAACCCTAACTATAAATAGATGCAAAATGTTCATTTAACAACAGTTGCAATAATGCTCATCAAGTTTGACATTTTCTTCTGAGTAGCATATGGAAACTGTAGAGTACTGAAAGAGTTAATGTGTTTAGAATTCAGTTTCCATCATACTTGGGTGACTATCTCTTTAAATAATTTAAATCCTCTCCATCAACTACAAAGCTGTTTTGAAGCCATTTAGCTTTGTTCTTTACATGTGTTCTAATTAAGAAATGACCTTGTCATCACACACACCAGAAATCCTGGATTATTTCCTGCAGCAAAAATCTACGAAGCCAAAAAAAAAAAAAAAAAAGACGACAAAAAGAAAAAAATAATATATACACTTCTTCCTTTAGTGAGGAACTGAGGAAGTTGTTGGTTGGCTGAATGCTGAAGCAGTTTCACCGCATAATTTTTTGTGTGTGTGTTGTTGAATGTCACAGGGCGGGTTAGTGTGACCTTGAGCTGCATCAGCAGCACAGCAAGGGTCGAGATGCCTGCAGGCGCCCTTGTACTGGATTTGCAAGACAAAAACCTTCAAACTGGCTGAAGGACATCTTAAATCTCTTCAAAGGTTTTCCGAACTAATCTGGGCTGCTCTTAGCCGGATCTGTGCCAGTGTGAGAGGCAAAATTAAAAACAAGGTCTTTGACAGGATGTTGTCTCCTCTTAACCCTTCTCATGCGGGAGGCTGTGCACCACAGGCTGCTGAAGGGACACTTCGGTAAGCCACAGAGAGGAGCACGGTTCAACCAGCAGCATTCTTTCATAACGAAATTACGTAAGCAACCATTTACTAGGAACGGTGCTGTTATTAATACCGAACATTCAGCCGGCTCTCCACACAGCCATCCCCATCCCTCTCCTCCCCCCTCAACTTAAAACTGTCATTTTCCCAACTGGCGTTACGCGCTGTGTCAGAGTGCTGCGGTGACATCGCCTGCCTCTCCACAGGCTCCCTCCTCAGACTGCAGGCACGAGAGAGGGGGGCTCCACACCTCACAGCCCCAGCCCCTCTGCAAACATTGTGGGCGAAGATTATTTTTCCGAGTGAAAAGTGGTAGGACCTACCATGATATGCCGTGCATTTAGGTGAGGCAGATAGGAGGAGGGCCAGGAACACGCAGAGGGTCACTTTGGCAGACATCAGACGTGTTTTATAAGAAGAAATTAAAAAGTGTCCACTCCTCATCTAAACCTCTTATTTCCTTCTCAGTCATCACGAGCCAAGAAGGAAGTAGAGGAGAGGGTATTAATATGTGACAGGCCTAGCGAGAGTTTGAGAGCATGACTGGACACGCTGGGGGAACAAAAATAAATAAATTAAATTACCCAGCCTGCCTGCTCTCGACTGCTCGTCACCTGACAAGTGACACAGAAGCTTTCTAAAAACTTGAGCAAGCGCACAGAGATAGCCTCTAGGAAAGGCCCTAGGAACAGATGGTTACCCTATGAAACCACAAGTTTACCCAATGGATTTGGCAGCGCTATTCTAATGCGACTATCAACACATCCAAGAGATGGACGCTTTCTTCAGAGAAATATTTGCACACAGAACCTCCAATTCCAACTTCAGCAACAAAGAGTTTGCCAACTAGGAGTAGCCTTTGGCATGCTTAGTCAGAAAGTAACATGGATTCCCACATCTGAAAGCAGAGAAAAACCATCACTACCTTCTCCTCATCTGTTTTAGCAGTGGTGTTAATGGTCAGATTAAACTACCGAATTTCTGCAGGAAAAAATAAATACTAATGGGTTAAAATAACTTCAGCTTTATCGAGGGGAGCCAGTATCGCACTTCAGAACAGTCTTGCTATTTCTAGGATATCACCCAGGGAAGTTTCTTGAGGAGAAGAGGAAGCAGGAGGCACTCGTACCAGCAGAGGGTGTTGTGATTCTTCTCTGGTTGAGCACCGAGGGCTTCATTTAGTCTGGTTTTGTACAGTCATTTTTTAAGTACTACAGTCTATTAGACAGGAACATTTAAGTTTCCTGAAGAAGGACACAGCTTTGGCAGTTATGTCACAACTGTGATAACACCACCTTCCACTTCCTGCTAAAATAGGTTCACTCTGTCACTGCCGAGAACCGTGGCTCTTCTCACAAAATACCCTGCTTGGTGGAAGGCTTTAACAATTTTAAGGGTTAGTTTTCAGTAACATCAATGACAATGCCTTCTGTATCAGCAGAGGAGGAACTATCACCATACAGAGGCTTTTCCACAGACCTACCAAGGTTTCTAAGGCATTTGTTATGCTTGGACAGAGGGCCACGGCGTTCCCACAGCGCCTGGATGTCAGAACAACCCCAGGCATTACTCAGAGCGGTCTCAAGGTTTGCTGTGCCCTACAGACCTGGCCCGCCTCTGCTCTGCAGGCGTAGGGGAGCGGGGCGGGGGGGGGGGGCGAGAGACGGCACATAACCACGCCTGCCTTCACCACCACCTAGAGGCCTCTGGCAAACAGCGAATAAGCAGATCCACACATGTGGTTCATTGATCTTTCTGCATAAATGTGTCCTTTCTGTGGCCTGTGAATGACAGTGTGCCATACAGGCAGCCAACTGTGGTTTAAAAAGAAAAAAAAGTTTGGTAACTTAGCCTATTACACAATTATTGCAGTACTGGGTCCTATACCGCATTTCCTAGAAAACTTTCCAGTTTACCCCAGAATTACCAGGAAAAGGGGTTAGGAGAGACCAGTTTAAGTAGTTCACATGTTACATGTTAGCCTAGCAGAAAATACTAAGAAGTATTTTCATGGATGTGCAGCTGACCACGTAAAATCCGCGGTTTCTTAAGGTTCTCCAACATCTAACAAGATGAAAATATATTATGCGTTTTCCAAACATCAAGTGTTGTGAAAACCCCCAAAACAAAAACAAAGAACTCGTGTTGCAATGTTCCAGCTGAGCAGGGTGATTTAAAGATGCAACGAAAGCTTTCAAGCCAGGTAGTTGTTGCTGCCAAGTATGCGACACGTTGTGTGGCCCTGCCAAAAGTAGAAGCCAAAACCCAAAAATACAAATTAGCAGCTTTGTTCCAGGGCCACAACAGTCCAGCAAAAACTTTCCAAATCAGGCTGTCCTAAGAATGTCAGAAGCAGCGAGTGCGGTTACACAGCACCTAGCCACAACTCAAAAGCTACAGCAGCAACCTGAGCACCTGTACACACAAAACACTGCCATCATGACATCGTAACATCTGTGAAGTCGGACAGTCAGTAATTTCTAACCATCTGATAACAACGGTCTTTGCGGCTACAATTTCTCATGGATGGCAAGTGCAGAGAGGCAGGTTGCTCTCTATCCACTTGGCTCTCTACGTAAGTGTGCCTGCACAAGCATGTGCAAGCCCTGTAGTGAACAGGATGAGCATTTTAGAACTCATCCAAGCACAGGCTGTCCACACAACCTTAATTCTGCCATTTTCTAACTGCTGATTTTGACTACATGATGTTAATATTCTTTAAGCATAAGGCAGTTAGTTATTTTGTACACAGCGTACCTCTGCGCAGCAAAAAAAAGGGATAAAGACGGTGGAATTTAATATAATGTATTCTCTTCCCACCTGGACCTCATTATTTAAACGAAACCGTATTTGCTAAAGCAAAGATACTATTGACAAAAACGTTCTCTTGGGAGCAAATGCAGATACTCCCCATCGGTACCAGTATTAAGGAAGAACAGTTGAAAAATTGTCCCAAGATCATGTCACCCAGTGTTGCTGACCTAACTTCCTAGTGGCACCCAAAGCAGCCCTTGGTCTAGCACAGCATGTGAGAATTTTCTAGAGACAAGAGTTGTAAATTCTGATTCTCATTATTATACATTCTGTTACACTGTTTATGAGATAGCTATAGCGCAAAGCAAGGACAATTATTTTTTTAAGTGCAAATTAAGTAAGGGGGGCTACTTATTTTATATAACGTGGCTAAATTGAAAATTTGATAAATTGTTCTCCATAGTACTAATATACTAATATATTAGTAGTACTAATATAGTAAAAATAAGTATGCTTTCATGAAATGTATCACCAGATAGAAACTAAGTACTGAAATAACAGATAAAACATTAGCACAGATAAATCTTAGAATCGTTATAAAGTAAAAGAAAAACATAGTTGAAAAATGAAGATGAATACTATTATGAAGTGTTGGGTATGTCTACTTAACTGTCTATATGAATTCTACCCATCTTAACTAAAGTCATGGAAATTAGATGTACAGAAGCAAAGGTATAGAAGCCTTATTAGCGTATTAGTTTAAGTATACTTAATATAGCTAGCATTTTTGTACTAGTATGCAATATACTAGTTATACTAGTATGTAAGAAATTAATAACTGCTCCTTAAGAGTAACAGTTAAGGGCAAGAAGTACTGAATAATGTAGATTAAAGTGATCAAATACAGTGATTCTTTCCATATCCACGGGGGAGGAAGCCTTAATAGATTACTGGTGTTTATACAGTTACAAAGGAAATAACCTTATTCTACTGAGATCTCAAGTAATATATCCAGGCATCTTCTGCACCTTGCTAGCAAAACCAGACTTTTAATTTAGGTCTCCCAACAACTCTCAAATACTCACAGCAACAATCTTCTGCAGATGTTTTGGCAAAAGCAGTAACTTCCAAGCCTGGGGACACCTCTCCACAAGGTATACCTCAGAAAAGTGGGGCTGACTACTTGCACAGATACCACTACTCATTTTGGGGGGTTCATTTCCTGCTTCAGACATCTCAGGTACCCATCTAAGGACATTATCAAAATTTCTTATTACATACACTCATGAATATGGTTTATTCTAGTATTGAACTTGTATCCTGATCAGGAATTATATGAGCATTCACAGAAGAGTAAGGACTGTATCCATGTTTGAGATTAAGTGTGTTTTGCTGAATCAGGGCCCTGAACCTTAATGCAGGTTTTCCTCATTGCTGTGCCAGTTTATTTTATTCAGAACAAAGCCACCAACAACCTTTGAGTACTTCTGCTCAAGGTCATTTTTAGCATTCACGAGCACAGCTTTTTGGCTGTCCGCAGAGCAGAGAATTTTTTTAAAGTGCGTTTCAGAGCAAAGTGATGTCTGGAAACATCTCTAAATGGTAAAAAGCATCCTTTAAAGTTGCCTTAATCAGTTGTCTGTTAATAATTCTACTTAGCTACCTTTATTACCACAGGTTCTAATTTAGCCTTCCATCTCTGCAGCCACCCATATCTGGAAGGTATAAACATGATGTAAAAATCAGTTTCAACTCCTGCAATTTCAAAGCCTAAGCTACACCTCCTACTCTTATCTTTTGAAGGCATCCAGTATAGAATCAGGTCCTTGAGCTCCTTCCCCTGCTCTGCCAGACACCACTTTTTCTACATTTGCACTTAAAAGTAGAGTGAGGAGCTACCTACATTTAACAATAATTTGCAATATATAATCTAAACAAACTTGGAGGGATTTTTTTTGTTTGTTTGTTTTATAAAGTTAAAGAAGATTCCCTATTCCCCAGTCCTCTTCTTTCATCACTCCAACCAACGTCCTTAGGCTTCTGTATCACTTTTTCCTTCTTATAATTAAGGATGTGGGACTGGGGGGGGGGGGGGGGGGGAAGTAAGCGCTCATATTACACTTTTGATTGTGCTGTATTACCTATTATTAATATTTTGTCAGCACCTGATTGCTAAAGAAGTATCACAAGCCGGGGGGTTGGGGGGGAAAACAAAACATTTGTGGTTTGTTTTTTTAAACAAATATATCGGTCTCTATCATCACTGAAATATTATATTGCCAATAGTCACCTTCAAATACCATTGTTTATATGTTCTTCTATTGTCTTTGGAAATCTCAGCTACCATTACAATACAAGAAGCAGCATACTGATTACAGAAAATACAGATAGTTATGAAAAGTAAAGAACTGGAAGTGTCTGGCAGGCAACCATCTTTTGTATACATGCACTTTATTTCCACGTGTGTGCATCTACGTTAGACATGCATACTTCATCCTGGTACCCCAGGCCATTTTGGGAAGAGAGTAAGAAGCTGACAACCAGATGAGCCCAACAGAAGAATTAATTACACTTGTACAGTTCCAACAAGGATCACACTGTAATACTGTTGCCATGTGTCCAACAAAACAGCTGAAGCCAACAGCAGTCAGCAGAGATTTTTGGTTATCGAGTGTATTTGGGTACTTGGTTGCCAAGTGCATTTCCTTCTCCCAAATGTGCTTCGTTTTATCTTCAATGATACTAATTCCTAGGTCATACACCAACTCAAATCTTTTCTCCAGCTAGCGAGAGTGTCAGAAATCCATCTACCACACATACTCTCTTCCTATTTTATTATTTCACTTCACAACATTCTTAATTTAGGATTGCAGATGCTTTGCCTTATACTCAAGCCAGGGCTTCCCACTTTACTGTACACTTTACTGAATTTGCAACAAATTAGGTTCCTCTTGTCCCCTTTTTTTTTTTTTTTCAAAATTAGAAATTCAAATGTTAATGAACCTCTAATACCTTTGTAAATTTTAGACCTCTCAACTATTTCCTACCATATATCTCAGAAGTGGTACTACATCTCACATTAAAGTCAACAGAAACTTTAGTAGGAGCAAGTGAAATTTATCTTGTTCCTAGCTAAAGCCAGTGCCGTAAACTTAGGTACGGACTGACTTATCAGAACTAGTGATGTTTTTAAATTTAAAAATAAATAAATAAATAAATAAATGAACGCAAAGGGAAAGGAAAGAAAGTTCTTAGGCAAGTATCCTGAACTATTCTCTTCCCTGAGAAACACCAGATAGACCCTTCTAGAAACAAAGCCTCTCATTTGCCTTGTAGTAAACATAAACCCTCAAACCAAACACACTGCCTCAATAAAGTGAACACATACCAGCTCCATACTCATAACAATTTTTTGAACTACAGCAGATCTTGCCAAACTACTGACTTAGGAAAATATGGAACACACTAAAATTGTTCTGCTTTTTCAGAAGACACATTAAGTTTGTATTTAGTATACCCCACAAAACATAACTCCAGTTTCTCAAAGTATAAAACGCTCCATTCGAGTTTGATTTTCTGATTCTTAATATTCTGCCAGTAGTACAACCGTCCCCATCACCACCCCCAGGCTGATCGATGTAAAGAATCAGAAATATGAAGCTTTCAAAGTTTTTTAAATGTACCCAAAGATTTCAAGACATTTACAAGACCTTTGTCACTTTTCCATTATTTTCATTTATGGATGACTAACAATATGTCTGTGTGCCAAACACAGACATACAACACATTCTTCAAGAGGTATGAATCTACATAAAATCACAGATTTGCTAAATTAAAATACTGTGAGAACAATTGTTTTCCTCAAAACCAAAAAGGAACTTAAGTTTTTCAGCTTTGCAATCTTTCATTAACATCACAAAAATGGTTTGAGCTATTAGAAACTTACATAATGTCCATAATAATGAAAAAAATCATTATTCCATATTTCATTTTTCCTACTGTACAAGTGAACTACTATTGAGAAATCATGGCTAAGCAGAACATGCAAGATTGGGGAAAAGCAAAGTGAGTACTAATTTCAAAAATATAAAGGAGGTGGAATGTTTTGGTTACTGCTCTAAATACAACTTACATCCTTTATAAAACAGTTGTATATGTAAATATCAGATGTCATCCTACAGGTTGTTTCAACTTTCAGTGGTTAATGGATCAGCCATACTAGGGAAAAAACCGACGCAAAAGCACAGTATTGACCACTGAAAAAATAAAAGGACCCAATTTATCTGCTCACAAAAGCAAAATTAACTTTATGGTACCCCCCCCAAAAAGACGACCAACAAATCAAACAACCGTACACGGAGTTCACCTACACAGATGGCTTGACATCGTGGATCCCAACATTACCCAAAGGATCTCCCATGCTCATGAAGCACCCTTTTCCTCTGATCTGTTGCATTCACCATTGGAATGTAACGAACAAATGAGAAATGTCTGTGGGAAGAACCTCATGGAAAATTTCCTTCCCTTAATTCTCTTCTCATGTATGAGGTTTTCCACAGTAGGAGCAATTTGGCTCTGGAATATTCATGCTCACTACCACCTGACATCAAGGTTCATTTCTCTGTGAAAGAGTCTCCAAAGGATAATAAAGTAAAAGCCTGAACACTTGCAAGAAGCATGTAATAATGCAGAGAAGCAGTAAAGATTACTCCTGCCCTAAGCAAAGGGAATAAATAGATAATCACGGAAAAGAAACTACCAAGATCTTCCAAAAGCCGCCTACTTAAGAACAAAGAAAAAGAACCTGGTCTTTAAACATAACAACCATCAACATCTAATGTACGTGCCTTTCAAAGCAAGCTGGGTCAGAAATTCATACAAAACCTTTTTTTTTTTTTTTCCTTTTCTTTTGTAATCCAAACCAGAATGCCCCAGCCGCAGCTTGCTGGCCAGATCCGATCCACAGGAACAATTTCTCCGGCCAGCCGCCTGCTCCTTGCTGTCCTCCCCAATGGCTAATTAGATATGAGAAGGAAGCAGGCAAGGCCTAGCGCAATTACTCTCACAGCTGATTTCCCACCACTGTGGCTCATAAGAACCTGTAGCCTCCCCTCTATCCAAAAACTGGGCGTAGATTATCATGCAGTAGCGATGAATGTTCACATAACTGTCACGTGGAGCAAAATTCACATCCATTAACAGGCATATCTGTTAGCATGACCAGTCCTGTACACATGACTGTGTATTACCCATATGTTTCTGTTACAACATACACACGCTCCATCCTAAAGCAGTTATCCACACAGACATTGTCATCCATGGTCCAAATCCTCCATAACAAATGTTGCTCCCTGGAGAGGCTGGGCACTAGTTCTCCACATCAACAGGTTCCACACCATTCCAGGCAACAAATGCCTTAACCTGGGGTGAGTTTCTTCCTCTCTAAACAGGTACAGATCACTGAGGAGGGCTCTCCATGTTCACCGAGTAACATTTAACTGTAAGCTGAGAGTGATTGCTAGCTGCCACCACAACTACATCAGAGCATGCATACTAATGCTCTTGGACTGCTGCCATATTATCCATATATGTTTTATTATAGCTCATCTCCTTAATGTGCAAGACATTTATCTTTGATTCTTTCAAGATGAGAAAGGAAAAAAACCCCACCCTGATACTGTAGAACTGGTTTTAGCACAGTTCGAACTATTTAAGCTGGGTCACTAAACTCTTCAAGCAGGTATTTCTTTGTCATCAGATACAAGTAACACCCATGAGTTATTTCTTGCCTTATTAACAAGCTTTTCTGAAATGTAAGGCTAGAATTTCTAATAGCTAACAGGTAAGTTTCTAGCCACAGTCTCTCCATGTATCAGCAGGAGGTTTCAAAAATAAAAAAAAAGAAAAAAAATTTTGTCTGTGGAATCTTCCCCTCCATTTTACTGAATGTTACAACAAGCATATGGATTGGTAAGTACAAAGACGAGAGTGACTGAACATGAGCAGAAAAAATGTAACCACGTGAATTAACCTACTGGCTTCAACGCTAGCGAGTTATGAGGGGGTGGACGATGGATGGACAACAGGACAAAGCAAGCTTGCAAAATTTAGTCCATAAATTCAAGAGCAGATTAATCATCATGATTAATATGGGGGGAGGGATGAAGAAGAATCTCAAGCAACCATTAACCATCATTGGAAATATGATGATCTTCCCAGTCCTTAGGTAGACAGTGAAATCAAGGAATGCAAATGAGAAAAAGCATCATTTCAAGAACAATGAAGGCTCGTTGATACGTGGTTTTGGAACAAAGCTACTAGATTGTATTCTGTTATTTAAAAAAATAAAACAGCCCCTTCCCAATATGTTTCCTTGAGGATGAACTATATCAGATGTCTTGCAAGAACATAATTCATTCTAGAAACCTGAATATCAGTGGTGTGGAAAAAAAACAACCTCAAAATGTATACTTAACTTGACCAACTACTCATAAAAATTTACCAACCCACATGGAAACAGGATTTACTAGTCTTTCATAATGGTAAAGAACACATAGAAAATTCTTTACTCCACCCATCAAGAAAACAACTTTCTACTTCTCAGTTGTTTGCTTTATTAATTTCCTGTTTCACTTTAAATCTAAGCAGCTTCTAAAGCCATACTTTCTTACAACCACTAACATGACGTATACGTGTCACACAATGTCATTCACCAACACAGAAACACTAGTTATGCGTTACATGCATTATATACACCACACTACCAACGCCCACAAGGAAAACAGCAGCAAAGGGCCAAAACCTCTGATTTTCTTCTGTACTTACACAGCTAAGCTGCTTCATCAGAGTAGTTAGGGTTTCCATTTCTAAGCAGCAGTCTGTATGGGTTCACTAAAACCACAGTACAAATCTGGACATGGATTTGAACTCTGGTTTCTGGATCTATTGCTATATGGTAGAAGTAGGTGAGCTCTTTATCAGCCACACGTGGCACCTACACTTTCCTACCTTGTTCTCTGTTCCTGTCATCTCCCCAATTTGTTGCCCCCCCCCCCCCCCCAAAAAAAAAAGCACACAGGACAAAACATTTCCATGTTCTTTTAAAAACAATTAAAAAGTTCTAACAAGTAAGGCTCATAACCTGCTGAACTTGATAATGTCCCTGTAAAAGATTTTTCCCCTTTAGTCAGATGTAACACACCATAACTCTAGTTCTGTGGATGTAAACAAAAACCTTGTATAGGGAGTCTTCTACTGCACACTCTCAAAATAAGACTCCTTTCAGAAAAAAAAGCTCTTGGCAGTGTGTAGCTTGATGTATATACGATGGCTGTATGTGAAGAAAGATGCAGGGATGCTCTTCGGCCATAACGGTCCTGTTCTCTCTCCTGTGTCATGTCTGTGACAGAGCCAGGGAGTGTAAGAGGCTGACCACTGCTGTTCCCCGGAAAGGGAAGCTACGTAGGATGATGAAGCTGCTTCCCATGGGGACTGGCAGGTAGGAGGTGAGACCTGGACTCTGTTGGTCCAGAGCAGCCACCAGCACAGCTGAGCATCTGGGTTACTCTTCTAACGGCCAAAGAGAAATGCAGAAACCAAACTGCAGAGCCATGGTTTGCCATCAACTTCTGCCTCACTTAACAAAACTTTTGGAATGGGCATACACAGTTGCAGATCCTCCAATGAAACTCAGATTTTGCCAGGCCAAATTCAGCATTTCATCACCAAATTTTTCTTTTCTTGTAAGTTTCTGGAAAAAATTTACTCTGGGAGAAGATAAGAGAGGGAGTATGTTTTAAATAATCCACACTAAAAATATCTGAAGGATAGGGCTGTTGCAGGCAAACATGAGAAAAAATTGCTAGTTCTCTTTTTTTGGTATAAAGAAGAATACAGATGTCAATGCAAGACCAAAAAAAGGTGATACCTGACCTCAGACATTTGTAATGAAGAGGCTGAAGGAGTCGGGTTGGCTTCTCATCAGGAAAGAGGATATTCCGAGATGAAAGAGGATATTCTAAGGTTTTTGAAGTTACATAAAGCAACTGATTGAAAATACAAGTAAATAGATAGGTCCTGCAGAAGTATTTAATGCTAAGGGTAGTGGAATGAACTGCTACAGGTAGTGACTGAAATAGGAAAAAAAAAAAAAAAAAGGGTTTAAATGAGTTCAAGACAGACCAAAATTTGTTTCCAAGTTAATGATGGAACAGCAGCTTCAAAACCAGTCACTTTGCTTTTTGTTCTTGCAAGGTAAGTCTAATATTACATGCCATCATTTTAGGTCTTTAATATTGTATGCTATTTGCCTTTTTTAAAACAGTAGGTTGCACATTCATTTTATTAAAACATTACAATGATAAATCTCAAAAAGGAAAAACTGACACCATACCAAACATGTGGAACTCCTGCATGGATTGGAGCAGCCTTCCCAAAAATCCCACATTTTCTATGGATTCAGGCCACCTCAGGCTTCAGATACAACTGAAAGGCATCCTGAAAAGGATGCTCCCTGGTACTACAGCTACCCCAAACTGAAAGCCGCATACCCAGCCAGGTCTGACATCTTTCCCACCTCATTTTCCTCCCTTCGGTTACACAAGGGCAATCATTACGCAGTCCAAGGCTGTGCAACTATTTCAGCTTTAATCTGTGCCTGCAAGATGACCTGAATACAGAGCTCCAGGGCTATGCTGAGCTCGGGCCCTGTCAGGAGTTTGTCCTAAGCTCCCTAAACATTTGATGCTGCTCCTCTTATTTTCAAAACCCAACTCAAGAGTAGACGTGTTTGAATACATCTTGAAAGAGATATAGAGGATATACAGGAAAGCAAACAGTGCTTCGTTACGCTGTTGGGCCGAGTAGTATAAATGGAGAGACACACACAAAAAGTGACACAGATATAAAAGAAAGGGCAAGAATTCAGAAAAAAAGGAAAAAACGAACAGCCAAAACCTACATCATCCCAAACAAACAAAATAAGTAATAACAAAATGAAAAGCAGGGAGATTAAGAACTAAAAAAGTAAATCAGATTTAATCCAAATACTTTGCCAGCCATGTTGCAACACAACTGTTGCATTATTTTCTACATTTCAATCAGCACGCACTCACCCAAATAGCTGTATCTTAATCCACATCAGTTTGGTTTTGTTATTCAGCTCTAGATTACATCCTTGTCTTTCCCAGGATTGAGAAACTTTATTAGGTCTGGTCATACAGCCTGGCTTGTTACCCTGTGTAGTTTTTGGGTCAACAGAGCCACCTTGCTCAAACCTTTCCAACCTCCTCAGTAGCATCTTCTTCAAACCCTTCCAAGTCAGTGCCTGGGTCACTCTCAGCCGCAGTACAAGAGCAATTCCTTAAAGGCTGAATTCATGTATACATAAAGAATGTATACATGAGCATGGGGAGAAAACATGAGGGGGTGGCAGGGAAGAGTGAAAAAAAAATTAAGGGAAGAAGAAGGGGGGGAAAGTGGTATTTCCAACTGTGAAGTGCCAATTAGTAGAAGAGAACCATTGCTTTAAAATATAACTTTAGGCTTTAAAATACATTATGTAAAGAATCAGGCTTACTAGTCTATTAGCTAGCTTTACTGGGTATGAATCTAGCTGCCAGTATTACTTCGAGCTTTCTCCGCCCCCGTCCTTCCCCAATCATGGTTTCATTGTGAAAGAATTTAATTATTATTTTCATTACCAGATGCATACATTATAAAATGAGCCTGTACAGAAACAATGAGCACTTTAAGAAAATAGGTGTAATAATGAGAATGATCTGTTTATGGGGTTTTTTTTGTAATAAAAATGAAGACACTCAACAAGGCTATCTTTTAAAACATACTTTAATAAAATAATTCCTAACAGTCATAACACTAGATGTGACATCCCTCCTTTTCTTAAAAAAGAATTAGTCCAGTGCCTTGAATTTTAATACAACTTAAAATCAAATAATTTTATTAACTTCTCTATCAAAATTTCCTGGAAAACTGAAGTTGAACACATTTCAGAATAACAGAATATTAAAGCTTTTTTGTTTTGTTTTTTAAAAAATCAGTTCCAGGGACATCCGTTATACTGCATACCCAGAGAAATAATACTGTAGCCACCATATAATATGCTGATATTCCAAATAAATCACATGAAAATCTGAGAGGAAAAAATTAAGTGGAGTTTGCAAGTAAAATACAAATATGTGTATTTATTTATGAGTTCTGTATCATAAACAAAAATCTCAAAACCTGAAATAATAGATTTGTATGGATATGATAGAAACAAGTAAGAGAATGGTAACATCAGCATAATACTTAAAGTCCAAAAAGATTAAAATTACTGACTTCTACCAATAACAAAACATGAGTTCTTGTGTTTTATGTAGCCCTATTTAATGATACAGTGCAACACTCCAATTTTCCCTGGTAACCAGCTTCAATAAATCACTGACTTTCCATGGCCCACCAAATGTGTGCTAGGTGATTTACAGGTAAGCATCAAGCCTGTCACCAGAGCCTACACTCTGCTCCCCAGTAACAGCGTCCCCATGGAGCTCACCGTCTGACCACTTGTCACGTCTAAGCACGCTTGCCTGTCATCAGTCACTGCTAGAGGGGGGCAATGCAGCAGGCTACGGCTTCCAGCTCTTTGAAGGCGCTTCCTGCTCCAGAGCTGGGTGACCCACACATGGGATCACTTCTTGCTAATGATGCTGCAGGACCCAGCCTCAAAGCTCAATCCACTGCTAGCGTCCATGTACACAGACACAAGAGGAGCAAGGTGTAATACCCATGGTGTATTACATTACAACAGGTTTGCTTTTGCTGCCCCCGAGATACTTCCCTGGGGGGGGATGGCACACGAAGAGATGGCACAGCAGTGATGCCCTTGCAACAATTCTGCACAAATTCTTAGCCCTACCTGGGCAGATCTCTGGAAGCCCTGGAATGCCAACTTGCATTTTGAAAAGGTGTTGAGTCTTTACTCAACCAGGATGGAGGGCATCTGACACTTAACCACAAGCCATAATAACAGAACACCCTTGAGTTTTCATTCTTAGATGTGGATGCCAAGCCAGAATTCACTTGACCAAGTAAAGATGTTTACAGCATAGGTGTCTGTATCTGAACAGGTCATGTTAGTCTCCCTTCACAGCCCATGGGAAGAACTAGGCTCTTCTACTGAACTCATCCTATAGCACAGGTCTAAAGGAGGTCAAATGAGTCACACCCTGAAATGCCTATTTGTCCCCTGCCTAGTAAGAGTTCTACTGGGTTCCTGTCTCTCTCTGCTGAATATATATAGGGTCTTCCCCCCATCTTCCACTCAAGGGGTAGGCATCTATAATACAGGTGAAATAAATCCCACACCATGTCCCAGCACCATCTTAATCCCCTCCATTGAAGAATCAATTAGCAAAATACTGATCATGTAAGTTCTCAGTTTCCCACTCAATACAGTGGATGCCTGCTAGTGGGTTACACCCATCCTTCACATAACTGCTTTTAGATACATGACACCAATTAGTCTGTTTATTTCATCATATCCGACAGCTTGCACTTATTCCTTCAGTACTTTTCCCTTCAGATGTCACAAGAATTGCCTCACTGGGGGTAGTAACTCTTCTCATTAGCACAGAAATTTCCTCTCTTCCTTACCAGCCTTCAAAAAAGACTTACCAGAAGTTCTTTCCATTTAGGTGTGACCTATATTTTTTCCCTAGTTTATTGCCTTATTTCCTTTAAGTTTTCCATTTATTAAGTCTTTTTTGTTCTACAATTTTTATTAAAAAAAGTATTATCCAAAATCTACTGAAACCAGTGAATCTTCACTGGATTTTGAATCATGCCACCTGATCAGTTTTATCATCTGTTACCTCTTATTGTTCCTTATAGAGTCTTCATTTCATTTGGATAGTCAAGAATGAAAGTTATGAGTATTTTCAAGTTCTCTAATTCTACTCTGTTTATATTTCCCAATCTTTCCCAGAACCAAGTAACTTCTTATTTCTAATGTTTCATTCCTATCCTTTCTTCTCCTGTCTTCTTGAAGCTCTCCAGAAGCCAGAGTGACTGGAAAAGGGCTAAAACATGTTCAGGAAAGGGAAGTGGTTTGACTTTTTCTACCCTGTCCAAAGCAGGAATGACAGCTGAATTCTCTCAGCCTGTAGGACCAGGCAGTCTCTCACCTGATCTGAAGTTTAGGGCTTTCGATCAAATTTATCTCCCCCCTTCCTCCATAACGTCATTCTATAACCATAGTCATCTTGGTTGGCTCTTGGGCATTTGCCAATAAATGCTCAGACATCTCACAGCAGTTGTAAGAGAAGAGAGTTTTTCTAGGCCAAAAGTTATTTTACTTCCCACAGTTTCCCTATATTTATATTCCCACAGTTCACTCCAGCTGTGGTGGGCAGTTGTTAGGCAGCACTCCAGACAAAAACCCTCCTTCTCAAAATTACTTCTGCTCCAGAATATTTTCCTTTGCTGAACGAAATCAGAAATGGCACGACCAGGAAAAAAGCATCAACCACCTTTGTTGTGGGGCAAAGCAGGCCTATTACAGTCTATTTGTCTGTGAGGCTTGGGGAAGGTGTTCTAAGCTTAAAGAAGTTGGTGATAGTTTTAATGGTTTGACAAATCTCCTTTCCCAGCAGGAAAGGCAGTGCCTGGCAGTGAACTGCGGAGTCTTCCACAAAGCTGAAAGAAAACAGCACTTATCTAAATTTAACTTGCCATACTTTCAAACTGGTCTGTGCAAGGAAATGTCTTTTGCCTTCATTTCATGCAAAACATTCAATTAAATTCTCTCAGGAAAAAGACCTTTTATGTATAAAGTAAGGCATGCTATTTTTTCTTTAAAATATATTTCACTGGTCTTCCCGCATGGCTCAAGTGGAAAAATCTTAGTGTAGTGATTATAAACCCGCATTAACCTGCCTTTCTTCAGGGGCAAAGGAGAACAGGAGAAGCACCAAACAATTCCTCATCTCCATAGGCAAAGAAATAAGATAGGCCTGGCGCTGAGCCCGCTTCGCAAGCTGACTCCACCAGACCAGGTTGGGAGCGCATTCCACCATCAAAAGTCCTTCTCGAAGAACTTCCTGCCAATGACTACTTGACATTAAAAACTAGGATGATCTAGGTCAAGTATCCCTGTTGACATTAATTGCTATGTTGGATCAAAAAAAAAAAAAAAAAAAAAGCAGGCAGCCTCTCCGTCAAAGCTCAAGTCACATTAGGTTTAAAAGCAATCAAGGCCAAAACCTTGAATTGCACCCAGAAGCCAAAAGGAAGCCAACGCAGCTGTTGAAGAACTGCCCAAGCGTGTTCTTGCCACCCGTGCCCTCTCTGCAGGCAGGCAGCTGCCTACTTCTCAAACTGAAGCTTCGCAGCACTGGCCAAGTGCAGCCTCAAGAATGGGCCAGCCTGGAGCCTCACAGGGAGGTGACAGCATCAGAGATCGCCACCATGACATGGAACCCCCTTCTCTGTCTCCTCATGTAGAAGGCTGGGAGACTGCTGGCTGTAAATACCTCAGAAAAACAGCAAATGACAAAGTACTTATATAATAAGGACAGATGGAACACTCAAGTTTCTAGTAAACTAGTACAACCTGCCTTTAGTGCTTTACCTCTGCTTCCTGCTAATTTTATCTTCAGATACTCTAAAGGCAAAGCATGTCCATTGTCCAATTGGAAAGGAAGGATGACCTGGAAAAGCAAGTCATCTTTCTAGTGATAAGAGCACAAGACCGGGTGACTCAGTTGCCCAGAGAAGTCAACAAGTGCTTCAGAACACGACCCACAGGAGTGTTGGCTGAAAACAGAATTAAAAAAAAAACCCAAAAAACCCAAAAAACACCACACTCCCAAAGAAAATGATTGCTTTTTTTTTGTCTTAAACAGAAATGCAATTCTGTTGGACTATTACATGAAATAATAATAAAAAAAAAAAATCTCCTGCAGTTGTTTTTAAGGCAAAGTAGGTAACTGCTGAGGAAGAATCTGGATAAACAAAAAACGGTAGCAAGACTGATCAGCACTGCAAGGAGACTCAAAGAACCATACACTTGCTTTTTTGGGGGGGATGGACAGACACACACCACTAACAATGTAGTCAAGCTATCCTTGATGAGGTGAAAACCAGAATAGAGGATCCAAAAACCTGAAACATTTATCTGATACCAAAGATCTCGGATGTTTGGGTTTGTTTTTTTTGAAAGGGAAGATGATTGATTAGGAACAGTAGTAATTTTGAGAATGTACCTTACTAATGCGAACAAGAGAAAGAATTCAAATTCATGTTTTCAATCCCAGAGTTACCATCACCACCAATGCCAAGAAGGTCTGGATTCTGGAACCACTGCTCATGTTGAAGGGTATGTCCTTCCACATATTCTTCCAATTATTTCCAAAATATTACTTACAGTAGATTAAGAAAACTTTAAGGTACATAATAAGCTCACATAAAGAAGAGGCAACTCCACGAGCCCTTGCATTTAATATATTTTCCAAAGCTACAGCTGGAACAGAAAACAACCAGAGGCTCACCTTACTTATCTACACAGCTTGAACACCACAGCCTTTTATACAGCAGAGATAAAAGGAACAGATTAATTTTTAAAGACTAAAAGATGAAAATACATAGCTGTACTCCATAACTTGTAGCAGGTTTGCAAATTGTAATCAATATTTTCATCTGCATTTAAGCACTGCTGAATCTTGATGCTTTTTAAATGTCGAAGTGCCAAAAAAAAATTTTTATTATAGATAACTGTATTAGAGTCTCACTGTAGTCTGTGAAGTTCCTTGCAAACCCAATGTGAGTTAAGTTCCCATTTACACTGTCAGAAAACTTCTTTACAGTGCTGTAATACAATAGCTCAAGCGACAGACCCTGAACTAGTATTTAGCATACAACCTGATAGCTACATGCAGACACAAACACAGCTGGAAAACAAAAAGTCTACAGCTGAAGTCCAACAATGTGTTATTTTATTCAAAAGTTTAAGAATACAGGTGTCAAAATATACTTTTCAAAGCAGGAACAATATTTGGAAGAAGTAATTTATCAATCAAGCCTACTATTTGGCAATTACAGCACGTACAGTACTGTGGACCGTCAATAGTTTGGTTAGTCTAATGACAGCACAAAAAGACTTCCTCCCCCAAATGCAAGCTCTTTAGCCACTAAAGATACCTAACACTTTGTTCAAATTTTCTGAATAACTTACGAACAATTTTTGGCCAAATGTGAAATTGTGTCAAGGATAATTTTCTAAAAATCTAGCCAGTGCCATTTAAAAAAAAAACCAAAAAACAACACACCCACAAAAACCCACAGCAACAACAAAAAACCTCCTAAACCATAATACCTTAAAAATACTCCCCCCCCCCCCCCCTTCTATACAGTGCATACTGTTCCAGACCCAGGTAAGGCATAAAAGGTTCAAATATGGCAACAATGAAAATAAACCCTAAAAGTAGTTGTAATTCTACAAGTACACAGCATTTCTCAACAGGAACCACCACAGTCTGCCTGTACTATTGGGAGAAAGCCTGGTGAATCTACCAGTGATTACAAGCTAGAGCAGATCTTTCCCTTACCCATTTGGGCATTAGGAAAAGGTTCTTCACTGAGAGGGCGGTCAGTCACTGGAACAGGCTCCCCAAGGAAGTGGTCACAGCACCAAGCCTGTCAGGGTTCACGGAGCATCTGGACGATGCTCTTAGTCATAGGGTTTAGTTTTAGGTAGTCCTGCCAGGAGCAGGGAGTTGGACTCAATGAGCCTTATGGGTCCCTTCCAACTCTAGATATTCTAGAATTTCTATACCCATATTTGCAGTCAACAAAATGTTGATAACCTATTACTACTTATCAAGATGCTTTTTTGATTTATAAATACCTAATCATGCCTTTTCTGTTCTTGTATTCATATAAAGATATGTCTCCTGGAGTCCTCAGAGCTAAGCTCTGGGGCGCTGCATATTGAACAGGTATTACGTATACAAATTCCTAGTGCAGACGACAGCTGCACAGATTAAAGATTGATGACAGGAACCAAGAATACCAACCAGCAAGTCCAACTTCTGTGTTAAAGGAAAAAAAAAACCAACCCAGAACTGCAGATCTCAGTGCCCTCTGCTCAATCCCATTATGTGGGGCAACCAGCTACCTCCCAGCAATCCACAGGGGAACAGGCTGAGGTTTAATTCAGCTTTTGCACAGCCTGGAATTGCCTTTCTGCTTCAAGCAGAGAACCCAAACACTAGGACTATCCAGGGCCCTTTAAGATGGCTAAGAAGGGGGAAGGTAGAAAGGGCTTCTTCAATGCAGCGTATTTGCATTGAACATGCAAGGCAATACTGAGACCGCAGCATACACAACTCCACATCTCCCTTCGCCAGGCACCTCTCTGGAAGTGCCCATTTCTGCTTGTAAATTTATTAGTTTAGTGTAATCTAATCCTAGAGCCCCCTACCCCCGTATCTCTCCTACTGCTCTAAGTGATGCTTCTACACCCTATGCACACAAAAACCAGGAAGATAGCATTTAAGGGCTATTTATCTCATTTTGATTCAGGAACAGTGTTATAACATTATAGGGTTAAACCCCAAAATGCTTGTTTTTTTCAGCAGCAGAGAAGCTCTAGTCTTCCAAAGCACTTTTCTATGAATGTGCTATCAGCATTTTTAGACAAATTTAACAAGTATAGAATTAACTCCTACATAGAACACTATTATTTGAAAAACAGGCACTGCTTGCTTTTGCCATATGTCCCTAAGAATATTACTTGAGTTAAAATAGTGTATGTTTTCTAAGCTATTAAATAAATCGATACACTTTAATATTACAAAAAAAGTTACTTCTTTTTCAAAAAAACCCAAAACTTACAAAGTGGTAAACTAAAGAGCATATTTCCATTTTGTCTCCTTACTGTTAATTCAGTTTGGCTATTAGCTAAGAATGTTGTCATGTTCCTGAGTTGGGAAAGCCTCATGAACCTGAGCTTATGAAACTAGATCTGCTTCTTGTGATTGCTGCTTCTTATCCAAATTATACTAACATTTTCATGTATATCTACTATTTCTGCCCACGGCGTACTTTTGAATGACAGAATGGCTTGTTTGTTGGAATGACAATTTCATAAGTTTGCTCCACTTTTTTATCCTGTAGGCAAACTTGTAAACAGTTTAAAGCCTGTTATTACAAAACTTACAGGAAATGAGTGGTCTTCATGAATTCAATTTATTTTTGTTTGGTTGTGTTTTGGTATTTTTTTTGTTTAAATTAAATTATCCAATGCATTCAGAAGTTACTGTGGTAATATGTGCCTTTTCATATGATACTAAGCTAGAATAGTCACTTATTAACCATAGTATAAAATTGCATTTTACAATGAAAGAATGCAACATATATGAGTCAGACTTCTGATTTAATGAAGTTTCCTTTAGCAAAACTAGAGTAGAATATATCATAAGCCTGACTCAAAAAAAATCCTCTACTTAAATACCCAATTATTGTTTTGGTTTTTTTTACTTTTGAAAAGTGCTAAAAATAAATAAATAAAATTGGAAAAGGAGGACAAAATAAAGAGGAAAAGAAAACCAGGAAGCTTCCAACACTGATACAGTCTCTTGGAAGGAAATACTCTTCTTCAGCGAATCACTTAACATACATAACTTATGTTTTGTTTATCCATCTCCTGCTGCTGTTCTTGATCATCTGCCTGTAGACTCAAATGATCCTATGGAGGAAGGGGTGGGGGGGAAAGCATGCAAGAATAAAACAACAACAAGAAAATCATCACTTCCAGTCCTCCGTTTCTGCTTATGCCCTCACGTAAACCCTTCCCTAGATACCACATCCTCCCCGTAACCCTTCGATCAGTAACAGCACTCTCTTTCCTGATCCTGCAGTAAGATGGTTCAGGTAACGAGGACAACAGACTCATTTATATTTTTAATAGGGCAAATAATCACACCTCCTTAAACTCACCCCAACCGGATAATACCACTGTCTATGCCTGTACCAGTAAAATGGCAGGACTGATGGGCCAGGGATAGGACTTACCTGCTCGGTGAAACCAAGCTCCAGTATCAGTCTGTGTACTTGGTCTTCATAGATAAGGAATCACTCTTGCTACTCCTATTTCTGTATCTAATTAAGCGAATATTCCCAAGCTTTCCCTCACATATGCAATGTCACCCTTCTGTGCAAGCAAAACTTCACATTATTTGATACCGGTTTAAAACTAAAATTGATTCGCAGAAGTCAGACAACCCCCATTGATAACAACTTTGAATCCCAACTGCATCAGCCACATACACAGGTAGGAGAGCACTTGCCTCTGCATTAAGAGGTCTAAGAGAAGTACTTCAATTCCTTAAACTAAAGCACAGGTCAGGTTCTTGTTGCCTTCTAATCTTTAAGTCTAGCAAGAAGAGAGAAAAAGATAAAAACCAAAATAAGGGTATGTATTTGTTTCTGAATGAAGACTATGTTGTCTTACTTGGTCTTAGTTTTGTCCCTGACTAATCCACAGGCTGGTCTAATACAGTGCACTGCTAGAAAAATGCTGCCATTTTTGCTAGTTTGTGGCAGCAGGTTTTCTTGTATTCTATTGTTAAATAATGCCTCCATGCAACTAGAACCAGGGGTCTTAGTGCTAGACTCAGTATCCATCCAGGAACGCTGGCATATGCCTGTGGGGCTCTGGGATGGGGTATACCCTTGCCACAGACCTCCTGTCTAGACGCTTAGGCCAACTTAACTCCCCATGGTTTAGTCCCACACCTGTAATATTTTAACAGTCCCATTCTTCCTCTGTTGTAGTGTGTACATGTGGTTTTACACTCCAAAACACAGTGGAGTGCCATTTCCAGCTACAGCTTCTGTGCTCCTGTATTATAGAACAATCATTAGCATATGAAACAAAAAACACAGTTAGAGTGGAAAAAACCAAAACAAAACACTTTTTCCTTGGATACAATCTATTCCTTCCAGCAAAAGCAAACTACAATAACCAAACCACCAACTCTCAGGAAACCCTACAGTTTCACCAATTTTCATGCTGAGCTCCCTCTGGAAAAATCACTGCATGGTATGGTTAAGGGACTGACTGTCCTCCTTGGAAAAGACACGTTTACTGCAAAATAGCTATTAAAAGGAACAACTAAAATAAATGTTAGCTGGCATATTAAGAAAAAACAAGTATTAACTGTTTGGTCACAAACTCAGCCTGTACTGCTAAGAAACCAGCTCACTTTCAGCAGGCGGCTGGGCTACTTCCCCTAAATCTGGGTGTGCTCCGCTTTAGTCTGATGTTCTCTTGCACTCCATAACAAAGCTCACAAGAAGAGCGGGAAGCAGTGAAAGCAAACCAAGACAAGTTTCCCTTGTAACAGGAATAAATATTTTAAAGCATCACAAATGTGCGATGTGGCATGTTGAAAGAGACGCATACAGCTCTCCCTTTAAAAGGCCTCTTTTAGGACCTTTTCCTCACAGGTATACGTTCATATGCTCTAATCTATATTTAGAATGTCCTTCCTAGATTAATTTTTAAACTCAAGTCTGGATACTTTTTACCCTCTCTTTGCCCAGATACCCCTGTTGAACCTGTCTGTTCCACTACTGGGAGCAGCAAGGACACGGGAGTCAGCCTGCCACAGGTTCACATCCCACCCTTTCCCACCAAGAGCAGAAAATACAGAACAGGGCAAGAGTCACCCTTGCGTGCACGAACAGGGCACAGCATTTACAAGCCAAGATCCATAACATCCTACAGCATGCACGCTATTATATGTACTTTCTGTCACAGTAGGTGACAAAGCCATCTAATTAAATGCTACAAAGCTTAAAAGAAGAAAAAAAAAAACAAACCAGCATTATTTCCCAAACTTTACAGAAAATTAAATACTTAAGCATACCTGCCTTCATTTGACAGGTAGCCAGCCCAGGCTTAGGTTTGACAGTATCTCTGTAACAGAATAAGCCTGCCACAGACTATAGTAGAAATATATAACCAAACCTTCTGGAAGTTTTCTCTTTACTAGATATAATTCAACTTCTATAGTCCAGGTATGTCTGATACAGCTCACAAATGCAACAGTTTTTAACCAAAATCTGTTTATATACTTTTTATTTAGAAGGGCTTATGCCTGAAAGCCTGTATACAACACATGTCTTTCAAAAATACAGACATCAGACAACCAGTGGTGACAGTGGGAACTATTTTAAGGAAGAAGTAAGTTGCTTTAGATTAAGCCAGCTCTTCCCCTTCTACTTACAAACAGCTGGGGAAAAAAGCAAGCACAAACTGTAATGGTGATTAAAAGGGGGTGGGGGGAGGAATTTAACCAGCTATTTTACATCAGCTAACCAATGAGCAATATCTGCAGCCCAAAACCTCAAGCAGCCACTGATGGATAAATGTTAGAGGCCCTCCCCAGAGCTGGGAGGTAAGGTATGGATTTGTTCCTTCATTTTGCTGCCTAGAGCTACTATGTATTTTTTGCTATGCATCACACTTTGCTGGTTTTCCATTTGTGAGAGTTTATGCCCTAGACTGGCTACCAGGTTCAGAGCAGTTCCAGTGCATTATATATTTATAACATATTTTATAAAAACAACTTTTAAAGCTATTAATGCAATAATCATATTAAAAAGTACAAAAAAGGGGGTGTGTGGCTTGTGTGCATGTAGAATAGAATCTGTAAGTCCTATGTGATGATGCTAGCACATACAACAAGCTAGAACATCCATTTTTTTTTTTTTTTACTTTTTACCATACATCAGAGTTAAACAACTTTCTCCCAGTGGTGCTCTTTGATCCAGAGAGCAGCACGTTCTCCTGCTGGTCTCTAGCAGGATGTAGTCTCGGGAGTCAGAGCAAACCCCACATTCATAAGGGCACTGACAGGGTTCACAAGCCACCTGGTGCTCCTGCCAGCTCCTCTTCTTCCTCATGAGACAGTCTCTGGGTGCTCCAAAAGCCTCACATATGGCCCTGTTGCTAAAGCGTGCTTCACACAGCACCTTCCCCTTCCCATCATTGCTCTTTCCTCTAAAGTGTTTAACAAGTTGTGAAATTAAAGGATACTTAAGGTAGCCCAAATGGATTATATACAAATTTTTACCTTAGAGGCTCTAATACAACAATATTTAAATAAAATATATCCACCTTAAACCGAAGTCCTCAAATAACTCCAAATATGTAATTGAGATTAGTTCAGACTTACATTACTTACATATGTAGTCCCAAGGAGTGGCAAACAGTACTTGTAAACTGAGAGAAAGCAATGCCCACAAACAACAAAACATATCAAAATATTCAGTGCTGGGCAAATTCTATGGGAGACAAGCCTCCTGGTTGTACCACGGTCACTGAACAACTCAACATAAACCACTTACGCATTTCCAGAAGATGTTTTATGCACACATTACACATGAACAATCTCCAAAACTAAACAGGTAACCAAAAGAGAGCTAATAAAAGTATACAGAATATATTGTATTTTCTTTCCTCCTCTGTGATCTCATTTTAGTAATTACCAGTTATTTCTACATATCTTAAGTGACTCACTTGTAAATAACAAATACAAGAATACAGTGCAGGAACACACCATTAGTGCATGTTTGGGGAGTCAGAATTCAGAAAAGACAATTTATGAATGTATTTATATTTACACATTTATATAATTGAATTATTAAATCAAAAGAGAAAAATCATAGGGATATCTCCCCCATCTTAATTAGTAAGGCTATTTATACAGGCTGAAAGGTAACCATGTGTTTGTTTCTCCAACTCATTTTTATTTATTACATCTGAAAAGCATTACATTATTCATATTCTTCAAATCACGAGAAGCTTCCAAACATCTTTTTTTGCAGAAATGGTTTTTAGAAGAGATACATTTAGAAATTTCACATTTGATCCATCTAAGTGAAACCTGTTTTACCCAGAAAGAGTAAGGCTCTTGCTCATCAGAAAGACATGAGAGCATACAAAATAATAAATATTTATTCCCCCAGAACTTCTATCACTACTTTTCCCCCCCCCTCTAAAATTTCTACAAGTAAGCTTCATCACTACAATTTCAAATATGTCAGAAGGTGGCCCTCTGCCCTAATTCTTCCTAATGAGGAGGTGTGAGGACATTTGATAAGAGGTTTGAAATATGGAATCTAAATTAGGATTAAAAAAAAATCAACAACAAAAAATAAAACACAAAATACACAACACCCATAAAGCTACGCCCAGATCATGTGCTTCATCCCCAGGAAAGCATGACAGGCTTTTAGGAACTAAAAAATGGACTCCATCCATTACTTCCTTTCCAGGTTTAAGAATATTTGATGTTCCTAGCATCCTCAGCTCTAACACAGCTGTTGTCACATGCACTTCCAATAGTCTTTCTCCTGCCTATGGTTTTGATACTGAAGCACAATAACCACGATACTCAGAAATATTTCACTATTTTACGTTACTTCTCCAAATTATTCAAACAACCACTGCTATTTCTACAATCCAGGGCATCTTGTCAGAGGTCTCCGAATCCTGCAGATGATCACCACCTGACATAGGCAAGTTGTGTTTTGTTTTTTAAACAAAAATAAATAAAATTAAGTTTTCCCGAGAAGTAAGCTGAATGCTCCACATGGAACAGCTGCACTTCCAAGTGACTCTTTGCTCAGCAAGGAAGAGAAGCAGGTGAGGAGACAACACACACCCTGACTGCTGCTGTCCCACCACAGGGAAGAGACCTTCTGCAGAAATGGAGCAGGTTGCTAGGGTCAGTAGCACTGCCACGGATAAACCTGACAAAGTTCACCTGCTACAGCACCGAGCAATAAGCTAACAAGAACTAGATCAGATAGCAGATCTACAAGTGTTTATAGCCCATGACTCAACTTTCCCTCCTGTACAATGACCTTTAAGGAGGACAGGAAAAGGAGACGAGCATGCTTGTATGTTAAATTCATACAATCCATTATCCAAAGAGTAACTGATATCTGAGGCTCTAAATCTACTTAAGTAGCAGAACAGCAATGGCCTACAATATCCCCAACAGATGAAATTTGATTGGTTCTGTTCCTCTGGTATCTTGTGAGGCATGCACAATTCTCCTCAAAAAACCCCCAGAGTCATAAGGTAGGAGCCACAGAAATAGCATGATCATCAGCACAAAGAGGATATTTTAAGAGCTGCTTTAATGCTTAAGTTCAGTTTTGCCGAGAAAAAATACAGCTGGTATTTGCCTAGACAAGGCTCTGAAGACATCAGAGCTAGAAGAACCATACAGCATTGTAACCCAAAATACCCAATATTACCCCAAAATTAGTGTCCAAATACTGTTCATCTCCCCTATTGCACATTAGAATATTTTTGAAAACAAAACCAGAGCAGGGCAATGCAAAAGTGAAATCGCCTGGAAAGCCTGAAGAGCACACCAAATGGACCCTTTTTCCATTAAGGGAATTCACACTAGAAAATGACTAATGATAAAACTTGAAGTCCAGAAGATAAAGTTTGGGAAAGTGACCTTTTATGCATTTCAGATCAAAAACCAGTTCAGTCACATGCATGTTGAGACAGCCTTGGGCATATGACAAACCAGCTTTAAAAAAAAAAATAAAAGTTTGTGAGCAAGCACTCAAGACAGCTGTGCTGAAGAGCTCTATGCAAAAGACACTATGAAACTTCAATGTTTGATATTGCAATCCAAAGACAAACAACAAGAGTTCAGTAAACAGTAAATGTGAGTCTGCACAACCTTGTTATCTTTTCATCTCGACAGTTAAACCTATGTGAGGGAGTACAAAGAGGTTACAAAATGCTATCAGCACAGTTTAATAAATGTTCCCTTTGCATTTATTTTGTAGCAGGATGAAACTTAAAGTAGCAGAGAATTAAACACCAAGAAGTTGAGAGGACCAGGACTGATTCTTGAGAAATCACTGTGACCTCCAGCAGCAAGGGGAAATTTTTCTTCAAGAAATTTTGCACTCTTATGTGGCCACTGTTGAGCAGTTCAGAGCAGAGTTGCTCTTAGTACGTTAGCTAAGCAAAAGTGCATAGATTCTCCATTATTTCCCATAAATAGGACCCATTTAATTCCTTATAATCTGGTTTTGAACTTTAGCTTCTTATCCTCCTTCTCACATCTCGCCCAAGAGAGATTTTGCTTATCTCTCTTCTGAAAGCACCCTCAGATCACCTCAAGTTACGATTGTCGTTATGAATTCAAGAAAAATCAAGCTACTGTCCTAGCTGCACATTTAGGAAGCACAACCTAGAACCCAAAGCCTTCAGCTTAGAAAAATGGGAGGGGAAGGATGTTCTTGAGTATGAGTTATGGGGTATCTCCACAAATACCTTGAAAATAGTCAGATAAGACTATTCATTGAATTAATCGGCCTTTGAAGGATATTGTTATTGTTGTGCAATTAATTTAGCACAGAAAATTCTAGTAAGCAGAACAAAGTTAGCTTCCTCATCAGTGAGGAGCCCACGTACTACTCTTGCTACATGAGAAAAGTGACAAAAGCAAGTACTCTGCAAAATAAGGCCAACATAGCCAGCAGCCCTTGTTGCCCAAAGAGTTCCATAAAGACCTGTACAGAGAGTTGTTCCCAAGTTTCACGTTGTTCCCAAGTTTCACGTATCTTTGTCCTTCCCCACCAAACACAGCCCAGCAGAGAACTGGCAGAACCCACTTGCTTGGCCACTACCACCACCCGCCGGGTTTGCCTGCTTCTCCGGCTGGGAGCTGTGTTTCTAGAAAAATAGCCATAAGCAGGAGATGAAAAAGGTTTAGGCAAAAAGAGGTTTTTCTTTTTTACATGACGCTCCTCATGTAGTCACCTTTTTGATAACTACAAAAACTCTGAAGTGGAGAAAAAAAACCACTCAGGCAAGCATTTTTTTTCCTTAAACAATAAGCAAAACAACTATATTCAAACAAAGTTGAGGACTACAGACAAGAAGAGGCCCTGTTCTTTCTACTGCCTGAGAAATGAAGGCAGAAACCAGTAGCTTGATGTTCTTCCCTGCTGTTTTACGCTGCTTTTTCACCTTATTTTGGCAGCAGTGGGAAAAAGACAAAAGAAGCACCAGAGAACAAAGCATGAATCCCATTCCGGCAAAAGGAGGGAGGGGGAACAAAAGACGTAAGTGGATGGACTACTTATAGCAATTACTATCAAATATTTTTGCACTTCCTTCCTTAATGTAGCTCCTTTCCTACACAAAGGCCTACAAATAGTTCTGAGGGGTTCCCTTTGTAGAATGAGGAGAAAGGAAAACTGTAATAAGACTGCAATGAAGATAAATTTTCCCAATAATGCAAGCTACAGGAAACACATGGAGGTCAAATAAAACTATTATTTGCCTTTTCAAACACTATTTTCTTCAGCTGCTAAATAAAAACATTATGAAGCCATTTTACACAGTAAAATTTAACCTTATATTAACCTTCCATATTAAGTAAACAAACCTTTCTAGCCAATAAGCATCTCTGAACTCTCCAAGATGATAAGCAATACCTTAATTACATTCATTTACATGACTTTGAAATTGTTCCAGACCAAAGTCAACGACTACAAGGTCAAAGAGTATGGAAATCTAAAATAAGGAGAAATCCATAGTCGGCCAGTTCACACAAGCATGGTGCAGCATCCTTTCTACTCAGTTTGTAAAGGATCAGGGACACCAACCTGGTGCTCACCTCTTCATCAGTTACATGAAAAAAGAAAATCCTCTGAAACAAAGACTGTGAGTGCATCTTTTCTTTTTTTTTTTTGAAGACTATTCAAAGTTGAAAACAACGGACCCTTCAGAATTGCTTTTAATGCCTAATGGCCAATCAAACCATATGAATGTCTTATGCAAGTATTTTATAATATTCTCACTGAAAGGCACAATAGAAAAGAAGAGATATTAAAAAAAGATGTAGCAGAATCACTATTACAGAATATTTGGCATAGTGCCCTGTTATATTCAATAATGCTAAACTGAATAGTTTGCCGAGATTTATCCAGTGATGAAAGTGGAACGGTGGAAGAGACATCACCATACTGATTCCACACTACCACGCTTCATGAACTGTGCAGATTCGGAGAGGAGCCCAAGCCCAATAAAAAACACTGCCTAGACTTTCACTGTGATCAAAGCCAGACTATATCCTTAAGACATGGGGAGAAAATATCCTGTGCTTAGTCCTGAATACACTCTTTATGATGCTACCTGAAAACCTTTATTACTCAATCTGTGCTATGCTTAGAGCAGGAAATGCTAATTACATTCAAGCAGCAATTATAAAGATTTTTAAGACTGTTGCAAGAAACTTGATAAAGTATGTTCTACCCTCAAACAGCAGAAAAGCAGACACAGCATCCATCCCATTCCCAAGATATTAGATAATGGCTCAGGTATCACCAATAGCAATCAAATTAGCCAAAATATAGCATACATGCACACTGCACTAATGGATTGTTTCAGGATTCCAGTTTGTGTATTGTAACCATGAAAATATTACAAATATGCATATACAAAAATCTACAGTACAAAAAGTACAGCTTTTGCATTTAGGCAATCCCCTATCAATGCACTGCAGCTGACAACATTTTCTTAGTATTAAATTAGACAAATCTCCCCGCACCCTCACTTTACTAGCCAAGCACTTTTTACTCAACTCTCAAGCCAACAACCTTCTGCAATTTAAGTATGATTTAGTGCAAGAGAAGCAATGAGTATTATAAAATTTATGCTTGTTCACCTTCTCTCCCCACAGAGAAGGGCAAGATGTTTTTTCATGTAAATATGTATTAGATCCAAATCATTTAAATAGATATTATTCCATAGAGAACATGATGCTGCATATGCCCATTTCAGCTCCATGTTACTAAATAAACTGCAAGATAATGATGTTGCCTGGCTCATCCTAAAGGACACTGAAAATATTTCTAGGCATTTCAAACAGAAGAAAGAGACTTTCATACGAACAAAAGAAAAAACTAAGGTGGCTTTTACAAAGCTAGGTAAGGTAGAGACAAGTTGCTCATAAAACACAAATTACTAAGTCTGTTCAGGAACAGGCTACAGCTGTTACAGCAAAAGTATAGTTCAGGTACATGGAATGGTCTTTATAGTATGAATATCAAGTCATTACTATCTTCAATTTTTATTTTTTTTAGATGGAGCAAGGGGAAGATAATGTTGTTTGCAAAGAGAAAAAAAAGAAATTTTAGATAGGTGACTAATTTTAAAGTTAATATAGGAATGTTAATTCCATGCAGTTTTATTTCTCAGTTCTATTTAGCTACAAGTGTCATTGCTGGAATGGAGAGAGAGAACAGGGAAAACTTAAACACTGTCTTTTAAAAGTGATAGCTTTAAGCATTTATTTTAAGTAAGCACATATATCTCACTGCTCTTCACAAAACACAAAAGTTAATCAGTATGTTGCCACAAAGTACATTTATAGTTAACAATTTAATTTAAAATCATGTATTTATTTAAAGTGAAGACTGTCATTGGTGTTGACGCTATCACATACCGTTTGGGCTGCAGTCAGTTATCTTACAATACAGTCTGACCTCTGCTTGATTTTAAAATAGGAAAATCACCTTCAACTACGTATGAACCTTGAACATTATCAAAAACAGTTTTATTGCATCGACGATTTGATGACGAGAAACACAGTCAAGACTTATTGTGCTACCTATTTTATTTTAGGTTTACAAGGCAACCTCATGATACAATCAGAAAAACTATCCAGAGAGCTACAAGGCAGGGGGGAACCCACAATAAAATATGCACTTATCCTAGTTAAGCAATGGATAGGATATAGAGAGCATAATGAAGTGGTGAAACCTTTGAAGTACCAAAATTGTCTTCTAGCCGACCACACTCGGAACTGGAAAACTGCTCGTCCTGAGGCAGGTAACCCTCTGGACAAGCACACTTGAACAGCAACTGCTACAAAGAAGAGGCTCCTTACGTAGGAGCGCATTGAGCTAGATTCCCCTTCCAAGCAAAGCATTGCAAGACAACCAAAGCCTACAGGTCCACGTTCAAAACAAACCTGACGAAGGAGGAAGTGTTCCTCCCAGACCTTTCTGGTTCAAAACACTTGCCGCAGCAGCCCTGCCACGTTCTTCATATTGCACCGTCAGTTTTATAGCTGTTAGCCCCATTACAACACAGTCGACAGTTAAAACAAAGAGCAACTAAGAAAGTACAATATTCTATAACTGGCATTTACAGCACCGGCCTTGGACTTCTAATCTTTACCAGACCAGCACACAAATCAATCTATCAGCTCATAAAGGTGTGCTTTTTTAACCTCTAAAACAGATGGGATTGGCCAGAAACGTCTGGCATGTCAAACTGCTAATCACTGCTGCCCTTTGCACAAAATAACCCACTTAAGTTGAGGCATGGTTGCACTGTAACAGACATTAGTCTGTGGGAAACCCATTTAACTGTCACATACTCCCGCCACTCCTGCTCTCCCTTAATTAAGCCTAATGCCTTATGTTCTGACCTTTTGTTCTAGCCTATTAACCCTATCTAGTACAAGTTCAAATATGTTAAACTTAAAAGTTTGCTGTAAAATATTAAATGCCAAGCTACAGAAGGAACGAGGGATGTTTCTCTACCCTGCAAGTTACCAATCCCTTTACCAAATTTCCTAGGTTGACAAAAAGGAAGCACTATGTTCATTCCCTAAGACAAAATATATCCAAACTACTCATCAGTTTCACAGCAAAAAAGTAGTTTCTTCCACTTGCATAGCCTACCTTTTCCTCTTCAGAGGAGAAAGGGGAAAAAAGTGAAACTTCTGTTTGCATCTTCATATCCTCAGGCTTTTGGGTTTTTATCCAACAAGAAAAGCACATACTATCAGCCAAGATCACACTACACTCATTTGCTGTTCTCTAAAACCTATCATTAAAAATAAGACGTAATTGGTTTGAAGTGGCCAATTCCTCCTCAATTAAAGGCTGCCTCTGCCAACCTTGCTCATACTGAGTCACCACCTTGTTCTTTTGACAAGTTAGAATTACCACTAGTTGTTAATTCTCATCTGTATTTTTTCATAAGTTACATCTTTTGAAGTTTCCCAGGCTTGCATAAACTTAAAATAAGGACATCATTTACAAATTTTAGCGCAATACTGCAGACTTTTGTTTGATGCAAGCTCAGCTTCGGACAGCATGACTACCTTCCCCTCTGGTACCTCTCAATTCACGAAGGTTACACAAATTCAACATCATCAGCAGTTACGCTTGCAAAGCAGTACTCATCTGGAGAAAGACCACCCTACTGGCCCAGAACTCTGACTTAAAACAAGAAATCCAGTTCCAGTGACAGAACCAAATCTCTGATAAAGACACAACTCTACTGCACTCTGCATCAAAGCTATTTACAACAGTATGCAATGCAAGCTTATGTACCAAGACAGGTATTCTACAATTACTGCTTATAACCAATGAACAAACTTGTTCTTCCCTCCAAACAAAATAAACAAGAAAAACCCCAAACCACCAACCCAAAACATAGCACTATAACAACAACTGTTTTATAATGCTGGTTAGAAATGGAAAAAAGAATGCAAACTGTGTCAGGATTACCAGGCATGTATACACTAACAGACACATTTTCTCAAATCTTTAGCTTAACTGCCTTACTGACAAGCTGAATACTTGGTGCAAGACTCTTATTTGCAGCTTACACTTCTGCAACTCTGACTAAATAGAATCGCTTTTAAACAGAGGTCAATCTTGAAGCAAAGCTTTGAATTACTTAAAATCTTTCATGTCTTCAAAAATACTTAAAAAACCTTGTTGCCACAAAAGCCACTGTCTACTAAGTTAAGGCTGTGTAAGTGACCATCTGCTGCTGATCACAACAATTCTCAAGTTTTAAATAGCTAATTAATTACTTCGGTTTTAATTCCTAAGTGCCTATCTTACTGATTCTGAGACCAGCAAGTAACAATTCCTGTAAATACAATTGCCCAGACAACTAAGAAGCACTATAGCAATGCTAGACTTCTTTTTCTGAGTCGTCAAATAGGAAACATCAGGGAATGGGAGGGAAAAGTGAATCCCTCATCTTGACTTCTCTTTATTTCCAAAACACTGATTCTGGATAAACCCAAATCTCCTCAATTCAAAAAAAACAAGAATATTTTTCTAATTATTTCACTTTGCTATATTCTATTGCATTGGAGAAGCTCAAATTGCAGTACACAGACCAATGCCATATTCAAGTAAAGTCAAGCAACACATGAATCTATTTAAAAAAAAAAAAAGAAAAATATATCCTTGCATCTGCAGTTTGTGCCATGACAACAGATATGCTAGAAGTTTTGCAGGCTGGGATTTGGTATGACTGCCTCCAGCTTCTAGACCTTCCCTACTAATGCTCACAAAAGTTGCCACTGGAGGCAATGCAAATGAGTCCTAGGAGAGACCAGAAACAAAACAATAACTGCTTGTCAACCATTACATGCCCAAATTGTATTCTTTATGCTCATCAGCATTCTCAAGTTCTTAGGCATGCATGTAGGCCCACTGAGTACAGTGGGGCTACTCAAGTGGATAAAATTACTCACAAACCAAAGTGCATATACATAAGCAAATCACTGGACAACACTCAGGGAATTATTCCCTGGTATCAAAGAAAAATAGGATTTAGGAAATGGGAACCATGGGAGCAGATCCAAACAAAACGACAGTGGTGCTAAATGTCTACAAGCCATTGTAATGTAATATCTAATAATGATTTTACTGTGACGGTCCCTTGCCACAGCAGCTCAATTGGGATCCGTTTTATTTAAAAAAAAATAAGAGATTATAACACGGTAAATTGTATTTAATCTTCTCTTTTACTCCAAAATCATATTTAAATCAGGTTCTTCTCTACTTAGCAACTACCTCCCAAACAAGTAGGCTAGATCTTCAGGACTTACCAGCAAATTCCATACAAAATGTTCAAAGGCTTCTAAAATATTTATTTCTCTTTAATCAGCACACACTGAAACTCTTACACTAAAAGAGAGTGATTACCTTGAAAATTAATCACTTTGAAACATATTATAATCCTAACATACTTACATATATGGCAGACAGTTGTATGGCAGATTTGGCAAGACAAAGAAGAAACCCCAAACCAAAGAGACAAGGTAAATAACCCAAACAAATTATTTACCTTGAAAGTGGTCCCATCTGGAAAGCTCTTCCTTCAGGAGTCCAAGGATGCATTAGTTTTCTTCCTCAACAATTCCATGCTTGATCTGAAAAGAACAGTGGAAATCACCCTGTGAAACTCTGCATATCAATTTTTCCTATCCAATATACCTCTATCTACTTTCTTATTGTTGGAAAGTGATCCTTTATTTTTGGTTGTAAAAACTGCAAATAACATTTCTGTTTCAGAAAAAAAAAACATCGCTCCAAACTTCAGAAATCAAAATTTTCCAAAAGAAACCATCAGTAAAACAAGGACAAACAACTTGCATAGTCTAGACTTGTACTGTCAAACTAACCGGACAGTATTTCTGCAAGAACAAAATCAACGTTCAACTGTGATTCAAAGCCACAGCCCTCTCTTTCTTCCTTTCATTCAAAAACCAGCTGTGATGTGAAAGTCCTCCTTCCTATGTAGCAATTGCTGCTTAACACTTCAAACTTGCACCTATGAATGTCAAAATCATATTTTTAAAAAGCCCCTATTAATTTAAATATATATATTTACGGAAAAGATAAAAGCATAGTATAACTGGTGAATGTAATGTTAAACACCACAAAATTAGTTAGAAAAACCTAAACCAGTAGAAGTTATAATATTTGCTTTTGAAATATTTAGGAATTAAATACTATATAATATTAGAGTTAGAACACGTTTTCCATCACAAGCACCACCTTAAAAATCCTTCTCAGCACTTCTCTATTATTCCGAACTGAACTTTTGCTAAAAGATGCAAACGTACAACTAGCCCAGATCATTGTTATTTATACTATTTCAGCCTTTTTCTTGTGACGAGCCTCATTAATAATGGTTATGGTAAATCTTCTGTCACCAAGTTACCACCCAAGCAGCAAGTTTATTATGCATAAAGAGTCGAATTTAAATACAATAAACTATGGGGGGGGGGGGGAAGAGAGAGACTTTCTCCCGTTTGGCTGAACTTTCCCCTCCTCTTGGTTGGCAGAAGTTGTTCCTCTCCTCTTTGCCTCACCTTTAACTGCTGGTCTCAGAAAAACTGTGTACAAAAGCCTTTTAAACACAGAATTTCTTCAGCACAGAGGACCCCACAGATGGCTATGGGTGTGCTGGGTGGAGGGGGGCAGAGTGGGAAGTGTGTGCATTGGGGGTAGCTCATAGCATTTCCCCCTTCTGCAAAACCAGTCAGGCTAAAGCCAGCTTAGAGAAAACATCTAACACTGACCATTGCAATGTGCTACATGGCAGGGGGGAGATACATGTGTTGATAGATGGGTCATCATCCAAAAAAGGATCTATTCAAAGCTTTCAGGTATGTGAAAGATAACAGAAGCATGCTGAACTACTGCCAGCATCAAGACCCAACAAAAGCAGTAGATCCAACTAAGCCGAAAAATTAAATATCCTGAAATACTACAAGCAGACACCATTTCAAATCCTTCCTCTATATACATCACAAAATGAAAAGCCAATTTGCTCCACAGAACAGTAGCAATCCTCAACATTCGGATTCAATTTGGGGTGAGGTGGGGAGATAAAGCTACCATTGCAGTCAAAATAACCAGAGAAATGATGGGCACAGTGGCAAAGGTGGCAATAAACATAGTTCAAAGCCTTCCCAACCCCATTTCTCTGAAAGGGCAAATAAGCAGGATGTGGAATCTTTTGTGACCAAATGAAAAACAGGACAAGAGGTCCCTCAGAGCAGAAGGAAGCAGCACTTTAAAAAAAAAAAAAAAAAGTATTCACTTTGTCAAGTCATCTTAATTTGAGAAAAATTGTTAATTCCAGTATTTTTCTATATTACAGATGTAGATAACATGTTTTTTCCACCACTGACAAGTGGTTTTACTTATGTATTCCTACTTCCAATTTCTGTCTAGTAGGGGGAAAAAAACCCAACAAACCACCACCACAGAAAATCAACAAACACCCCACACTGTATTGCCATCAAGGTTCAATGTATAGACAGGATTTCCTTTAGGTCAGGATTAAACAGTCTTTTCCGCATTGTTTTAAAGGGACTACTAAATGTTAATAAGAGTTTAGAAAAAAAGAGAACAAAAGAATTTGTTGTTTCTGGGCAAAATGACATAGTTGTTCAATAATGTTAAAAAAAATTATTATTCCCAAACACTCCACAGCTGGATCACTTGCTTTGCACACCTTACAGTTTTGGGGGTTTTAATGTTGATTTGTTTTATATTATAAACTGTTTACAGTGGGATAGGTGATGACATGAACACCACCAACAGGACATCTCCTGGGACAAGAACTATCAATCCTTTCTACCTCTGAGGTGATCCCTGCTTTCTGCATCACTGAAGAAGCGCTTTTGGGGGCAAAGTAAATACTCATTTGTTTCCAAATAATAGTTTCGGTCAAGACTGAAACACATTTTACATCTAGCGCCCAATTTCTCATGACTACTCCCTCACAACTTACTCCCTCAGGAGGAGGAAAAGCAGCCCACCAGAAGCCTTTGCCAACACCAAGCTGCTTTTCTACACTAGACCGCTTTGAAAATGGTGACTAACAGAATATCTGTAGCTTCCACTTTTAATCTGATATTGCCTACAAGCAAAATTGGTTTTCCTCTGCTGAAGACAATGGTATTTAGAAATAAGTGGTATGAAAACAGAGTTTCTCTCAAGACAGGCAATTAAACAGGAGCAATGAGCTCCAGTACCAATTTTAGTAAGAGAAGACTATGCCAGGAGGGGTCAGACCCAAAATAAGATGGCTAGCAACTGCTTCTTCCCCTTTCTACACATGAATATTTATTTACATGAATCTTAGCTACTATTCTCTTTCTTCAACCATCAAGCCAAGTGACCTGCAACAGACAGCCAAATAAATTACCAAATTAATTCTTTCAAGTGCTAAATAGGTCTGTTCAGATTTCTAAGTATTTGAAAGAAATAATCCAGAAACACTAAAATGCAGACATTCATCTTTACCAAAAGAATCCCTCTGCCTGCTTTTCCCGAGACGGATCTTCCCATCAGAGAACACAAGAAAGTTTTTACATGGTCACCGATGTCCATCCAAAGTACTGCCTGCCAACCGCAGCACCTTGTTTTCTAATTCTGTATTTTCAAATGCAACTCGCAAAACCCTAACACTGTAATACCCAAAGAAACATCACAAGTCTTTTAAATACTTTCCTCCTAACTTTCCTCCTATTTGCTACAGGCAGGCCAACACAGTTCAGATAGTTACTGTTGTTATCGTTTTGGCCTGTTGGCAGGAAGAAAGAGCAAACCACAAACGCTGTTACCATTAACCTTTTTGTCTTTAGTTTAAGACTGTTTAGACAGACTATCAAGCTTATGGGTTTTATCTTTTTTTGTACATTTGTGCATATTCTCTTGCGCATTTTTCCTCCTGTTCAGGCTTCATTCCCTACCTACATTATCTTTCCACTTGCCTGTCATTAAACCCCTGCTGAGCAGTAATGATTTATACTTCAAAATTTGCACTTCTTTTCCCAAAAGGGTATTTATTCTTTTTTTAATCCATAGGATAGTTATTCTATTTATCCTGCCGATTGCTCATAACCCATCCCACCGCTCGGTGCCTGTCACCCAGCAGCTGGGAGGTCAGCCCAGCCCCTGGGAGGTTGCCCACCAAAGCCCCACTCACAAAGGGGCTCATGCCCCCACACCAGGTACCCAGTGGAAACCCCACACTCTCCCCCCATCTCTCGTCTGGACTCCCTCCACTCCCTACACGTTCACACACAGGGGAAAAAAAACCCAAACACACACACAAGCCATTTGGGTTTTGAGAGGTTCGGGCAAGTTCTGAAGAGTTATTCTAAAATTAACAAAATATTACAGTCTTGGTGTCTTCTCCAATAGCCCTGCAAGGAGGTGTCAAGCGCAAGCCTTGAGCAAGACAGCTGACTGTGGGAAATGCAACTCCCTGGCTTTGCCTTGGGCAAGTTTATACATGTGCTCGGCTCAACGCAAAACAGAATTTATCTTTTAATATAGTAATGTCCTGTACTGTCACTGGTAAAATTAACAGTGCTCTCACTGCTAACAATAATACAGCTGGTATTACAGAAACCTTTTGCCAACTTTCGAAGCCAGAAAAATAAAGTTAGCCCTGGAAAAAAAAAACAAAAACAGCCAAGCAAACCTTTGTCAATCCTTTTAAATCAATCCCACATTAAGCAAAACCTAGAGGCAAACATGATCACCATAAAGTAAATTAATGCTTAAGTTCTACAACCTTTACTGAAATACTTTAAAAAAAAAAATCAAAATTTTCCTTGCTGCCTTTTATAGAACAGATTCACCCTAAACACAGCTATCAAACACTGCAGGTGACACAGCCAGCTTCTAAATCACTCATTTAAGTTTACAAAATAAAAACATTAGTTCACTTTTACTTTTTTATCAACACCGTTTTATGACTGTAATAAATTTTGGTTATTTTATTTTCCTCCAATTTTGACTAGCACATCTTTCACTTTAGAACAAGAAACAAGTACAGGGAGCAGAAAAGAGGAGCATGTTTTTATCTGGTAGTTTTCTACCCTAACAGGAAAAAATAAATAAATAAGTCCATCCATTTTGACATTTGACAGGATCTTGTCTTCTGTGCATGCAGGGTCTACAAAAACCTGAAAACCATTGACAGCTCTCGCTCATTAGATAACTCTGAACTGTAGGCCAGTCTAACAGGAGGTGAGATTTCACCCCTACCTGAAACATGCTGTCACTCGTTGTTACCTCTTCCATCCCACTCAACAAAACCGTACACCCCTACGTATGCATTTCACTCATGGCAAACTCTCTGTCTTGCTTTGGAGTCAACGTCAACTCCATCTCCAGAGATCGCTGATAAAACAAGCCAGAGTTCTCAACCACAACTTTGGGAAGACAATTGCCCCAGACAGAAGCAGCCCCAAACCTGCCCGAACCATGTTCTGGATGAGAACTTTTGCTCTCCGAGATGCCAGTTTGCACTGCCCATATAGCAACGATTACTCAGATGCCCTTAAATTGGATTTTAACCACAAAATATCCCCAGCTCAAAAAGCTTTTGTCATATGGCATCCTAATGTGTCACTTTCTAGTGTGTTCAGTCAGCCCTGAAAACAGTAAATCACATTTGAATATTAAAGAAACAGGTTTTCTGCCACTCCCTCAGGGATACACCACCCCCTTTCCACAAGTGACTGCTTCCTCCCCGTAGGTCTTCACAGACTGGATTCGCACTCTTTGATAAATAAAGCTTTAGAGTATCTCTGAACATTTATAGTGCCATGACTCAGTTAAATTCTAATCAGCCTGTAAGCTGTCAGACACTGCAGGCAGGTCCCCTCAAAATAAAACAAGGAATAATATAGTCTCCAGATTCCAGATAGATGAGGCAGAAGGGAACAACTTCCACTTCAGCTTTCCTAACATCAACATAACCCCAAAGCCAGAAATCCCACCATTTTTTCAACATCTTCAACACCTGTCAAGCATTTTAGCTGAATTCTTCTTCAAATTGAAAGCCTAATAAACCATCAGAATCCAAAATACAGGAGAAGAAAACAAGCAAGGTGCAGCACAGACACAAAGCTGTCCCTTATTTTCCCTATGCCCCGACACTATGTTTCTTTAGATTTCACTGCCTTCCAACTTAATTGCCAAGTGACACTTATAAAGAACAGCCTCAAACAACATGTTCCCTAGGGAAATAGGGAGAGGGAAGTGTGTGTGGAGCGGAATCATCTTTAAAGGGCTTCAGGGACACAAAAACACGTCTGGAAAAGTAACCTTTAGTCTAGCAAGGAAACAGCGACGTCCCTCAGGAGCCCGAAGCGATGAGAAGGCATCTTTGGGGGAAGCAAGGAGCCGAGCCTGTGCCACCGACAAGAGGTAATGGAGAAGGCACTGAAGGCACAGGCTGCCCGCTCGCAGGTAGAGGTGGAGCGGGCGGTAACAGACAGTCGGGGGGGGGCGAGAAGAGGGAAGCGTGGCCTTGCCCGCAGCTGCTGTGAAAGCAGCCGGGCGGCGGGAGGCGAGCGAGGCCGCGGCCGGCGGGGCCGGGTCTCCCCGCACCCCCGGGCGGCCGCCGGCGCCTCCCCGGCCGCCGCAGCCGCTGCGCACCGAGCTTGCGGGTCTTTAAATAATTCACACGCACACCGGGGGGAGGAGGAGGGTGCCCCTCCGAAACGCGGACCGAGGCTTGCAGCCAGCGCTCGGGAGAACACACGCGGGTCTCGGGGGTAAATACTAGTAACTTTCCCGTCCCTCCAGCTCCCTCAAACCCACCCTGGCCAGGCAAACTTTCGGCTCGCACCAGGGGTGGGGGGGTGCCGGAGGGGCGGCCGCCCCCGGAAACAGCCCCCGCCGCCGCGACCGCCCCCGCGCCGGGCTCACCCCGGCATTGTTCGCCCGCCGCCGCCGCCTCCCCGCCCGCCGCCCGGCAGCGCAGCCCCGGCCCGCCCCGCTCGGCCATTTCCCCCGCCAGCAAGCACGGCTGCCGGCGGAAGAGCACCGCACTCAGCCCGCAGCGGGCCCGCGCACCCCCCCACCGCGGCGGCGGCTCCTCCCGGGCGGGCTGCCTGGTGCCCGCCGGCCGGCCTCACCTCGCCTGCGGGAGAAGCTCCGGCGGCAGCCCCCGCGCGGGCAGCGGGCACGCACGCCGCCCCGGCCCAGCGGCCAGAGCAGGCGACGGCTCCGGCTGCCAGGTCCCGACGCGGAGGTCCGGGGAGCGGCAGCGGCGGCTCCCAAAGCCGAGGCGGGCGGCTGGGTCTCCCGGGTAGAGGACAAGACGGGCCGAGCCGTCTCCCGTGTCCCCCCTCCCCGTCCGTCCGTCCCCCCTGCCCGTCCCCGCGCACATACACGACAAGCTCCGTTCCTCTCCGCGCCCCTCCGCGGCTCGGGGCTCTGCTGCAATGCCTGTGAGGCTGACTTTCAAAGCCTAACCCGCAGCCGCGATCCTCCCCGCCTTCCACCTCGCCCGCCGCGGCGCAGCCCGGCCCGGCCCCTCCCCGCGCCGCGCCATTCATCTCTCCAGCCAAGTTTCTTAACCCTTTTCTAACCCCCGGCGAGGGGAAGGAGGGAGGGAGGGATGCGCCCGCACCCCTCCGCCCCCGCACCGTTTGGGCGAGGAGGCTGCGGGGCAGGTTGCAGCTCAACGCGTCGCACGTACGCAAGTCGTGTCGCCTCCTGCCCTCGCTAGTTAATCTAACTGAAGGCGCCGAGCCCCCGGGAAACAAACTTAGGAGCGATAGCACCGGAGGACCCGTATTTAATGAAAACAGCGGTGGCTTAAAATACCTTTTTTTTTTTTTCCCCTTCGGTTTGCTTAGACTACTGGGGGGGGGGGGGCGCTTCCAGCGGTTACCATTTCTTGTCAGTTTAGAACGTATATTTTCTGCCTTTTCTCCAAAAAAACACGCGCGAGAAACTTTTTTTATTTTTTTAACGAAAAGCCGAGAGCCTCTGCCAGCGCAGGGCGGCCGCCGCCGGGGGAGGGCAGCGGGGCGTCCCGGCACCTGCGGCTGCTCCCGGGCGGGCCCTGCCTCCCTTCCCCCGGCCCTGCCGACCGCGCCGGCCCGGCCCTCACGGTTCCCGGCACGCCTCGTTATCCCTCGGCCTCTGCCCGCCAGGCCGGGCGGCGCGGGGAGGGGGACAGCGCATCTCTCCCGGCTTGGGCCGGAGCGCCCGGCGGTCCCTGCACCGCGGGCAAGGGGGACGCCCCCGGCTCCCAAACCGCTCCCCCTGCGGGAAAACGGCTCGTCGAAGCCACGCTGTTTGCCCACGTGACAATAAATATAATTTGGGAGAAAACCCAGCCTCGGGCAAGAGCTTCCAAGAAGAGTCAGCCCTCCATTTTGGTAGGTGGCATCCCCGCAACCTCTGCTGTCAGAAATTGCATTATACGTCAAGTTGTTCTTTAGACTTCATTCCCATGGAAGAGGAGAGTGTCCAGAGATACGCACTGATACGGCTGTCGCGTAGGCTAAGCTGCAACGGGCTGCGCCCTTCATCGCATCTTCTGCGCGCCTGTGTTTAACAAAAGTCTCGACGCTTTGCGTGTTTGCTAAATGCTTTACAGAACACTTGATGATACTTTACTACTTCTCGAAGTTAAAAGACTGAGAAAAGAGAAACAAAATTGTTTGCAATTCACTTATAAATTGTGCGATAGTATCTGCGTTCACGTATGCCAACAATTTAGTTGTAAAACTCAGGTAAAATAATTATAAATGGTATAGTCAAGCATCTTTTTAGTAAAAGACTAATATCGTTAAAGAACATAGGAATTTCCACCTTAAAGAATGCAAAAGGGACTCACACTTGTGAAAAGCCAAATATTTCAACCTAGTGATATCATGAATGAAAGTAGATGTAGGAATGTTAAGGAAAACCTCTTTCACTTTGGAATGTACGGATTGTGTACAGGCTTACAGCGGAGCTAGTAATGTATTACTTGACCTATTTTTTTAAGCCAATGAAAGATTTAGGTTAACTTCATCATCATGTGTTTTTAACCACTTTCTTCCAGAAACGCAGCAGCATTTTCTAAAGCTGCCGCATGTCACAGTGTCTATACAACAGTCTCTTCTTTTGAGCGTGTAACTCTCATAATATAGCCTGATCTTCCTCCCATTAAAACAATGTTTTGCTCTTCATTTCAGCAGTAGGCTCATTTAGCAAATTCTGGTTGTAAAGAAATGATCTTTAATTTTTTATTTCACAAAGAATCTTGATCTCAAAAATGTTTCAATGCTAAGCAGCTGAATTATCTAGGGAAAAGGAAATTTTCTCATTACTGCAGCAATTTAGCTGCTATTTCAATCAAGGATGTCTGTAGTAGAGACCTCTTTCATTCTTAACCTTAGGGAACATAGTGCGTAGACGAGAGACCTACAAAATGAGGAACGTTGAACAACCAACAGAAAAAAATGCACGTGTAGAATATCTGTTAAAATAATTTTTGTTAGGTAACATATCGTTGGCTGAGGAAACAAGTTTCTGTATGGTACAATCAACTGAGAACGTGTTCAACAGTATAAAGTATGAATTTAGCAGGTTATTTCCAACACTTAATAGTCGCATCAGGCTGAATCGTGCCACTTGCTCTTATTTACCTAAACTATGAGAATTCAGACAATACACAAAATAAACTGTACTCTGTACAAGTAAAGGAAAATTTCCAGCACAGAGTGAAATCAGTCTTTCGAGAAGTATAAAAGTACTGATGTGTGTTTGTTGGTTCTTCCTGTGCAGTCTTCAACCAAACCTAAACACATACTCACTCTCCAAGCCTAAAAGACATGCAACTACCGAGGTACCTACCCTTCTGCCATCTGTGTGTGGTGTCTATAACTTCACTTCATTGTAGATGTCAAAAAGGGAGCATTTTTTCAATTTTTTTCCTTCAAGGGGAATTCTTCACTATGAGATGCCTGTAAATGGAAGGCCAATTATGACGGGAAAATGTAAACTACTTTTGGATTGGTCTTGGAAGAGAAAAACGCATTTATAGAGGTTATATTTGAACTCATTCCCAGAATTGCAAGCACTTAGTGGAGAGCTGTTGGTACCGTACTTTGGTAACATCAGTGAACAACTTATATTTATAAAAATATATAGTGATACATGCATACATACACACACATACACACACACACACACACACACACTCCCTTTACAATTGCTAACCAGAAATCTCAAGACAGAATGTATTTTGGTTTTGACCTAGTAGGAATTCTTTCAAAATCAAAGTATAATTGTAATTCTAACATTCTTGAAGTACAAAATTAATCTGTAAGACCATTTAAAAATGGTTAGTAAATCATTGACTTAACACCAACTTTTCCTTTGATTGCTTTGACTATTACAATAATGCATTTAAAAATTACGAACAAAGCTACGGTTCCAGTAACAAAATTTTGTCTTTATCTTGCTGAAGTAAAACACATAGGTCTGTGCCATGCAATAACAAGAAACATACTATTTTCAAAAAGAAAATGAAAATGCTATTACATGATTCCCAAATATTTTTAAGCTAATGCTAGCCTATTTTTAAACCCCATAAAGTGCTCTGAAGAGCTTGGGTGAACGACAGTTGCTCTTATGTTGATTTCCTTTAAGGCTATCTCAGCCTCTCAAAAAAACTAACAGCTCTGAAACTACCTTTTTCAATCACAATAATTAAGGCCTTGCTTCATGGCATCCAGTCATGATATGAAAGGCTTCGGATGTGGTCGAGAAGATAGCTAGCTTTACAGAAATTCATTTCCAGGCTAAATCTTACTCTAAGTTTGTCAGCCTTACATAGACAAATAATGAAATTCCATCCTTGACTCAGCCCAGTTCAATTCATGTAATATGTCAGATTACCAACTATTTGGAAGGTGCCCTCACAGAGGATTAAATCACCTAATATTCCAGAACTTATGTAGACACACAAAATAAATTTTAAAAAAATCATTATGATTCGTACTCAATAATTGACTTCAAAGAAGATTTGCCTAAATAAATGATAATCACGTAACAGCGTTCACCCATAAATCTGAAGCAGTAAGGTGGAAAAGTCGAAATCAATGGGAACCATACGTGTGTTATCAGAGGAAAAACTGGTCCAGGGCAAAGGCTTCTGCAGGGTGTACCCCAGCTCATATCCTGTTTTGTTCATGCAGCAACAAGTCTGCAACTGTTGTTGGAGGTGGAGTTGAATTACGCAATGACATGTAAAGGGAAGAGTATAGACTCCATATAACTGAAAGGTAGCAAGAGTACACACAGCTTGTTACTTTATCTACCTAGATTTAAAATTATAAAGGTATTTGTATGCATACATAACGCATATCATTCCCTACTGGAGTTGTTTTCTGTTGCTTCTTTTTTTATTCTACTTACACAGTTTACTTATATTTTTACAAGTACTTCGAAGCAGGTCATCTGACAGAAATGTATCCTCAGTGCCTCGAGGGGTTTTTTTTCTGCATTATTTAAAAGTAGACTGCAGATCGTGACTATTTGATCTAAGAGTAATAAGCAAAGGACCAGATGCTAGAGTCTTTTCAATTACAAAAACATTTAAAGACAGCTGTACCATATAAACTCTCATGGAGGAATCATATGCTTGCAGCATCTGGTGAGTTTTGGCCATGTCTCTAGAGCAGTGTATCTGTTCTGAGGCATGAGATAGGGTGAGGCTTACTTTCCCATATGCATTTTTGGGGTGGGGGTGTGCATTTTTTTACCATAGACAGGAACTAACACTTTGGGTCTTATATTTGATGGCAGGAAATAAATGCTACTTTCAGCCCCTGCAGCACCTTTCATGGAAGAATCAAAGGGACGTATGCTAAGTTGATACGACGACTTTACATTAATTGTTAATATTTTACCAGAACAAAATACTGGTGTTTTTAGCCAGAAGAACACATTCTGTACTTGTGAATTTTCTGCAGTTTCATCCCACTCGCACAAACAAACAGGAAAATACACTTCTGAGAACGTTGTTCTGATGAGTCACGTTCCTGGTAGTATGAAGGCATGTCCAGAAAATAACCGGCCTGGAGTTAATACTCCCAAGCTCACACGAGAAAGCACCAGCAGGGCAGGCATAGCAGTACGAAAATACTGTTACTACTTGTGGGTCGACGAGGATGCAGAGATAACATTTGAGAAGGTTATATGCATGTAGCTGTAACCGTTCAGAACATGCACATCCTTTCAGACTTCCCCTTTTCTTTGACAAAGATGTTCCCCACGTCAGCAATAACAGATTGAATAAGGGCTGAAGTATCGTGCCCTCTCTCACACCCTGCATTTAGAAGTTACTCTCAGTAACAATATTGTTTCCCAGCCCCATTTTTCTGGCTGGCTATCATGAAATCTGGATAACCCTTTGTCGTGGTTCTCATGATGACACAAGCCATGTTGTTGAGACAGTATGTTCTAAAATAAAATGAACAGTACGTACAAATTATACATACGGCGATCTGGCAGCCTGCACCACACTGCAAATGAGTAAAGTTCTGGAAAGGACCATTAGGAAGCAGCTAAAAAAGCGAAGCTAAAGTGTCCTGTGTTTGCCCTTCAATATAATACAGGTACCCGGCAAATGTTTTACAATATATGAACACTTTAATTACATATTGAAACTGTAATAATATTCTTTAGTATAAATGATCTTAAGTGCTCTGACTCAAGTCAATGAAACTGCTGTGTTAAGCTAAACTGTGTATCTCGTGTATTTTTATTAAATATGTTTACCTACTCACATATTAGCTTATGAACAAGAGAACCTTTGATGGAAAACCAACAACATAAAATGCAACTTTAATAAACTTAAGCTATGGTTCTACCCATCCACTAACTTGGAACATTTGCTTGAGTAACATTAACTCAAGTTTCCATTTCTTTATTCTTTTTCTCCATTTATAAGAAAAATAATCATAGCTTGTTTTATTTAACAACAAATAAAAGGAAAACAAGCAAGTCCAGCTTTATTTTATCTGATTTCAGTCACACCACAGTGCAAAGATCACATTTCTAATACGGCACACGCTACCTTACTTTAGCCAGCTCAGTCCTCATACCTCAGAAGAACGGACCTTTTATTGATGAAATAATACAATACCAGGGTTTTAAATGCCAAACTAGCATCTTATCTTTTCCATTTGTCTGCAATGTGTTTTTTTGTAAGTTGCTGATTGTTTCTTTCTTTTTTTCATTGTAAGAGTTGGAGGGAGAGGTAAAAGAAAGAGGTTGGCCTCAGAAGATTACCAGAATTCAAAAGTACTGAAGATCTTTATGATTTTCTTGTTTTATAATTAAAAGAAAAAAATACTACTTTGGAAAAACCTAAACTGAACAATTTTCACAAGCGCACAAAAACTTAACAAAGAACATGGACTACTACCCAAAATTTCCTAACATCACTCATGAAAGCCTTCAGAAAAGTAACAACTAAGAAATTCTGAAAAAAATCTGGCTCTTTGGCTAGGTACCCAAAAAGTGACTGTTTGGAAAACATAGTCCCAGTTCTAAGTATTAAATAGTCTTAAAAAAATTGGTGCTTACCTACCTAATGTCACAGATGTAGCCCCAAATGATTACTTGTTCTGTTTACTTACAGGTGACTAATGGGAAAATCCATTTAAATTGTGTATCAAAAAATTTAAGCAACTCAAATCACTGGGCCATGTAAGCTCAGACAAGTTTCTGCTTGATTGTATTTTATGTGATCAGTTTATCAGAATCGAATTAGCTGGGCTTTTATAACTGATCCAAGTATATATCTTTGCATATTTTTATTAGCATACAAATATCTAGGTTTTATTAGAAGACATTAGCTTTACTAAATATTAGATATATAACAAATCCAGCTTTGATGCTGTTGATCATCGTACCAGTATTTCACATGTGACGTAAAGCTGGCAGAGGCACAGGAAGGATTCAGCTCACCATAAACCAGATAGCAACAGTTTATGTTCACATAAATTACCTACCCCCTGTAGAGCTGGGAAATTTTTCTTGCTACTTTTTGCATATATTTTAGAGAACTGCCTAGCCAAGATTGCTCTTGCTTTGAAAACCAAGGAGTAAGAACATGGGGATACTTCCATGTATAAACAGCAGATACTATAACCTGTTTCTAAATATATATCATTCTAATTTTGAAATAATTGCATCTCTTTTTTTCTTGTCTGATATATAATAAAAAATATGTGAAAATGTTTTCTGCAGAGAATAAAATTCATTCTGAGTTTTGATGATTTAGCACAGAGAATCTCTGGGTTACATTCTTCATTTGAACGACATCCAATTTGCTGCATTACAATGGCCAAAACAACTTTTTTTTAAAGTAAAAGCTTGAGTGGAGAAAAAATACTTACATTTTGTGAACAGTTTGCAAGTTTTATTTCATGTTTATTTGGACTGAGAAGCAACATTTTAATTCCTCCAATATTATTATAATTATTGCCCATTGTAGAATTCATTTGGGAAGCCAGCACCTTAACGTTGTCTCTTGATAAAATACTCCAAGAAGCCTGAACTTGGAAGCTTCCCTTAGAGGGAGGAGAAGTTTGTACTCCTAGGGATTCCTGCTTCTTGCGTCCTTCCCCATCAGATGGTCAAGCAGCAGGAAAAAGAAACGTCAAATGTTATGATGTTGAATTTTGTCTAACTTGATGCTGTGCATACTTTGTTGTTGGTGGTACTTTGTCTACGCAGAATACTCATACAAAATACAAATGGGTCCATGTTTTTCTGACAAACTCTATTTAAAATTTCTCCATTCTCTAAAATCCCTTCTTTAATGTAAATGATATTGAAACTCTTGCGACATCAATTCTTTAACACTATTGCTAACTTTCTTAATAGAAGGATAAGGACTCACACAACTCTTTATAGGTACCTTCTAAAATATGTTACATTCTATATCCTTAATAACTCTTAAAATACTTTACTGGCTCTGAGCATTGCCTACCAACAGAAATGTACCAAAAAGGTGACTTGAAAAAATACATTTGAGAAAAAACAAAAGTGGGTTGGCTAGAGCAGATTTAAACTCTTGAGAAGGTGACCACTATTCACAGTTATTTAACAAATAATTAATAAGTAGTTACATTTGCCAGGTTGACACAATATAAATTAATTAAATCCATAAACATTTCTTCAACTCTCCAAAGTCACTTTATGTACTAGTTATTTGTAATTTTCTGCTTATGCTCTCTGATTGATGTTGCTCATATGGATGATTAAAGAAAGCTAATAAATGAAGAAACAATTCAGATGAATTCTTAGCTCTTTGAAACAGTTTCATGTGTTTTCCAGAGTTATTCCTTCAATTGTAAATATATTTTGTTCATTTCCTTTCTATAAATAAAAGAAACGGCAGAAACAATTTACTGTGTCATGCCTCTCACTATTCTCTACTGAAATTCTCTTTCCCAGTATCAGAGATCTACTGCAATTCCAGTAATAAGCCTTACTTGGATTTATGATTAAAACACAGTGTAAATCATGACATGAAGACATGTAATTCTGTTTTCTATGACTCATCAGCTTTTTCCCAGCTCCCACCTTCACATCCAAAAAAATAATATTTTTTTATTATTATATAAATTTAAATTGTGGGGTAAATCGCATGGTCTGGACCGTGCTAAAGAGAAGGATATTCGAATTTTCCTCCTATTGTACAGCTGCTCTCTTACTTTTAAGTTTTCCTTCCTTCTTTCCCCTATCTGTTCACTGAAATATCAGTGAACATTTTCATCAACATTTTCCAGTCCTGGTAGAATGTTTCTGGTATAAAGTAAGTCTATAAACCAGAAGATAAAAAGTAACGTGTTGAACGTTTTCTTAAATTCTTAAAAATTGTTAAAAATCAGATTTGCAGAATGTTTCACCCAATTGTTATGATTGTCTTTTTGTTGTCTCTTTTGAGGTTAAATGAAAAATAGTAACAATAAGCATTATTTAGTCACTGGAATCCAAAAGAAATCAAAAGATGCAACACTTTGCACAAATTCTGTTTGTTATATTGAAAAAAGAGCTATGTCGATACACAACACAAAGCATAAAATCCCTCACTGAATTACTATTGTATTTCACATCCCCATAATCCAGCATCACCAAAATACATAAAAGATTTGCCTTTGGCTTCAGTGAGTATGGGATCAAATTCTGTATTTTGGGCGGGGTTTTTTACTATTTAAAATTTTCAAAAGCACAGCAATGAGACGTAACCTTCTCCTAAAGACAAGTTCTCATTCTCCAGCTACTCTCATTTTGCTAGATCCTAATGTTCTTCTTGAATGCCTGAGGGACTTTATCTTCCTGTTTGGCACAGTTCTAAATTGGCTTAAATCATATTTATCCAACAGTTACCTGCATTATATTTTCAAGGGTAATTTGTGTCCTTCTCCTACAGCATTTATTTCTCGTGCTCTGTAGGGTTCCATTTTGGCCCCATTCTTACTCAGCAATTCAAAGCTGCCTGTGCACAGGGTTGTTCGTTGGCATGATGCTGGGTTTCATTTCTGTGCCGACAAGACACAGATCTATTTGTCAACCAAACCGGCAATTTCAAACTATGCTATTACCATATTGACAAGCTGGTGACTATAAAAGCCTCTACGAGCATCAATTTTCTTCAGTTAAAATCAGACAAAACGGAGCTGTTCGTGGCTGGCTCTTGCCATCAACCCAAACCCACTTGAACTTCTAACCCATCTTTAAAATTCAACCCAGGTTCATTGGTTAAAAACCTTATGTGGGTTTTGATTGCAAGCTCTTCTTTCAGTATTGCAGTCAAAAGATTAAGGCTTCCTATTATTAGTTGAAATAAATGTGCTTTGCTTATTGCTCATTCATGCTTTTATGTTCCCTAGACTAGATTATTTTAATGCCCCGCTTGTTGATCCGCCGATGAGACCGATTATCAAATTTCATCTTGTATAGCAAGTTCTGTTTCCAGGGCGATGTATTGTACAGACTAATGCATGTTTCATACCTGCTGTTCTCTCACGGTGGCTACTAATACACAAAATCTATTTAAGCTATTACTGCTCTTGCCCTACCAAGTTTTTCATGAACTTTGAGTTATTACTAAGAGGTATTCGTCAGGGGGCTGATCCTACCAAGTTAAGTTAATGGAAGTTTTATCACTGACTTCAGAAAATATGACCTGTAAGCCCATGTAGCCTCTACTCATGTTCTTAAAGCTATTGCATGGACACTGGGTGATGGCTTTCTGCTTGTATCCTGTATATTTTTCAGAAAGAGTTGGCGTATCCCAGCTGGCAGATTCAGAAGCACTTTTCAGCTCCTGAATCCAGGTCCTTGTGGGCTCTGGCTATATCCTCGATATTGAAATAAAACCTAGGTGTACGCACTATTTCTTCGCAAATTCTAATTCTCTTCTGAAGGAAACCCTCCGGTGTGATCGTCCTTCTGTCGGGTCGATCAGAGGACTAGGGCTGACAGGGCCAGCCTGGGCTGCTGTGCCTGCTGATGGTCTCGCTGTGCCACAAGCTGCACGAGATTGCCGTTGTTTTCGGAGGAGTTCTGGCTTGTGAAGGCGTTTTGGGGAGAGGGAGGATTTATGACTTTCTAGCCACTGACAATGAAGGTAATTTCAGAACAGACTGCAAAACTTGCTTGTTTATAGAAAGTCCTTACAAGGGCAAGAGCTGCTGCACAAAGGAGTGCTGCTGTTTAAGAGGAAAAGACCAGTTGTGGAACCCCTAAAGTCGTAGCTAAGAATATGGTCCTACAGGGATCGTACTGAAGATTAAAATACTTTGGCTCTAGTGACTGCTGTAATGAGAATACATATAGAGATAAACGGACAGAGCTGAAAAGTATTTAATTTAGATGACAGCCTACAAAAATTAATGTGAAAATGAGAATTGCTTAGAGGTAATAGATTGAGGGTACAAGATTCATTTTTTAAGTGTTAACCTTTTACATGACAGTGTGATACTGTAATTAAAGTGGCAACATTCTTTGTTTGGGGAATTTATTTTACGTTTCTAATTGCTTTGTAGTTCCTAGGTTAGAAATTTTTTCAAGCAATTTCTGACTGACAGAAGTCAAGGATTTTTCACAGCAATACAATAGAGTGAGCAAGCGTCATTGTACTAAGCAAAAAGATTAAGAAGCAACTTGTTTTAATTGTTGTAAGTGATTAAATTAAACTATTCTGAATATTAAAATTTGTTCTGGTCCATGTTTGAATATGAACATGGAAATTCAATGAATTTCTTTCTAGTAACCTGATCCTTAGAACTTGCCACAAACTTGGAGCAGCTTGATGTTCAAAAGCTTTGGCTGAGATCAGAGACGAGAAGAAAAAGAGTGGGGACCTCTTCACAATATTTTTACCTTTGAAGTCTCAGGTTAAAAGTACTATTACTGTTTGCTTAAACAAGCGAGAGAATGAAGGATAAGATCATGAATTATAATAACAGACAAATGACAAATGTTTTGCATGAAGTACATTTCCTTGTCAGGAGAGAGAACGTTCTTCTAACAGATTTCCAAAGAGATTGGCAATTTGTAGAGAGTCAATTACAGGGAAGAAAGAGATGTATCGTTGTATTTTGCTTTTAACCGTTTCAGTGGGAATAAAGAATTCATTTGGAATTTTCCCCTTTGTTTTCCTCTACATTTCATGCTAGTGGTAGGAAACACGCACATAATCCAACTGTCAACAAATGCCCTAGACTCAAGCCTGGAACAGTACATCCTGCATCTCCCCCATGAAAGTCTTTCGTGAAAGCTCCTCTGTCATTCAAGATCATACTATTCCCTCCTCTATTTATTTCTAAGTGTCACTCAGCTCCATTCCACCAGCTTGGAAAAACGTCAGGAACTTTTATCTTCAGAGTCAGTTGCCAGTTCTGTTTAGTGAACAAGCCAGCAGGGACCTCTGGTGCCATCAATGCAGCTCAGTCAGGGCCCTGCTCTTTAGGGATGGAGTATGTCATTATCCCGATGGCTGAACAGAAAAGAGATGCATTTTCAGAATAGTTCTCAGGGAGTAGTTACTGGAAATCTCCTCCCTTGAGACAGTCTATTGGCAACACGTTTTGCCGCTGTGACATGAGGTATTGCATCAAGGCCCAATCCTGTCACTAATAAAGTTAGTGGGAAACGTGCCATTCTTTTCAAGTGAAGTCAACAGGATTAGTGTAGCAAATGAGCTAAAAAATATACCTTGCATCTACAAATGCAAATGGAAAGTCATGTCGCAAGCAGGAATGTCATTTTAGGTCTGTTTTCAGAATTTGGCTTTGTTTCAAATCAGAATAAGCCCCTTCCCCAGATTTAAAACTGACACTAAAGAAAAGGGAAATTTTATTTTCATATTACAACATTTCCATTTTTTTATTTTAGGGTGTTTATTTACGTTTGCATCATAAAAAAAGTCAAGAACAGGCTGTCTCAGTGTTTGACTTTTTTTCCTCTTAAAAACCCCCCACTTTTTTAGTTTCTTCTGAACTGAGGCATAGACATTGTAGAGATTTTCATTTAATTTTTAACAAAACTATTTTCTGACAGAAAACAGTTTACTGTAAACTTTTGCTTAACCAGTGTGAGCAGGCTCTTTTAATTGCCAAGAGACACGTTACTCACCTCTGCTAGAAAACGTTACTTAACCTGCTCAGCCTGAACGCAGAATTTCTGTTGATTTCAGCCATCGGACCCGCAGGCTCTGGACTGCACAAACAGGTAACAGTTAGTCCCACTGTCTCGGCAAGTGAAATTTTCCTATCCAGAAATAACATGGTACTGGGATTTTAATTTTTTTTTTTAATTTTTTTTATAAGTGTTGGTTCATTTTTTTCATAGAATATTATCATACTTGGCAATACTGGGTTTAATTCCACTTAAAATGACAGAACTGAATTGTCATCATTTTTAATGGGTAAAATCTATGCGGTTTGTCAGAGGTGCTGTAAAATCTAATCAGAAATTAGACTGTAAAATTAATAGGCCTATATTCTACATAGTGCTTTTTTTATAAATCTGGAACCGTAGCAGATTTGGGGTTTCACATACAGTACAATCAGGCAGGGAGGAATATTCAGTTTTAAACGAATAACCTGTGAAATAACTGCTACACCATGCTAAACAGTTCGTGGCTGTGTTTTACGTCGAGTAGTAGGAAACCAAATCCATTAACTCCACGCCTGGACGTGTATTTAGTAACTTGCCCCCAGTTTATTTTACGCAGCAGAGGTTAAGGACGGCTGTAAGAACACTACTTGTGACCTCGCAGGCCCTGCGTGCGGCTATCCAGGTGAGAGGAGGGCAGTGCTAACCCATCCCCTTCATTCCGGGAGAATAACAGGGAAAAATGGAGAGGGAGAGGCAGGAGGCAAGCTGAGGAAGGAGCCGGCGTATAGCCTTTCCTTAGCAGCTTCCCTGAGAACAAGGGGAGCACAGCCAGCAGACTCCCCCTGCACCGCCTTGCTCGGGGCGGCTGCGGGAAGGGAGGCGAGTGACGGGTGTCAGCATCTGCCCCCTCCCTGGGCTTTGCCCACGAGCGCACACGTACGTGCATGGGGGAACAGAGCCCGGGCCAAAGTTTCCCATGCCCGGAAAGCAATATAGGGAAATCCCAAGCGGGACTCCTCAGGATTTTCCTCCCCATCACAGCAGAAGGGGGGTGAGGGGGTGTGTTTGTTGTGTCCCCCCCCAGCCCCAGCAGAAGCGGGCAATCTGGCTAAACATATGCAACGTTATGTAACGCCGTAGGAGCTGCCGCTGTTGATGGTGAAGGATGGAAAGGCAGCAATAAGCCGATAGCTAACCTTACTTCCCTGTGCTGAAATGATTCACTTCTAATGGTAATTTGCACCATTTTAACTCCGAGTACCTCCCACGTAATGATTATACAGTGTTACTATAAAACCTCAGGGTTCATCTGCAGAAACATTTCTTATGCTGGAGTTCTCTGTGGAGACATACTTATAAAAATTGGTAAGAGGGGAAGATTAAATAGATAAGAGCATAAAAACAGATTATAGAATAAATGCAGTCTTGTAGATCAGTTCAGCTGGGAGGCAGGAGCTTATGCTCCCGATTCTCCTACCGACTTCTGTAATACCTGACAAATTGCTGCGTCTCTTTGCACCTCAGTTTCCCAGATTTTGAAAGTAGGGCAATGCCTTTTCCAATTCTTCTCTGCCTTACCTAAGCCCGCTGTAATACACCAGGAATGCTTTCATTAGAGACATAGCACTCTGTCTAGCCTATGGAATCTGGATCTCAGTTTAGTCTTCTAACTTGGAACAAATAATTATCAACATATAAACATGTTTCCTTTTGGTTTTGGTTTGTATTCTCTTGTCTTGTAGATTCTGCTATGCGTTCCATCTCTATCTCCATCCCAAGAAAAAAAGAACGGTGTTTGTGAAGAGCAAAAGAGCAAAATCAGTAGAGAAGTAATTTTTACCTTTTTTTTTTTAAACCTGATAAAGAATACAACACAGTTAAAAAGAGATTTTTTTTAAAAATCTACTTTTAAAAAAATCTTTGGTAGTATTTCTTTATATTAATAAAGCCATTCACCAAAGTAATCTTGCCTTACACCATTAGTGCATGGCGATGCAAACCAAGGTGAAAACCTTTGAAAAAGTATTTAAAAGAATAAATCTGTAACAAGGAATACATTTTATCACAATCGCACATTTAAAAAGCCTCTGCTTTACCGGTGACAATTCAGAGCAACAGCGCTTAGCTTAATGCTGTCATCTTGAGGCTACTATTATAGAAATTGTAGCTGTACAATTTTCAAAAAGTGAGCAATTTTATGAAGTTAATTGTGTAACATTGTTTATGAATTTAAACCACACAATTAATATGTTATTCACACACACGCACAATTGACTCTCTGTATTGAATGATAGATTAAGAAAAAAATGTAACTGATTTTTTGAGCTACAATGACTGATTCATGAGGAAAAATTAAAAGCGCTAAGTGTGTATTGCTTGGCTACTCACCAGCTAAGTGGATGGGAATAATATGAAAAATATCTATATATAACTAACTGCAATGTATGAATATCAAAGAATCAGAGAAATTATTTAAAGCAAAGCAAGAGGATTAACCTAGAAGTAAATGGTGAAGATTTAAGAAAGGCAATTGGCTGTCAAGGGAAACTAGGCAAGAATTAGATGTGCTTGCCTATAAAAATCTTCTCTAATGTAAGGTAATGGAAGCTTTATTCTTTGAAATTTTAAAGCAGCTAGATTGAACAATATCAAATTAAAAGACAGCACTCCAGTAACATCTCTCATTAATATCTTGCTTCTTAAGTAATGGTGGGACTTTAAATGAAATGCTACCCAATATGAATAATGGAAACTACCTGCCTCTAATGAAGAAAGGACCTCTGTGGTACCAAGGGATCTGACTTCTTGGTACTTACCAAGAAGTACTGGAAGTACTTTCCATTTTTAATTCATTTGGGGGAAAAAAAAAAAAAAAAGCAATGGATGTCATTACACAGGGTGAATGTCATACAAGTTCACGGGCAGTTCCATTAAAGGGCTTTACCCCAAGTAAAAATTCTCAGTTAGATAAAAAGCTATGCCCTACTGTTCTGCTTTAGCTTTTTAGACTAACAAATCTTAACTGAGCAACAAATTTAAGAAGCCACTGGTTTTCTTTCACCAGATTTCTTTCTCTGAACTGATAGTTTAACAAAAGTATGTACAATCATATTAACTGGAAGAAACACACCAAAGCTATACATTAAACTTGCTTCTTCCACCATCCTCTTCTCTTAAACTAAGCAGAGGAGAGTTTCAATGAGTCACCATTAGCTGAATTCCACAAACATCCCCTCTATCCCTTGAGCTAGCCTGCTTCAGAAAAAATAAATAAATATGTATTTCCATGAAAATTACTCTAGTAAAGGAGAGTTTCTCTTGTCAAAGGGCAGAAGGAAATGGGTTTAGCAAGCATGTTTGTATAATTTAATTAAAAAGTTAGTCCAAGTGTCTCCACATTGATAGGTCTTGATTTAAGCTCTAAAATTAAGGAAGCTTCACATTTGTATGAAACAGCAATGAGCAGCAGACTATAATTTGCTTTTAGACTAAAGCAAAATAACAAGTACACTTTCCTAGATTGACAACTGCAACATATTTTGACATAGAAGCAGGACAGTTGGATCATATATTACTTTGATTTTAGATACCTAACTCCATCAAAATATTACAAAGCAAAAACATCGCATCACCACGGAGCTTTTTAAACCTGAATTGCTGATGAGCAAAATTAAATAAAATCCACCCAGATCTTGTGATTTTTATTTTCTGTTGAGCACATGTATATAAATGTCTGTTTCACAAGCTTTGGGTATAAACAATGTTACACATACTGAAATCTGGAGAGGAACTGTTTACAAGGGCAAGTAGTGACAGGACAAGGGGTAATAGCCTTAAGTTGAAGGAGGGTCGATTTACATTAGTTATAAGGAAGAAATTCTTTACTGTTAGAGTGGTGAGGCACTGGAACAGGTTGCCCAGAGAGGTTGTGGCTGCCCCATCCCTGGAAGTGTTCAAGGTCAGATTGGATGGGGCTTTGGGCAACGTGGTCTAGTGGAGGGTGTCCCTGCCCATGGCAGGGGGGTTGGAACTAGATGGTCTTTGAGGTCCCTTCCAACCCAAACCATTCTATGATTCTATGATATACAGTATATGTAAAAAGAGTTTTATTTTCACTCAGATCCACATTATTGCCTATTCCATATTACTTGTAGCTGATTAAGTATTAACTTAAGTTCGTTTTACAACTCAGCTTTGTATTCGTTCTCCATTAATTCTCCTGCCAAAGCAACCTGACCCTTCTTCCACCTGAACGTTAACACACATTATAAGCTTCAGTTCTTCCTCTTTCATCTGGAAATTTTCCTCCATACTTTGTCAACTTTATGTCTCATGTTTTCATTGGATTTCAGTCATGAGACTCTAACAGGTCTGAGTAACTACATTTGAATGTATGTTTACACTCTTATGTGTGATGGAATGACATTATGAACTCCCAGAAGAAAAAGCAGACCTTGTATCAATAATGTTTATAATATTTCATATAAAAATGAAATGGAAGTTCATAATAATCTGACACTATTGCCTCTTCTGGTGTAATTTATTGGACTTGTAGCCACCAATTTGAAATTTGTATATATGCTAACAGTTCTGTTCACCCACTCCACTTGGCTGAGGTATGATTATATTGTCCCCCCAAAAAAAGAATGGCCATTAAGCACAATATGATATCTAACAGATAGCAATCTAGCAAAATACTAATAGAAGACCAGGTAACAAATAAATAGCTGCAGTTATCATAAAAAATATAACTTATCATCTGCTAGATTTCATTTGTTATTGAATAAATTAGAGTACAGTCTACTACAGATGACCTGGTGGCCTTCTAGGATTACAGACTAGAGCATGGGCTAGTCAGCCCAAAGGTTAGGGCCCATGTCCAGAACTGGGAAAGGAGCCAAACGTTCATGGCCAAAAATCAGGAACCAGAAAGTCAAACCAAGGGTCAGCAGCCAGAGATAGGAATAAGCATCTGCCCAGGAATCACGAGCTGAAATCAGAAACCCACAAGAAGAAATTACAATCGCAGGGCACAATACAGAGGTGGCTCTGAAAACGTACAGTACGACGTGCCAAAGGATGCACTGGGGCTCTGCCTTTGAGACCTGCTTCTGAGTGCTCTGGCTAACCCCTTACAAACGGGTCCAAACTTCAGAGAACCTGATTTACTACTACAGAAGGTCTTATCCCAGATCAGCAATACAGAGGATAATGTGAAGATAAAGCAGTTGGTATATCTGTGTGAACGGTACGTGCAGTATGTATTTGCCTTCATCATGCTGCAAATGGGACAGCCATCTACCAGCCCAGTGCTGGCAGATACACGGTCTGCATTGGCTGACAGGCACGGTTACTGGCACGGAGAATTCCCCCTAGTTTCTCACAAACCCAACAGCCGGCTATAGTAGACATACTCTCGCAGAAGATGAGTGCATATAAAAATCTCCATCTCTGCATCACAATTGCAATTAGTCTTACCAAAGGTTCTGGGTTAAACATGTTCTTCTTTGACGCTTGTGGTTTTGAGAAGAGGTACTGAGGAAAGCGAGAGGGGAAAGCTTAAAAACCTCTTGGCATAAGAAAGATTAATATTCACATACCTTACACATATCTACAAGAATATCCAAATGAGTAGTAAAACAAGTGCCAATGTAAGACTGTTTTGTTGCATCAAGATAATTGCAGCCGCAGACATTTTTTCCATTAAAAATACGGCAAATAAGCCAGCCTTCTACCATTCCAAACTGGATGGGTGTTGAGACAGATGAAAACTCTTTTTTCAGTATCCTACCTGTTAGGTAGATTAATAGAAGGCTAGCATTTCTGCTGCTGCTGACCCAGCAAGTTCCAGAGACATTGCATCCACATACCACTTTTAAACTGGGTACTAACATGCAACTTCCGAACCTGTTAAAAGCAGGAATGAATTAAAACAAACAGAACAATGTTGCACTAGTAAGAATCTTTAGAGTTTTGATAAGCCTTTGACCTTCCTAAGGCTTCTTCTTAGTATCACTGCAGAGAGCAGTGCGAAATGGTGAGACTGGACTTCCACCTGTAATTTTGCATGCATGAAGCTGCAGTGGAGGAAGGTTGTATGCAATAGGAATTGGCATGAAAAATACAGACCAAAAGATAAAGAATAAATCCTGGCCCCTTGGATTTAGCCAACAAAAAGTTTTCTTTACCTTGGACTGATACCTTCATCCTGCCAAGTCAGAGGCCTTTACTCTGCTGGACTACTAGCAAGAGAGGGCAGCTCTCCATCCTTACAGGGTTTGTGCAAGGACTAGGAGAACTGAAGGCCCTGCACGCTCAGGGACACAGTAACTCCCATGAGTCCTTACGAGTGCAGTTGTCTCAGAGAAAGTAGCAGATTCTTTGTGGAACAAAATGGATTGGGAATATAAAAGTAGTTTGTAAAGGAAACGTGTCTCCGGTGAGTTGGACAGCACCAGGTTCAGGGCAAAGAGTAGCTGCTTCATCTGTTTGCCAGATTCAAACAGTTCAAGTATGGAAGTGAGCTGACTATGGATGAAAAAGTCAATCTAAGGCAGGTGAAAAAGGAATTAGCTGTGACTGGAGTTGGAAGGGTTGGTATGCAGGAGAACAGGTGACAGTATAGCCTGAAGGATGGCTTTTTTGAGGGCTGGCACAGTTACTAGCATGAAGGACTACTGCCTGGGTGCACAGATGAGGCTGAGGGATACAGTAGCCCCTCACTGCCAGGAGCAACCAGCCCAGCAGCTGAGTCATACAGGATTGGTCTGAACCCTGCAGCACACCATCATAGCATCACAGAATAGTTTGGGTTGGAAGGGACCTTTAAAGGTCATGTAGTCTACCCCCCTGCTGTGGGCAGGGACATCTTCAACTAGATCAGGTTGCTCAGAGCCCCATCCAACCTGATGTTGAATGTTTCCAGGGATGAGGCATCTACCACCTCTCTGGGCAACCTGTTCCAGTGTTTCACCACCCTCATCGTAAAAATTTCTTCCTTATATCTAGTCTAAATCTACCCTTGTTTAGTTTAAAACCATTGCCCCTTGTCCTGTTGCAACAGGTCCTACTGAAAAGTTTATCCCCATCTTTCTTATAAATCCCCTTTAAGTACTGGAAGGCTGCAATAAGGTCTCCCTGGAGCCTTCTCTTCTCCAGGCTGAACAACCCCAACTCTCTCAGCCTGGCCTCACAGGAGAGGTGCTCCAGCCCTCTGATCAGCTTCGTGGCCCTCCTCTGGACTCGCTCCAACAGCTCCATGTCTCTCCTGTACTGGGGCCCCCAGAGCTGGACGGAGTACTCCAGGTGAGGTCTCACAAGAGCAGAGTAGAGGGGCAGGATCACCTTCCCTGACCTGCTGGTCACGCTTCTTTTGATGCAGCCCAGGACACGGTTGGCTTTCTGGGCTGCAAGCGCACACTGACGGCTCATGTCCAGATTTTCATCCACCAGTACTGCCATGTCCTTCTCTGCAAGGCTGCTCTCAATCCCTTCATCCCCCATCCTGTATTGACACCGGGGCTGCCCTGACCCATGTGCAGGACCTTGCACTTGGCTTTGTTGAACGTCATGAGGTTCACATGGGCCCATTTCTCAAACTTGTCTAGGTCCCTCTGGATGGCATCCCATCCCTCAGGTGTGTCAACCGCAGTACACAGTGCAGCTCCTTACCATAACAGTTCTCATTAAACTCTTCTAAATGGTTAAATATAGCTTAGGTATATAAGATGTCTTAGGCATATAAGAATTTAAATATGCAAATATTGTGCAGTGGGTCAGACCACCAACATCTTTCTTAGAAAAAATCATGTTGAGGATTTTGCTATGACCTCACCCTATTTTTCTACATGAAAGAAAAATATTGTCTGACTTCCTTCATCGCATATTCTGCATCTTATTGACAAATCACTTATGACACTAATTTATTAGCATAAAAATATTACTACACTCAAGACAGCCTGCTTTGATTTACTACATCAGGGTTTTTCATATGCCAAGGTCCTATCATCTCGGCTTGATCATTAAAAGTCCCTTGGCTTTTTTTTTTGCCTTTTTTTTTTTTTTTTTTCTACAACAGAAGAGTTTTGCCCTGTTGCCTTGGCTAAAATCCTGAATATCAGAAGGGCTTTGCAGCTCAAAGGAAGATTCTCTGAGCTGATGCATAAGAAATATAGGATGCATTTTTCAGAACCACCTTCTTTACATTAGCTCCTTGCCACAAAAGTCAATGGCAAGTAGGGAAAAGGAGGAGTCCGTAAACATAGAAAAGTAAAATCTAATGACAATTAGAGACAAGATACTTAAACTGCAACATTGTTTTTATCCTCCTTATGTGAAAAATACCTTTATTACATGCAAAGGGAAGGAAAGAAACTAAATACATATATCCCTTTTCCATACAGGTAGCATTTCAGGGGTTGACATCTGCTTAGTTTTGTGAAAACATCAATGCCCCGTTACAGAAGCTGGACCCACTCACTGTACCCAGGGGCATGAGAAGACAGACACATGAAGAAAAGTAGGAATTAAAGTCTTTTTGCCAGCATCCCTTTATTATAAGGAAGATGGCTGGCTGTTTTCATAAGTTGCTGTTCCAGGTTTTTTCCTCTTTTGCACGGGTGTGCCCTCACCACCCCCCCAGCTTCGTTTCGCCATGGCAGTCATGCACAACCAGTGACTGGCCACTGGTACTAGTCAAAGTAAGCAAGCCCTGCATCACTAATATTCCAGTCTACAAGAGTCCATTCAGAAAACATATTAAAGACAGAAAACTGAGACTAAAATTAAAACTTACACTCTATCCTTCACATAAACTGATTTGATATTTTGAAAAAGAAATCAAAGTCTCATTCACCTAAAGCTTGTGGCTCAGATGAAATCCGTGAAAAAATCAATTGGCTTATATTTAATTCAAGGATCTTTTTCTGGAAAAAGAAAAAAAAATCTTAACACATAACTGAAGATAACCAATTATTTCATCTCGTCTCCACTTCTCCAGCCAATAATAACTGAAACCGAATAAGCCAAAACAATTTCACTATTATTTAAAAATGACCTATCGAAATGGGATATGAATAAAAAAATTCAGACACATTTTTAAATCTTTCACACATTCTCAGGGATTTTTATATAGGTGTTTTAGCAAATGCTATTTTAGCCATAGCAATAAATTTGAACACCTGTTGTTTGTGTAATGTGTACCTATCAGTCTCTCAGCCAGACCAGATCATGCTATATTTCCAAAGAGTATGTACTTACTTTGTTTGAAAAGTAAACAATTCATCTGCTTATAAGGAAGCAAATTTGCTAGTGAACACAGGAAACAAAAGCGTGGTGATGTTATATAGTCAGCATAAAATATGGCACAAAGTTTTGAAATATGAATAAATATATTAAAATAGTATATAGGTGTGAGTTCAATTCATGTAAATAAGCAAAAGCTAATTAGTGATCAATTAAGTTGCGTAATGGAACATACCCTACCCATGCAGGCACACCCCTTAAAAGCTGTGAGGAGCACACTTGCTCCTTTTTGATCTTCACACCCGCCCACCAGCACGGCTGATAACATACTGAAATGCCCTCATGTTTTCCCTTCCTTCTCCCGTTTCCAGCAGCCATGAAGGCACGGTACATACCCAGCTGCGTCAAACTCTCATTCGGAAACAAAATCTTTGATGGGAACTTTGTACGCGTATGTATATATATATATCAAAAAGTCAGCACATCTCATTGTCACATACGCCGCGCATTAGAAAGCTTATTCTGTCCGAGGATTGCCCAGATACTTGGCAAGACAGACGGCCAGTCTCTCTGTCTCCCTGACGGCGTCTGCATTGCTGCAGATTTGTCATGTAATTCATTGAGTTGAACTTAGCCCATAAATTTTCAGTTATGACTAAAAAGTTAGAAAATTCTCCACAGACAAAAACTACATGTCCGTACTGATAGTCAAGCAGAGGGCACTTTGGGGGATGAGAGCAGGAACAAAGCATCAATCCCAGAGTGCGAGAGTGACTTACAGAAAGGAAGAATAAGCTAAAAGAAACACTGGCAAGAAATACATTCTGTGATAACTCTTTAAGATCCTTCTACTTCCATTCATTTTCCATCAAAGTATCATTCAATATTTAAATTGCAATTAGGTGGCAGTTTATTGAGATTCTTTTGAGAATTGGGGTTCCAGTAAACCAAAAGCTTCTATCACAATCTGAACTCTGAATTTAAAACCAGCATCTCCACAACAAACCAGAGCTCCATCCTCAACCATGGCAAACCAGAGCCCAGATCCAGACAACAGACAAGATCCTGCAGAACCTTCCACTTAACACAGAAGCAATACAAATCTGTGTTTTCATATGAAATCTCGTGTCAAAGACCGAAAGAAACAAGGTCCTTCCATAATAAAGACTTGAACCTTTCACCAATATTATGCCATATTTAACAGGTTGTAGGCAATTTCAATGATTTTACTCAGTTTTCTCCTAGGAAAGCAAACTTTCAGTCATTATTTTACGTAGAGTAAGCCATGATATAGGACTGAAGTGCAAAAACCTGAGGTTCTTGCCAGTGAAAGATTTAACCTGGATGGAAGGAAAAAAACATTACTGTTTGAATATATAAAGCAGTGAGCTACCCAGAGATCCTTTTGCTTTTAACATTTACCCAGTATATGTTTTTGTTTTATTTGAAATATGATTTTTAAAATTAAGTAATTACATCACTAAAAGCCTTATTGCACAAACAGTTTTATTGCATAAATATGACATTAAATAATAGCTGTCAATTTGCTTTACAGAGCATTGTAAGTATCTGTACAAGCACCTTCTTACTGATATAACACAGCTCGCATTAGGAAGAAGCAAGGGGTTGCGGTGGGTTCGCCTTAACTACACCAGCAGAATAAAGCAGTAAAACGTTAGCCGCCCACAAGCCCTCTTGTTCTGCCACTCCACTGTGGACAAGACTGAATGCCGAAGACATGCAGAAAAGAAAAATTCTAAAGTGGAGAGCAAAACCAAAAAAATAATCAGAAACAAATAAAAACCCCAGTCCAAGGCAGCTGTTCTAACCCTATTTTGGACTCTTCTTGTTTGTTTTCTTCCAGTATTCCTACCAATGGAAATTCCTCTATATTTTCTTAAGACATCTGAATTTGAATGAGAAGAGGGAAGCTAGATGGAAGGAGGGCTTTTCTGATAGCCTTACCTGAAGGGGTTTGAAAACAGGGGCTGGGAAGTGTGTAAACGGAGAAGAAAACAATTCACAGGCACAGATTCTTAGTGGAAAGATATTAATTTCAAGATAAAAACCCCTGCAAGTCATATCTGCATGCACACACCCTTTTCCTGTGTTATTTTTCAGAGGGCCGTATAGCAATATTACTCTTCTCTTCTAAAGGCCTCAGCCCCTTGAATAAGCTCTGATTTTTACCTACCTGTTAGGTCTCTCTCAATACTAGGGTCCCAGCAGATCTGCAGCCAACTCGTACCAGCACAGTCCTACTCCAGGATCCGCTTCTTGGTTCAGGTAGGCAATGGGTGGGGTGATTCTCAAACTATCTGCTGAGAAAGAAAATAAGTAATTTTAAACAAAAGCAGATACATGAAGACAAAAGAAAAAAAAAAAAAAAAAAAAAAAAACAGAAGAAGAAGAAGAAAAAGAAAACAAGAATTGACCTGCAAGTACTTTTCCTGTTTATTCTTGTATTTCTAACTGAAGCCAGGTGACATGGGCACATGAGAATGTCATGGAAACAGGGGGAGGGGAAGGCAAGAGGGAGAGATACAAACATTCACCTATCTACTTCTGCAGAGCTAACAACCAGACTAGTTGCTACCTTGCAAACCTGGTCCAAGTTCCTGTTTTGCTTGATTTGGACTATGTACCTGAACTTCAGCCTACCGCCCTGGCCCATGCAACCTTACTAACCACAGGGATATAGGGACTCTTGTCCTTCCTCCCATTATACCTTCCTCTACAAAGATACTGTTATTAATATGTGGTCAATGCCAAGAGAAAAGGATGAAAGAAACCCACTCCACACAGTGGGTAACAGCCTGACAGGGCCATCTTTCTGGATGGGGTAAGCCAAGGTCAAATCCGTAGTTACCACCCAGCAGAGCTATATCATCTGAAGGACTTCTATCAGTGCAGTAAGCAATGTACATGTTTTACACCTGTTAATTTAATCATCTTCTCCTCACCTTTTGTACGTTTTCAGTAGCCTACAGTGCTGGGGAGAGTAGTGGCATTAGTCAGAGTTTCTTCAGAAACAAAGATTTCAACACCAGGTATAATTGGTCTAGAAAAGAGATGCCAGAGATGTGGGTGGAACTTCAGCAATGGGAGCAACAGAAATTGTTACTCACAGGTGCCGTTATGTCAGAGATTTGCATCAGTGCAGACCAAATTAACTAATTATGGATATGCACTGCCAGTGTCACTACTCATTACTAGTCTCAGGGACTTGATCTGTTCACTACAGTGGTTGCATGGAGACAGAAAAGAGTAACAGAAAAAAACCTGAAGGCTCCTGAGTTTCCACAGTCCAGGATATGAATGGAACATCAGAGGTACAGTTCCTGTTATTTCTCCTTCCCCATGTCCTCCCTGGAAGGGCTCGGCCATTACAACACTATTTTGCATCTTTGGACATTGCTGCCTTTTTTTTTGTTGGGGGTTTTTTTTGGTTGGATTTTGGGGTTTTTGTTGGTTGGTTGGTTTTTTAGGGGTGGTATTTGAGCACTAAGTAGCTCATGTGCCCATCTGAACCCTTACAAGCTGTAGTCTGAAGTGTTCACTGTAGGGTCTCTGTTAGCTTCTGAAGTACTTTCCTCAGAAGTGGAAGGTTAGACCTGGGCTATTAACCAAAGTATAAGACTAACTCATCAGAGGAGGGCTCTGGTGTTTGATGGACTCATGAATGTTTGCAGGAAGGGAAAAAATCATTATATCTAAACACACAAATCTTTTGCTGCAGAACTCTGGTTGTAGCTATTCTACAGTCCTTCCTTGCATCCTGTTTTTAACTGTGGCTCTCAATGATTAATTTTACTGAACTCAGAGAACAGAAAGTGTGGATACAAACAGGGCAGACCTCTGATGTCTGAGAAAGTTTTCAGACCATCCATGTTTCCTTTCAGTGAAGTGAGATGACAGCAGTCTGCTCAGGCCTGTGGCACGCTGCGGGCAACTGAGCACTGATGACTTGGTTTACCACCCAGGGTTTTACATCCTTTCCTTGAGAAAGGATGTGGCAACAGATAGGAAACTTTTCCCTGTCTGTAATAAAGGTACAGCATTGCTGAAATATAAATTCCTCCAAGGGTGTTTGTACCAGCCTTTGCTCTCAGCCATCAGTCTCCATTCTCACTCAGGGTCCGTGCTTGGGTACAGCAGCCTTTGATATGACCACAGCTAATCAAAAAAGCTGCACAGGTGGGGTTTGCAGCCCTTCTGAATAAGAAAGTTGGGGTTAGCTTCATAGAAAGCCTTTGAAGGAGGAGAAAAAAGGAGGATTTCAAAGCAGGATACCCAGACGTATTAAGTTCTTTTCACCCCCACGGTGTGGAACGCTGTTATCGTGACACAAAGGAACACATGGACTAGCTTTTTTCTTTTTTTTTTTTTTAAAGAGTTCAGTTTCATCTCTTTGTATACAGAGAATTAGTTCTTTTACTTCATTTTTCCTCATTTAAATACATCTCAGGAGGAAGGAGAATGCAAACGGGTGCTATTTCCCGCAAGCATCATTTTACCAGTCTGTTCCTTCAGTGGGGTTTGGTTAGGTAGCTCTGTTATAGAGCACAGTATTTTGAAACAGTTCAGCGACTGCTTCCAAAACATTCCTTCTTTAATGCAATCTGACACATCAGAAAAGAGAACGGGAAGGTTTTTTGTTGTTTGTACTCACAATCTTAAACCAACTATTGCTTATCCCGAACGTGTCAGATAGCACGGCAGACAGAGCCAGCAAGCCTTCAGACACCGAACTCTGAACTTCGGCCGGACCTTGCCCTGGTCAGCCCTGTGACAGGAAAGCGGGCAGACTTTGAACCCCGGGCTCTGGGGCTGCTGCAGGGTTGCGAGCAGAGAAACAGCTGCACTTTGCAACACGAACTTTGTACTTAGACACATGCACATTTAATCTCTATAACAGAGCCTTTGTTTCATTACTTATTAACATCTCCTCCTTGAGTAAAGTTCTTTGTTAATGAAGCTTTAAAGCGTGATGTGAGGGGTTTTTTCCACCTTCCTTTCCCGAAAAAATAAAACTCGCCGCCCAACGCAATAGGATTACATTCACTGTTAAAAAGTACCAAAAAAAAGTTAGACTTTACGGACCTTCTGAATACTGTGGATATTTGTTGTGCGCTGTCTTCTGAGCAAGCCAGTTGTAATAACCAGAGCTAATTAGGGAAATCAGGCAATATCCTGGGGCCTGTCTTTGCAGAGATCGCTTCTTGAGATGATACCACAGTAATTCATCCTGCAGCAACATTCAACCTTATTTAACAAAATAGTAGGATAGTGTTGGCCCACTCACACTAAAAAGCCATACTTCAAGAAAGTGTCGTGGGATCTTTTAAAATTGTACAGCTTCTTGCTACTGCTTTTACTTGGGAGCAGTGTCGGTGCTTGGCTTCTGTGTATTTCACCACGATCTATGCTAACGTGCACAGCACAGCAAATTTGTAGAGAAGATACTCCAGGCCGAGACCCATTTGTGCCCCATCTGTTTGTTAGCCCTCACTAAAATAAAACTTTGATCGGGAATAGAAACCTACCTAAACAAGGACCAAATGAAAACCTCAAGGGAGGGGGCCCACAAGATGCTTAAATCATTTCTGTATCAAAAGTAAAAGCTGAAGATGCGCATATGCATTTCCTGCAACAAAACTTAATAACAGAAAGGTGCTGGAAGATCCTGGTAATGCCCCACTGCGTCTGTATGGTCATAACAATACGGAGTGGCAAAGATGATTAATAAAGTAAAGGTTTCCAGAGCAATTCTTCATATGCAACTAAAATGAAATAAATACTTAGAAGTATATTTTCTTTGTCTTCACACACTGCAAGTATTTGTTCATCACTACCACCTTTTCAACTTAATTTCTTTCCATGCCTCTGTGGTCAGCTTTATTCTCTTTGGGTTTGTTTTTTTTTTCTTCCATATGGTGGGGGGGAGACACACACACACATCCTCTCCACCCATCTTTCCATCCTTTCTGTTAACAAAATGATACAAAAAAGGAAATTTTCAACTACTCTAGAAAGACGGGAGGGAAAAGAATAAATTAAGTCAAGCAGTTTCAAAACACTCCCTTGCATGAAGCTGGGCTGGCAGGACTCAGAAGCAATTGGGTGAGGATGGTCAGCTCTTGAGCTTCCCTGTGAGAAGCCCATGACTTTTCTTATTTGGATCTATTTAATTACCCACCACCTTCAACGCACTGCATTGAAAGCATCATCATTCGTCTAATCCTAGAGTTTGATTTGCATTCTTTGCAGAGAGTGGACTGACAGAAAATGACAGAATTAGTTTTCTTGTGTTACTACTATTTTGGGTAACAGTACTGTTGCCCTCCTATGACTGCAAAGCAGCTGGCACAACTACAAGAATGTTACACCTTATTATTTTCCTTTCTATATCCAGAAAGCCATGATTTTGCCTCCTTTAGGTGCCCCCCCCCCCATGATAAGGCATGCATAATGCACGCCTTATCACCTCACACCTGCAACACAGACCTCCCATCACACGGGTCTGTCATGATCACGATGATCATAAGATTTAGCTGTTGCTAAGAATAGACACGATCATTTGGAATAAATCCTGCTTTATTTCTGGGTACAGTCTCTGAATGGTGTTAGACAATAAAACCTAGGCTGGATTCTGGATAACACCTGCCTGCTCTTTCCATCAGTTCATCAAGGGCATCAGACCTCTCTCCATGAGGGCAGGCATGAAGATCTGTACCATTTGCTTAGCTAGGGACAGCCGCAGATGTGAACACAAATGAAGCCAAGCAAACCATAACGTCTCTGTGAACAAAGCAGGCAAGCCCCTGGGAAATTACAATACCTTTAATTAAAATAAATAAATAAAAATAAATAAATAAACTTGGAAAGAGTGCAGAGAAGAGCAACAAGAATGATTTAGGTCTGGGGAAAAAAAAAAAGACTCCTTTCAATGAGACATTGAACTAAATTTGTTTTGCTTCAAAGAGAAGATTATAATCTTTAAGGGCCTAGACAAGAAGAAGATATTTCAGAAGACTCTAAATTAGTGGGCAGACACACAACAGAATCCAATATTTGCAAGTTCAATCTGGAGATAAAAAGCATGTTTTAAGTATAATTAGCTACTGAGATGAATTGTCAAAAGATGCAGTAAATTCTCCATCACTAAGAAACTATTTTAATTATTGTATGCTTAGCTTACACTACAGCCCAGAAGTCTCAGTCAACACAGGCCCAATAATCTTTAAGTTTATCTAGCTTCTAGCACAAGCCACCCCCTCTGTCTGAAAATTGTTCCTGTTGCTAATTCCAAATTAGATGCTTTCTTCCTGAGTAATCCAAGGTGGAAGAATCATGACAAGTGGATAATTAGTGCATAGAACACCAGGCCACGTAGACATTATTTATATAATACTAGCATTCCTCAGTCCAGTGCTTCCAGAAAAAAAAAAAAACAAACCAGAAAAGGGAAAAAAAAAGATTTTCCCTAATGTCTAATTCCAGTTAGAAAACAAAAACAACAACAAAAAACGCCAACCAAACAAAAAAGAGTATCGCTTTATCTATAAACTTTAAAATATACAATGTTGTGTACAGAATTGTAATGTGCTTTTATCAGATCCAGAATGCGCCACAGAGAGGAAAAGTTTCAGGCTAGCACTATCAAGCATTCTACCAATTCACTCCTGGAACACTTCAGTATTGTTCTATAAAAACATAGCTAGCAGAAAATTATTTCTCTTTTTTGGTCCTCTAGGAGTTTACATGGATAGCTCCTATTAACACTAATCAGAGTTAAGGGCAGAAATCCCCCATGGACAGCCGTGGTGTCTGGGATATGTCCATAATTAATATGTTCTAAGATTCTAATTCTGAAACAAAGTAATCAGGCTTAAGATGAGTTATATTAAGACCAATAAACCTCTGACTCCATATTTGCCTATATATATATATATATATATATATGCTGTGTCCAATGTCAGACCGATGTATGGTTTACAAGACAACTTCTGATAAAACAAGCTGTATCTTAGCTGCATTTGGAAGCATGAGATACGAATATACAAGACGAAAGAAATACAGTGGGGTTTGTTTCCTTTGTGTTTCATACTCTTCTTTGTAACGCATTGCTAATATAAACGTTAATGCTCATCATTGTTCTTTTTCACATCGTAGTGCCCAGGCTCAGCAAAGCTAACATAATCCTAACGCTTCTGATGTTACAAACTAAAATTACCATGCAGCACCATGGGAATATTTGTAATATGAAAGATGTGGACCGGGGACTTTGTGACAAGTACATGGAGGAGAGAAGGGGAAGCTAGATGGCTTGAACATGAGTGGTTTTGCAAGTAAGAGATGTTGTAATGGGACAAGGAATACAAAATGAAATTATGCCAATGGAATTTGGTTCAGCATTATTTAGGATTTCTGTCACTGAAAGAGACATTTTCAAGTCTGTGGCTGCTGATGCTCCAGCACAATTGATGCCCAAGTCATACATAATGCATTATACAACACAGTGTATTAACTCAGCTTCAAAGTGTTAATATGTCATGAAACCTAATTCAGATATCACAGATTATGCAAAGGAGAGAGATGCAGAAACACATCCTTGTTTCTCAAAGGTGTCAGCCAGACTTTGCTTTGTGTCCCCCAGTCCAGGAGGACGAAGCAGCAGCTCGCTCTAAACCTCTTTCACAAGGTGAGGGCTGGGTGGCTCTTCACCCCAGTATGTTTGGCAAAGGGATGCCGTACTGAGGGCAAAATGATGCATTCAAAAAGAAGCAGAAGCCTTCCCATACAAGACAATAGCCCAGATTTTGCAGTGCCACAGCTGCAGATACATTTTATACTGCAGATGTGAAAATTGTATAATATAAACACAGAAGAATTTATCATTTTCTTTATCTACAATAAACCAAAGTCCTAGCTTTAGTGCTGTATGGGTAAAGCATCCCGCTGTACTCTCTGAATGTCCCTGAATAGATGGCAGCAATGGAGACAAACTGTTTTCTTGATCGGCAGCTGGGAATGAAGACAGCAGACCTGCGGCCCCATTAGCTCAGTTGGGAATGGAGCTGCATGGAGACTTATCTAGTGCCTCTGTCAGCTGGGAACAGAGCCCATGACAATCCACAGCACTTAGAATGGAGGTAGAGACCTTCTCCCATTTCCACACACACTGTTTTTTGTGAGTCTGTCACTAACCGCTCTCTCCCTGAGAACTTCCAGACTTCCTACAAGCTGCTACCAAAGGAGGCCATAAACAACCTCTACCAAAATTGCATTGGAAGCAGCAGAGGGAAAGCATCCACAGGAAGCTTTTGCTTGGGATATGAAGTTTTCCAAATCCCTTTTGGAGGCACCTCAGCTGAGGGGAGAGCAGTGTGGTCCACTGTCTAAGCCTAAAATTGTATTTTAGGTCCTGACACCACCATATCACTCTTGCATAACCTTGGGCACTGATGCATTTAAAAAGAGGTTTGAAGAGGTAAGTCTCATTGTCTGTGTGTGTCACTTCAGCTGTAGAAAAGGGAAAACAGAGAACAATATCCTATCTATAGAGATAATATAAGTAGGTAATATTAGGCATTGAACTATTAAGATATTATGGGGACATATTAAATATTTAATATAGAGTGCCCACTAGCATCCATTTTCTTTTGGGGTGTTTAACTGCAGCCAAAACAGCAAAGGCTTTTAAAGAATGTAATTAGAAAATACGGTTATGCAAAATACTTAATGATTTTATTAATTCTATTCTTGAAGCAAGAAATCAAAATATAAACCAAAGATTGTTAGATAAGTGCTTTTTTCTTAGTGAGGAAAAATCCTCCTATTTTTAATCAAAACACAACTCTGTCTTAGAAACCACAACCACACACACATACAAAAATCCAAATCCAGAAAAAACACCCTAACTCTTGAAACTTTGAGGAATCTACTTTCAGTCAATGAACTGTGGGGGCTTAAACCCTCATGATTATCTAGGCTATGTTTTTCTTTTGATTGTTTGTACTAAGCTGAGAAGGAAAAGGGATGCTTTCATTATTCAGACTTAATAAACACACTAACACGAACAGATTCAATTTAGACTAGCTAGGCAATCCAGTGTATTTGGAGACAAAGCAAAATAAACGAAGAAAACAGATAAAGCCCAAGATTCCCTGGAAGCAAAACCAGCTAACACAACTGATCACAGCCCGGTACACGAGGTGGCCAGTTTGGGGAGGGTGGGAAGAAACGAAACAAAGCAAAAAAATGCTGTCTGCAGGAGACAGCTTGCAGGGGGAAGCCGCGTGCACGAGAGTCCCCACACATAGTAAAGAAATCTCACTATTATTAAGAATGCTGAGAAGTAATGAGGAATTCTTTCTGTATCCTTTCATAGTCTACTGAAAATGTTCCTACTGTAAGATCAGCATCCAGTGCTACCAGTCCCCCGAAAATGCATTTCTTTGAACATACATTCCATAAAACACCATTCATCGTGGCTGACAGACAATCTGGGGAGCCAGTTAAGCCATCCTGTTACAAAATACACACCACTGACATGGAGTTAAACATTTTTTACAATGATAAAACAGTAAACCACATCACCAGCTCATACTTCACCATCAGCTTCTTCCTCAGCTACCTCAGGGGACATCCAGTTCCGGCCTGCACTCACCGACTTACTTCTGTCCTGCTCCTTGGTGGCAGGAGCTCCAGGTTCTCCCCATCTCCCCTTGGTCAAGTTAGAGCGTCCCGATCTCTCTTAGGTGCTCCTCACGAGGGCTCGCTTCCTACTTTCTCCTCTAATGGCAATCTCATTCTGGAGCTTCTGCCAAATATGGCTGTGGAGGCTTAGTTTTCCCATCCCCTGTTTTCTGCAATTAAACTTAGTATATAATAGAAAGACTTTGGATATATAATTAAGGCTTAGGTTGTAATAAAAGGGACGGTCTCTTCTTTAAATTCTCTGCCCTACTGTGGCTGCTTTAAATTTGTATTTCTATCATTCCCTAATTAGTATCTCTCTTCTGTCTTTAGGCTGGCTTTTCCTGTTCATACAGCTGCAGTAAAACATCGTAAATCATTTAACCTAGAAAAAGTGATCGTACCAACAGTTTACAAAAGCTACAATTATCAGTTTGCTCTCAATATTGCACAGAGAATAAAGATGACAATAATTCTAACAGAAAATGGATAGGAGAAGGGGGTTACTTGAATGATTTAAACTCTTCTTCCTACAGAGACAGCACAAATTCTGGGGACTTCCTCACAGTAAAGAAAAATATCTATGTGATGCTAATTAGTTCAGGCGTGGCAGCAGGCTGACAAGTCTAGAAGGTGGTTCACCTGGAGTCAGTTCAGGTATTCACCCACTACCAAACAGCATGAACATATTTTCCCCATCTCTCATGCTCTTAATCTGGTTTCAGCAAGCATCCTAGCATGCAGGAAAAGCAAAAGCACAAGAGTCAAGACAGAAGGGTCACCAGGACCAAGAGCAACCCATTAAGAACACAGAAAAGGCAGAAGAGTGTGGTGAGGAGGAACACATAGGAGTCATTTCCCTCCAATTCCTCTAGCCCATCTGTTTTCTCACATCCCTCCCCCCGTTCCTCTGTGACAGCTCTTCAGGTCATACAGTCTCCCTTCTGGTTTACTCTATCAAGTGCTCAGATCACAGCTGCCTGTCAACATGCTGCTGCGTGCGTGCGCACCAAACACAAACCTAGGGAAAACCTACGTCTGTTTCCCCAAGATAAAAAACAGTGAAAGGAAGCAAAGTCCCAAAAGAAGTCAGCCATCAACTTTACAACAGGGCACCACAAAATGCTAATTCCTTCTTCACCCTTTGTTTCAGTCCAATGACACTATCATACTCAGTCCGCTCCTCAAAGAAATAAAAAGAATTACTGTCAAACACACACAAACTCTCTTTTTCCATCTCAAAAGCACATATTTTCAAATTCTGTCCTCTTCTGCAACAAAGAAATTGTGTGAAGCTAACTACATGCTAAAATGGGCTTTCGATTCAAAAGAACCCAAACATAGAATATATACCTTGAACTTTATGATAAGCCAGTCAACTGTGCATTAAGCACTGCTCAACAAAACCAGTCACAGCAGAGCTCTGACAGGCATTCAAAATAGATTACACAGCAAATAAAAAAAAATCATCATCGACTTCTGCATCGTGATAGGACTCTCAGTTCTTTGAGGCTGGTCCATGCAGTAATGAATCTATTACACATCTTTGATCCTGCATACCAGCCTCTGCCAGCAAATACACTTCGAGGATATTCCTAACATTCCAAGTCTTGAGAAGCTTTAGTCTGTATTAATTAATTTAAAAGAAAAAAAAAAGAAATTAAAAAGATATCTATGTGCCTTAGGGCAATATTCAGCCTGATCCCACTAACAGCTTTCCTTATGTCTTTGAAATCCATTACCTTCTGCAAGAATAGGAGCTTTATGGCAGCCTTCAAAAAGAAGCTTCTACCTTCAACACAGGAACTGCAGTTGATTCAATGGCAGATCAAGGTCTTCATGCAGTACAGAACAGCAATTACCCGGTGAATATAACAAATATACCAGCAAGCACATATGAAAAAGAATACATGTAAAGACAGAAAGCTCTAATAACAGCTAGTCAAAACTCATCCCAGAAACTCTTTTCTGAGCAACAGTTCCTGGGAGAGGGGAGGGGAGAATTAAAACAAGTCTGGCTGCATATCCTGCAGTTGCTGAAGTCTGAAGACATTTATACCAAACACAGTAATTTACTCATAGGGGCTGAGTTCTTCACTTTGTTTGTACAATGGTTGGATGCGGGAGGAATGGAAAATTCCTGCTAAGAATTCCTTCTCCTGGGTCAACTGGACCTAAAAGGATTTAAGAGAAATTGGATGCCTGCTCTAAAGAAAGCCATTAGCGCAAAAGCACTATCAAAATATAGACTTAGGAGAGCTTCGACCTCATTTACAGATGCTCGACCAGAACATTGGGCACGGACTCCTTTGTAAACCTTCTGCTAGAAAAAGAATCACCCCTTTAGCTAGGTACAGAATCTAAACACCACACAGTCAACAAAACAGATGCCAAAACCATGCCAAAAATCTCCCAGAGCTTTTCATTTGTCAGACGATTTAAAGCGGGTCAAACCTAAGCATGTCTTCCATTCATTCAATATGAACACACGTACCTGTCAGACTTTCTTTCTGTCTGAGTTAGATTACCAGCTGAGGGGTTTACACCTCACGGTAAGTATCTGTGCAGTAAGGATGGGTGGATGGCTATGGCAGCCTTCTCCCTCTGCCCATCATCCTTTCCAAAACAAAGAAAACGGCTGTAAGGTCAGTTCTGAAAGTTGGGTGATAATTACACACACTAATTATTAGTCTTTCATCTTAACAATTAGCATTTCAAAAGTCTTTTATTAATCAGCCTTGTTACAGGTAGGGACCATTGTAAGCTTTGGATTACTGTTTTAATGCTTTTAGACTCTTTTTCATTATTAAATCACTGTTGAGGTTTCCAGAGCTGCTGTTATAGAGTTTGTAATAGCTTGACACCCCCCACCCCTTTTTCAATTCCAATGCACTATCTAGGTGAATTACTATCTAAAATGATCAGTATACTCTCCAGATATCACTACCTAGAATAATCAGGCTCCTAATGTGTAGCAGATACAGTAATAACATACCTAATTTTTAACTTTCATGATAGTGTCCCTCTGGGACAGACTAGAAGGAAGATTGATGTATTATTAATATTATAAATAATTAAAATGAATAAAATATACCAAAAGTGGAAAGCGTGAACCAAAGGAAGAACTAGCACTCAAGTCTTAATGCAAACTATTGGCTCTGTTTCCATACAATACCAGCCACATATGTTCTGTACTCTTTTTACATTCCTATAAAGCATGCATAAAACCTTACTAGATCAAAATGATATAATTTCTCACTCATTTTCCACACATGGAAGTATCTACAGAAGGTGCAAGGCAGGGGAGAGAGTGGTCAGTCAGTCGTGTTTTAATTTATAGCTATTTTTGCCTAAGCCCTGACTGGCCTGCCAATTATGAATAGTACCAGCTGGGCTGTCAGGAGAGCAGGCTAAGAAGGACACACAGAAGAAGAAAATAATAATAATGTAAAAATGAAGAGCAGGAGAAAAGTTTGAAGTGGGGGAGACCTGATGGGGATCCCAGCTCTGGTGTCAAAATGCCTCACTATAGTCCTATCTTCCCCAACACCCCCAATAAAATATGATGATGATCATCATCATTATCTGGATGTAGGCTTATAACACAGCTCAGACTACATCCTAGACTTCTTGGGGCATAATCCAGATACCGAGTAAGTGTAAAAATTGGGACTTTTCTGTGCTTAAATAAGCAGCAAAAATAAGAATTGCATATGATGAGGAGGACAAGAATCTTTTGAAGGGTCTTCTTTTTATTTCTTTTATTCCACATGATCATTTTACATGAGTTTTATACAAAATGTCAAAAAAATAAGGATTTTCTGTAACATAGCAGCCCTACTGTTTTTAAGCTCTTTCCCCAGCCTCTGTCACAGGGAGAATATAGAAAAAAATTCTTCTAAACAAAACCCAATGCACGCCCATCAACAGAGTCATGTCTTGAGCAGCTATTGAGAGAACAAAGAATAAACATTGGCATTAAAAGACAAAGATTTTGTTCCATTGCTGTTAGGATGTCAGTGCTGGATCCACACTGGTGTATATATAGAAACGTTGTATTTGGCAAAGCAGTAGTTTTGGAAACTGATCTGCTTTTCATGACTACTCTTATCTGTGAAAAAATTAAGAGATTTACCCCATGCTTTATTGTAATCTGCTTATTTGTGGATGCAGATCAGTTTAAGAAGAAGTGTATTTATACTCCTGCATTTCACTGTATATCAGCATCATACTGAAAAATTCTACAATAGAATCCCCTCTTCTCATGTTCATAGCCTTGTAGGAGAGGCAAGGCAGACAAGCCAGTATGAAAAGCCATCAGGCCATAACTCCTCTACTACAGACAAGCGACAATTAATCACATTCACCAGCTAGGCAGGTAGCTCTCGTCCTTTAACACTGAAGGAAACAAAGCTCCTCTCTCTGAGCACTGATGGTCGAGGTGATACTGGAGCTCTGAGAAGCAGCTACTGAGCCACTGAGATACTTAAAAATGAGGTAAACAAAAATCTAAATATGCCAGTCTTCTGCTATTTTATTAATCCTTATTTTTCAAGGGAGAATTGAAAGCATAACCAACTGCTGGAGTGGAACATTTATCACCATTTTCCCCTGCAAGACGGTAAAGTTGTTTCTCCTGTGCCAGGGGTCCGAGGTCCCTGGGGCTCGTTCATGCTCTGACCACAGCTCTCATCTCTCAAAGGACAGCCTGCCCCAGCCCAAGGCTGTGGGAGTGGAACCCCCGGGGACAGAGAGACACCCCCCTCCCTTGGAAAAAGAAAGAAGAGAACAAGCCACAACACCATCAAATACGTCTACTGTGGGTCTAAGAAGAAAAGGATAAATTCTCTTTTTTCGGTTTTGCTCTCAAGCCACTAACTTTTCTGTTTTACTTTTCTCCATATATGCGTAACTCATTGATTCATTCTGACAATTACACAATGCTTTTGAAGTACAAAGAGAGACCAAAAAGCACATCCAAAATCTGGGACACCCATAACTCATCTGTTTCTTATGGTTCGCTAGCATAGGTTTTATTTCCAAGTGAGTCAGTCACGTTTCAGTCAGTGTAACGGAGTTATTTTTGTAACCCTTCCAAAACCCCTTTGACTAAGACGTGATGATATACTGACCCCTTGGAGGGGGAAGGGGTTACAGATATAATTTCATGAGACCACACAGAAATGTTACGATTATCTATGGAATCTCTCCTTCAGTCACTCAGCAGAACTTAAGCACTCAGAAACCCACCTTTTTGAAAAAAGATATGGGTCTTATTTTAGCTGCTGAATATTATTTAACCCAGGACTGCTAAATAGAAAAACCCTCCATGTTGCAACGTGATCCCCAAGTTGAGGGAGCCCCTCGGTGGCTTTGCTAACTCAACTGAAATCCCCCTGAAAAAGAAAACTGCAACAAGGACACGTGAAATGAGAAGTCCTGTTTGTTATAGCAGTACACTCATCTCACTTTCACACAGGCTCCAGCCTCCTGTCGACCCAAAAGCTGGCAAAATGAACATTTCAAGCATGTAGGCTGAAAGTGTAGGCAGAAATGGGTGATGATCAGGGCATGTCAATAATGTCACACAGCTGGAACGCTGCCCAGTCCATGGCAAACAGCTGTTCTCCAAATGACTAATCACACAGGAGGAGGTAGAACATAAAATTCTCCATTTTCAGAGGTGAATACTGCTTCTCCTGATGCCAGCTCTTGTAATTAGTTTCTCTTTTGCCTTACAGTTTTGTGTTGGAATAGTCTAGCCATGATGTGTACAGCAACAACATGTCTCCTACGGGTAAGTGTGAATTTTAAGTATGCCAGTGTTTTGCCTTCCACAAATCATCTGACAGCAGTGCTCCACTCCAGATATGGGCAGATTCAGTGTTCAGTGAATTAACTTCTGAAATTCTTTGAAAACAAAAGCAATTTATAAGAGTAAAATATCCTTCCTACTACTGTTCAGTTACAAACAAAATACAAAGTCATTGCTGGGTTCTAAAAAAATCCAACTCAAAGTTGAATGCTTAGTCTATTGAAATCATCACTTCAGTAAAATACTCACAAAAGCCAAGGAGGCCCCAAGGTGGTAGATACATTAGAAATCAAGCCATGAGGTACGTCAGTTTGGATGTACCTCGCCTGTGCTGCCACAAATACTGGGAGGAAATAAATTAAAAAATTCAGAATAAAATGCAGGAAATTCTTTTTGTTTTTTTTAAAAAAATCTGTCTAAATGCAATATTATTTCCCAGATGCTTAAAGATAGTAGCAGGCAGGATAAAATCCATAAAGCAAAACAAAATACAGCTTTCATCATCTCAAAAGTGTTTGAAAACCCAGCCCATGCCAGGACAAAAAGCCTGGTATTTGCCTCTAACCATTTCAGTCATCCTATTTTTGAGGATCACAGTGATAAACAATTCCCTGAAGTATACTGTAATTCTGCAGCACTGATGAGCCCAATATCAATGCCTGTGTTAAGGGCAAGTTCAAAGACTATTCAGCATTTGCTTGATAAGCTTCTCAGAGAGGTCATTAACTAGGATAGTTATCCTCTTCACTAAAATTTTCTGTATTTTTTTTCTCATCAAGATCCCCATTTTAGGCAACCTTCCCCAGCTGCCCAGGTACATCTGAAGGAAAAAGTAGACATAGAGCAGTAAGTCTATATGCACATACATACAGCTAAAGCGTGCTTGTGGTTAAGAACTACTAGCGCACATGAGACCAGGAAGTGTTTTTAACCGGCTGAAGCATAAAGCTCTTACATGGCTGAAAACAGGAATGCAATGGAAAATATTGGCAAGGCTTCAGTTTAGTGAGAAAGTTATTCCAGGAGATGCTTTGGGTGGCAAACCCAACCAGATAAGAACCTTGGTGGTACCTCATCTTCCAGAGTTCGCTGCTGCTGGTTAAACCTCTAAAACCACTGATGGTTTGGTGTTGTCTTAGTGGCTCTGCACATGGCGAGGTAGTGGAGGTGACCAGCCTCAGCCCCCCAGGCGCAATGTTGCACAGAGCATTCATCAGGACAGCTCTGATTGTCACAGTCAACTTGAGATGACTGTTCTTCAGATAACTCCTTCCAGCAAACAATCTAGAGAGTCTAAAATAATACCAAGATAGCCCTTTGCTGATACAGGAATACTGCTCTACCACACCAGCAGTTTTCACTTAATGGAGGAACAAGGCAGAAGCAACTTTTCTGTTGTGACCTCCACCCTCTCAGTTGCCACTGTCAGTGAACTATTACCACCAAACTGCTCCAGTAAAATGTTTCAACTGCATCTCTACAAGGTGTCTGCCAGTCAGACAACACTGATCCCTGTAACCGTGAGCAGGCAGGCCTGCTCAAATCCGTCGTGTAGATACAGCTCCACGGGTCTGAATTAATGGCAGCTTTGCAGTGGATCAGCTACTGAGTGCAGGGCCCAGAGGCTCCAGCTAACATCTTTAAGCAGCTCTAAAACCCAGAAGCAGAGTTGCCTGAGGCCATCGCAAGTATCGGACACAGACTATTCATCATGGCAACTGTAAGAGACTACCGGGGTGTCTCTGAAGGGCTGTCGGCTGTTCCCCAGCCCTGCAGAGCAGAGGCAGGAGCGTGATCCAGAGGTGCCGCGAGTCAGAACAACCAGGAGAAACAGCTCCTGGAGTCCTTTGAGTGGATGCTCAAAATACTAAAGATGAAGATTAAACCCAGAACATTTTCAGAGGCAGTCTTCCAGTTTTATAGCAGGAATAATTCAAGCAGGAGGAAAATTCAGCTGAAAAACCCAGCAGGATAGCATTAAAGAGACATGAAGAAGGAGAAAGCCCAGCCCCTCCAGCCACCGCTGGCAGGCAGCTGCCTCCTCCACGGCAGCGGGGGGGCAGGGCGGACCGCGGCAGCGGGGAGAAGCGGCCTCCCGCCAGCGCCTCTGCCTCACCGGTACAAATTTCAGCTTTAGGAGTCCTGTGGGGACACACACACAGAGCACGGGGCCTGGAGGAAAGACCTCACCTAACTCTGTTCTCTTCGCTCTTCAAGAGCTGCTGTTAGACTGCAAGCTCTTTTCTCAAGTGTAACTTCTCACACCGAGCAAATATAGTAGATGTCACATAAAAATGCTACTTTTCATCTCAGAAGATCCCACTTGGGGAGCGTCCTCAAGTGGCTTAGGTTTTGGTGCGAAAGCTTTACCCTCCTGGTGCCCGTGCAGAGACGTATGGGTACTTGCGGCAGAGGGGATACGCGTGTTGCCGGGCGGGTTGCGGGCGCTGCCCTGCCGATGGCCCCGGTTACTCAGCCAACGCGCGCCATTTCAAGAATCGTGTTTTGCAGCCACAAGGAAGTGAAGTACAAGGGAAAGCTATGCTAACCTTATCTTCTGATAAATGTCGTCATCTTCTTCATGCCTAGGCTCTTTGGGGTTTTTTTAACCGATTTATGCTGTGCCAACTCCACTTTAAAAAAACGGCTCAAGCGTATGTTTAAAGCAAAATGATGGATAAAGAGCTATTTGAAACAACCTATAGCTACTCTGGGCAATGTGTTTAGCTTAGCTGATCATAACTATTCTGAAAGTTTAGGTTACGTGTAGATAGTCATTGTTGATATAAAAGATAGATAGTGCTGTCAGTCTCTCATTTATTCAAACATCCCCAATTCCTGGGAGCCTCAGATACTCCCTTCCCAGAACAGCAATGAAAACAAAGGGGGAAAAGGAAGGGAAGGGAAAACCATCCAGAATATACACTTCTTTTTAGACTTCCTCAGAGAGGGGCTGACAAAGCCTGAATACCGGAACAGCCCAGCATTTCTATTTATTTATAATAGATCCACACTTCCCCACCAGTCAGTAGAAAATATGGGTCCAAAGGAACAAGACTTCTGCCCAGGAAGGCAGCATTTTGACCACATTTTTGAGGTGCAGATATTTTTAAAGGTGCAAAATTCCAGCAGTATTTATATTGTGAGGTTTCAAAACGAAATACTACATTTCCCATTTCTAGAGTGACATTGACTACAGCAAAAGTTTAACAATTTGAAAAAAAAAATCTAGTGGCAATCGAAACACAGCAACTCAAACTCCCTGAATTTTACTGGTGGGTAGAAGAGAAGGATTGACAGAGCATACACTGTTGTTTTGTTGGCTGGTTTTTTTCCTCCCCAGCCTTTCAGCTAATGCTATCAAAGAAACATTTTTTGAAATTTCCAAGACACTTCACAATAGGGAAGAAAGAAAAGCACAGCCAAATCAATCACCGTCCAGCTGATACTATTGCAGAATAAAATCCATTCAGAGATGTCCTAAAAGTAGAACGACACTTCTGAGTTGCAGCAAAACAAATTTGGCAATAATAGGGCTGCTCTCACTTCTCCCGCCCCTGACGAACGAGGCCCAGGTTATCTAGTCTAGCATACAGTTGAAGGAGCTTGAATTTAGCAAGGCAGTTCTTATTATCAGTCCACCTTCCTAAGGAAGCCAGTTTATACAACTGCCTCTACAGGTGTTTCTATCCATTTCTCTATCTTGCAAAATAACTTCCAGTTTTTCATGGCAATTTCAATGAGGTTTTGACAGAATTGTAGTGATTATGAAAAGGTTGTGTCTGATCAAGTTTTATACACGTATAGATGGTAGGGCAGAAGAAAGATAATGCTTCTGCTGAGGAAAACCTGCCATGTTGATTTTTTTAGACACAAGAAAATCCACATATTAAACACAAACCTGTAGGAAATCAGCCTTCATAACTTTTACTCCTTATGGCACTACTTTTTTCCTAACACTTGTGAGATACCAAACCAGCACAAAACCCCAGGCAAACAGAAAGATGCCTTTCACAATGTATCATCAGCACTATCTTTTTTTATATAAAATAGCAACTGTAGAATATAGGAGTAACTGGGCTGATGCAATAATTTAACAAATCTGCAATGAAACCATGTATACCTGATGAAATTAGAGAAGGAAGCAACAACAAAATCTCTGCTTGGATTTTATGGCCTCCAGTGACTCTATATATGTTTTTATACAGGGATTTGGCTTAGAACAGTCTTTGGTATACATATAGGATATCACAGGGAATGATTATGGAATGGATGTCAAAATGATGACAGTAGTCACATTTCTGGCAGGTGTCACTTGTCATTTACCAACATGTTTGCTTAAGCCTGTCCAAATTTTTATTCTGAGTGAAGATTTCGGTGAGTAAAATGGAAACCATGCTTTTTGTTAGGTCTGTAGCCTCCAAGTTAGTGCTATTTTCTAGGGAAAAACCAGCAGAGGCAAATGCATTTTTAGTTTGCATTTCAACCAAAGAATCAGATCTCTCAGCAAGATTGTGAATATTGTGCTTCAAATTATTATAGAAGGTCAGATTTCTTTTTTTTTTTCTCTGCAGGTTACTGGGTAAAGAAAAAATACTTGATTTTTTCTATTCTATCAATAATTGTATTTTGTCTGCTGGAAAAACATCAAGCTATTTTAGCTGAAGGCAAGGTTATCTAGCCATCCTTGATTTGGGGCAATCAGCCATCACAAAACAATTCCTGGGAGTAAACACTATAGTTAGACACATGCAAACAAATACTAGAATTATAAATGATAGTACCACACATGAAAGAAAAAGAAATCAAAGGGATTACTACATGAAGCAAATCGTATTATGCCTCCTACTGAGTCGTTATATTTTCCATGTACTCTGCTTTGGGGAGTTATGTTTGTTTGTATGTTTCTGTTGGTTTGTTGGTTTTGGTTTTTTTCTTAAGCAAAACCACATGTTCCAAGAGGGTAAATCGGGTAAAACCAATTTTTTATTTTCATTTTTGGAAATGACATACATTTCTGTGTCTACCTCTCTTTCAGTATACCAGTGTAATATGTCTCTCAACACAGAGCTCAAGAAGACTGAATAGAATTTAGCATTAAACAAACCCCAGCCAACAAACAACAAAAACCAGTGCTACGCACAATTTAAGATATTGCCAAATGGTTTAAATTCAGCTAAAAGAAAAAAGTCATATAAAATCAAGCATAACTTTCCTATTAATTTGTGACAAGGCTGCCTTTATGCAAACAGTCAATCAAAGTCTTGGTCAATGGGAAGGGGCATTAGTCTGCTACAGGCAACGAAGCTACGCTGATCTGCACTAGTATTTGATTTGGCCAAATATTTGGAAGAGACAATTCCTCCTTCAAAACAGGAGGTCTCTGCTGAAAGGAAGTGGCCCTGTTGAAAAGTTACTAGCTGAACAGTATGTCAGTTCTAAGTTTTAGGCATGAATCAACCTCAGGGAAGATTCACTAATATACCCTTAATTAAATATTTTTCCACTATTCCACCCCTCTAAAAACATAAAGAGAGGGACTAATTACATAGGGACAGATCTGGAACCCTCAAAGCTACCATTAGCTACTAGGGATGTCCTGTGTATCATAGACCCCAATACATGAAATAGCAATAGTATCATTAGAGCTTAGAGTCATTTCAGCTACTGTTAGAAGTTTAAAAAATTTAAATAATTCCCTGGGAAATGTAAATGTATTTGCTTTTTGAAAGACTGGTGTGAATCTACATATAATCAATCAGCTCAGTTGCTACAACTGCACTGTCAGAAGTGTAAGAGTAGATTTACTATAGAAAGGCATCAAGAAAAAGTGATGACAGTGACATGTAGACACATCAGAAGCTCTTTTCCCTCACATAAAGTCTTCATCAATTAAAACTGCAACTCATGAACAACATCGATAGCATAATAACGCTCCTGAAAATTCAGCAGTAAAGTGGAACACAAAGCGGATGCTGTGAAATGAAAGGCAGCAGAGTACAGAATCCCGTTGCAGCCAGGCATAGCAGTGCCATAAAAGCTACAGAGTACCAGAGACCACACTGCTGTAATTTACTTGTCCCTCCCCTTCTTTTTATACTGTCCCAGCAAAAGTGATGCTGTAAGTTATAGTAGAGACAGAGCAGAGCCACAGTGTTTGAGGTGCAGTAGCAGTTTCTGTGCTTCACTTGTTTTAACATTGCAGGGCCTCATAGATGGGACCAACTTCAAAGGAGTATGTATATAAAAATAAAGGTATCATAGATGAGGTCAGATCATCCCTCAGTATACCCAGACTCGCTTCCATCCACCCAGAATATCAGGAACTATAATCTAAATTGCTGTAAGCCACGTATCAGGCATACATGTGAAAAATGTATGTTTCTGGGTATGGGATAATCTATTTTATGAAATGTTCTTATGTTCTCCGGTTTCTTCTTCCCACATCTGTTCTTTTTGGCTCTATGTGTACAACAGCTGCATATTTGGGGAGACTGATTTGAAATAAAGGAAAAGTACTCCTTGCTTTTATAATAAATCACTCTTCAGATGGTATATAACTCCAGAAATTCAGAGAATTAGCCCAAAATATCATCTATTTTTTCATAACAAAACAAAACAGCATTATTTCCCTAGTGATATTCACCCTTCTATCTGGCAAATCAAGTAGATGTGTGTCCCATAGAAATCCATTTGTTTATCTCTACTTCTGTCCCAAAATTGGTGTCCAGCCTTTTATACAAACAACTCATACACTTTTATCATGCCCTGTCATGACACTTTTCTGGACTGGAAAGAATCTGGACAAACAAACAATGGGAATTATGGTCTTTAAACAAAAGGAATGGAAATACGTTGTGGTCCATAGAGAGGATGGTGGGATCCAAGTTCCTTCCCCGAAGAAGGATAAAGATATTGAGCCCAGAGCAATTTCAGCCAGCGTGAGGCTGTTGCTTCTCAAAAAGCAATTCTCAAGCACAGATAGTGAACATGACAGGAGCATGTCACCGTCAATACAGAAGAGCTGACGGAGCATCAGCTCCTCTGAATCCCAAGCCTGTGTATTCCTCATTTGCTAAACCCTGAAGTCTTCATTCAAGCCACGTTATTGCTCAACTCAAAAGGAGTTACCAATAAGGAGATATGCAGCGAGGTTTTAATGATCAGGCATAATATGCAAGCACTACATCTGCCATATCATTAATAATTCCGCAATAGAAAACAAATAATGTATGTGTTTACATTTTCTTGCTTAACATTTTCATATTTATACAGAAAAGAAGTGAAGATACTGAGAAAGTGTTACACAGGGAGTTTCTCCTGTCCATTATATGTACCTGAGATAGTTAAGAAATGAACCAAGAATGTGAAATTAAAACCAATAAACCCTGCGCCAAATGTTATGGATTCCATACGTTTAATGCACTTTTCATAATCTTTCATAAAAATCACAGTACAGCTTCACACCCAGTTCATTAATTGCCCCTCTTTAGTTAAGCACCAGGCAGCCTGCAGGCCTTTTGTTTGTTTGTTTTTTAACTCAAAGTCTGACTAGGACATCTAAGGTGTTTTAATAACAGCCCTGTGCACTATCTAATTTTTCCAATCTATACAGCTTGACTTTTTTATTTCAGGGGATGAATAGTGTTCTTTGAGTTTACGTGTAACAAAACATGGCCTGTGTTCATTAGACTTGTACAGCAGAGTATTTGTTTTTCAAAGACAGTACCGACCAGACTATTTTCTGCATAAAGTGACTCCTGCGTATGGCAACAGCGTAGCAACAGTACAGTATAGCTGTACCTGTCTGACATGCAGATTTTCAAACTGCATGCATCAATTAGAAAGCCATGTACCATGAGCATCAGGTGAAACCTCACAATTTGTCTGAAGAATACAATTTTAGGCAGCCCCTGTAAGTGTATGCTCAGCCTAGTGCTTTTCTAATCCTGCTGTAACTTAGAGGAGACCATACTTTACCACAAAACCCCAAGATGCAGCGTCAGTGGTCTCCAACTCTAACTTCCTGAGAAGCGAAAAACTTTGCAGTCAGGTCTGCTGGCTCCATTAAAGACAAACAAACAAACAAAAATACCCCAAAAACCAAACCTTCTGGTACCATCAAGATAGACCCATGGAGGGTCTTAACCAATGCCAAACACCAATGGCCTTTGCACTGCATAAATCCCCAAGGGCAACCACAAAATCAACCCAATATCACATTAAAAAAAAAGCCCAAACCAAAACTTTCTTGGCCATGACACTGCAATTGGGCTGGAAAGTAGAGAGGTTTGTGCTCTGCCATTTGCCTAACTCTCATTCCCACTCGCCAGCGTCTGACTTTGCCTTTCAGTATGCCTAGTACAACATTTTGCAGCTGCTCAAAGAGAACTTTCCCTCCCCAAATAGCGCACAACAACAGTAGCTGGGAAATTCTGGGAACCAGCAGCTGGGGAGATCAGTGTTGGCGGGCTGAGCTGAAATGCTGAAGCATCTCTCATCACAACTGCGTAGAGACAGATTCCAGAGTTGTTAATCAAGCACAACTCAATGGGAGCTTTGCCCAATTAAGTAACGGAGAGTTTGGCTCAGTCTAGCAAAGGATTATACCACAACGGCAGAAGCCTTTCAGTACGCAAGACTGAGGTTAGCACCCTCTTTTACTGTACCGGTAAACTTCCTTCCTCTATCTTCACCTCTACTAGTCCCTCTGAATAGGAGGCTTTAAAGGCAAACTGTGAAGTGATGCTGAGAAAAGCAGGGATGGAATGAAAAAAGAACACGGGGCATTTACTTTTTAGTTCTCTTTGTCTCAGTGTTACTACCTGCCCACTTGCACTGTGAAAATCCCTCTTCTTCCCCTCTCCTTAAATAGTTAGAAAACAAGAGTGTTTATGTCCATGCTGAAGCATAACCCTAGTATACTCTGGTATATCTCTCCAAATCCCCTGCGTAGCCTCCCAGTCACATGCAATTTGGATCAGTTTGCATTTCCACTACTGAGATCTTTCTCTTCTCCCTCCGAGGAGGCTCTCAGTGAGGTTGGCAGCTAACCTGCTGAAGCCTGGTGTGGCTGCTCTGGCTAAAATCCAGTCTCTAACTCATTGCAGGATACAGGAACTTAGTTAAGGGAGGGAAGAAATTACTTATTGAAGAAATGAAAATATTAAAAAAAAAGAAAAAAAATGTATTCATTTATCTGAGTGGGTGAGGTGTTCAGAAAGCAGAGGACATCATGAGAAAATATCCTAGGCAGGGAAGCATATACTGCAGAAAGAAGGGCTTAGTTTCTCTAATCCCACATTACCCTCTCGGATTGTTGATAACTGAAAAGATTAATTTCTCTCAAGATCCTGAAGATCTGATCCTGCAAGACAAGACAGAGGGAGGTAGCAGAATTGCACCAGGCTGAGTGAGAAAGCAAGTCGATAGTCCTCACAGAAGTAAATTTTTTCTTGAGGTTTCTACCACTAGTCACTGAGGAGTTAAGACCTAGAAACCTTTATGATCAACTTTATTTTGCAGTGAACTTTATTTAAAACCACCTCCCAATACCAGTTTTGAAATAATGCCTGACTGCAGAAGGATTTTTCAAGCTCCGTATTATCAAGAGAAAATGTTTCTTCTCCCCTTCCGCCTTAAATAAGAAGGGTGCATAGCCAGCTATACATTTTCTGTTTACACTGATTTTCAGAAACAAGTGCTGCAATGACTTAGATTTACACATTGCTTGCGGTCCCACAGAAACCAGTGAGATTAGTCCCAGAGTACAGAATTCAGCATGTGCATAAATCTTTGCAGGATCTCAGCCAAAGAGACTGTTTCATTTGGAAACAATAAAGAGACATAGGCTTGTGTTAACTCCGTGAGCCAAACCCTGTTCTCAGAAACACAGGTTCACTTCTCTTTGGGAATGTGCAGTTGCAAACCCCCCCAAGGAGCGCACCGAGCCACAGGGAAGCAAAACTGAGACAAGCGAAAGCCCCGCGCCCCTCCATCGGCAGAGAGGGGAGTTGTATTTCACGAAGGTGTTTATCAATGTGAAGACACGGAGGCGCTTTGGTGTAGTGTAGATGCATTTTTGGCTTAACACTCCAGTCAAACATAATCCTCTCTGGTCTCTCCTTCTGCCACATAACATTTGGTCTTCCACGGTTCTCATTGCTATGAGGGTCACATAACAGGATCTAGATAGGTTTGAGAAGCACGTGCAACTTTTTATAAAGAATAATGGATAGCTTACATTATTCATAACATAACTGATTTCATTTGCATTATGCTTTACTTTCCAGATTTTTAAACAAGGACATCTTAATACAACTGTACAGGTATATTTCTTCTGAGATTCATGCCCTACGCTGGAATTAGATGTCTTCCACCAAAATAGTTATTAAAATTAGCATTACACATTGTTAGATTGTCGCCTAAAATGACACAGTTAAAATATTGTCTACAACACCTGCATCTTCTATTTCTTTATCACACAGAACGGATATAAAACTTTAAAGTAATAACAAGGACAAAAAAAATAAAAAGTCAAGAAAAAAAGAAGCAGTAGAGATCTAAAAGCTCTTGAAATATAATATTTGATTGCTGCCAAAAAAAAAGAAAAAATGCCTCCTATTTACCCCAAACCATCTGTGAAACAGTAAAATGGAAGAAAAAAAGCCCCAAACAAACTAAACAACAGAATAGCCAGGGCAATGGAGAGTGGCTTGGAGCACATAAGAGTTGATTCTCTACCTTAAAATTCATAACCATGTTTTTCTTCCCCTGAGACATTCTTCATGTGCAGTGGCTTCACAACATTTCCTTTAGAAAAAGAAAACCTTGCACATAAACACACTTGCATTTGTCACTGTCTATACTGGGACTTGACTAATTCAGGCGGGTTAGAGACGATCATTGATAATCCACTGAGAAGAAAACACCGATCTTCATCTTGAACCAAAACCTGATGTGATCTTTTGCCTCTCCTATTGGAAAAAAACCCCAAACAAACAAAACCCCAAACCAGACAACCCACTGTGGAAATTACAGACCCACACACAAAGAGAAAGGAGAGGTGAATGAATTCTTCATTCTGGATACCTGAAAATCTGTTCTTTTCCCTGTGTTAATGTAGAATTTTCCTTAGTAGACAAAGCAGAAGGGAGTTGTCTTACTAGGTGTTCTCACTCGCTCCTGTCGTCTTTCAAGAACTGCTGTTTTAAAAACCTGGCAAGTATTTTTTTTATTTTCCTTGTATTCACAAGACAATATTAGATGTTGTTTAAACCCAGTTCAGTCAATTGGAAATGACCCATCAACGTCAGCATCACCGAATCAGGCCCTGAGACCCCATTCTGAAGTGCTGGAGAAGAAAAAGAGACTCCTTTAAAATCATCCAAGCAAAAAATTAGTAAAAACAGGCATTCATGAAATGTTATTGTCCAAGATAGAATAGTCGAGGCTGAGGAGAACAAACAATATAAATAGAGAACATGTTTTTCCTTGCCTGCTTCACAATAGCTAAGATTCTTTAAAAAAAGAATAGGTAGAAAGATAAGACATGCATGCCTGATATTGAAGAAAAGACTGTTTGTACCCAGCACACTGGATAAATTGTTCAAGAACAGTTCAGTCACGTCAAAAAATGACCCTCTCGTGCTGCCAAGGTCAGTCAGACCTGTAGTCAGTGTTAGTCAGAAAGGTCATCACCACTTGCATATTTCAAATATATTCACCTGATTTCTCTTAGGACTTCACAAACTTAGTGCGGACCAGTCGGGTAGGGGATTTTTAGGTATGATGTGGCTGGCGGGTGTTTTATTGATGTGGGAGATATTCAGCCTAGTGCTGAAGACTGTTGGAAAGCTGCTGCAGAGCCCAGTTGCAGGCCTAAGCAGGACTGTGATAGATACGTGCCTGCTGTATGTGCAAGGTTCACTTGCTCACTCACACACATACACGTCACTGTGTGACACTAATAATAAACTACCCATCTGGGACCGTTGCTGTATAGCCGACACACGAGCTTTTATGTACCAACTGAACCCATTGAACCTCCGTATATTTGATAATACCAAGAAAAAGGAGAGGTCTGCCCCCGAAACTCCTAATTCCTGGTTAACATTCCACTTCACTCCTAGTGTTCAGGACAACGTTTGTTTTAATCTCAGCCTGATCTCTGGAAGACCGTCTAATGTTTATCATAGCAAGGAAAAAAAAAAATCACATAAGTGTATTCCCATGGAAATTCATTATACAGGTGCATCCTGAGAAGTAGTTTACTTGAACAGGAAAAACAACAACAATGCATTAAGATGTAAATTAAATGCACGATGGTAGTGAGTCTTCCACTCAAGCAATTCCCATTGTTATTTTGACTTACTGATCATCAGAGGAATGCTGGAAAGCAGCAGCTTTTAAACAGCTGCTAATCAAGTCTATTATTTTTCTAATTCCATAGTTTTGTTTCAAAATACTGATTTCAGGAGAAATTTTAGGGGAAATTTATAGCTAAGTTGTCTCACCCTTGCATTGAAAATATGATGGAGCTACCTTGTGGCAAAAATTAGCTAAATCGCTTTGTAATCCTTATCTGTGTGTGTAGAGTTTAAAAAAAAAAAATTATAAGGAACAGTTGAAATATCCAGTGAGAGTTACTTTGTGGAATCACCTTCTTTCCAAATTTATAAGGTGCCCTTTTAAGACAGATGCCTTGCAGAATATACAAGGAAGAGAAGGCTCAGCTGGAATGCCTCACATGCAAGGTGAAAACCAGCACTCAGCTATACTATGGCCCCCAACATTATTTCATAACAACTCTGGCAAAGACTCTCCCAATTCTTATAGAATTGTTGCCTTCAAACAATAAGGTTTCTGTTTCTTATTTTTCTAAAGGAGACCTATGTGTAATTATACCCACACGTCCATTGTATACACTCAGCAGGCAGGATCCCTGTCCAGCGCAGAGGAAAACTCAGGGCAGGCAGTGGAATTACGCTATTTTAAATGAGCCGCAGCTTTGTCCCATGATGTCTAGTCAACAGATATGCATCATTGCTAATTGGCTGTCCGGTCTCATCTGTCCACGGTTGAAAGATAAAAGTGTGAAACAAACTCCGCTAGGTTTTAGGGCCAGAAAAGAGTAAAGTTCAATTCATTTTCATGTGGGTTTTTTCCAGTGTTTTCAGAACCTGAATACCAAGCAGATTTCCCCAGAACCCTTTTAAGAAACTTTCATGGGAAGTTTTTATTCCCTCAAATGAACTAACTCACTCCCCCCACCTCTTGTTTGCTTTTTTTTTTAAAGCACCCTGGAAATCTCAGATCAAGATTTTCTCTTTCGTGTTCTGCAGTATGCCAGCAGTTAATGACATTACAGTGGCTTAGGTGAGAGGGTCACAGCGTATCCAGTACTCAATACGTAAACAAAGAGAATGGAGAGGGAGGAAGAAAAGGCTTTTCTTCAGTGAACCACAACAACAAAATAATAAAGTGAAATGAGATACAAATGTGCTGGGAACCTCTAATTTTTGCAACTATTACAGAACCCAGGTACTCCTCTGCTGAAGCCAGGACTTTTGATTTTCCAGATTTTCTATTAACTGTACCTGCCAATGATTACTCACTAAGAAAGTTTTTGTATATGTTCTGGAACTAAAGTGATTGCACAGGGCAATTACTGTCCTACCTCAAGAGTGGTCTAGTAGAGTTCAAGAGATGAACAAGTGGTGCTGAGACTCTCTCTGCCTTTCCCATGGCCCTTTCATCAGATACATGCTGAAAACACCTTCCGGTGCTGTTTGAGCACAACGATGCAGAGGGTGCTTAACATCCCGCACTTGTGTTCCTATGCTGGGTGCACACAGTTCTTGTTTACTTTGAACAATGATTTCTAACTTAAAGCTTAAGAGGCAGCCCATGCTACTTTCTGCTCCCAAGCTAGCACACCCAGTTCTCTGCACCGCTGACCTGCAGAAGCTGTCTCAGCTACCGCAGGTGTTACCCCATTTCAGAAGTCCTTTTTGTGCTACCTTGTCCCCTTGCAGCATCTGTGAACGCACAGCTGTGAGCGACCCTTGCCAAACACACACTAAGGCAAGAAAGGCAAAAGAGCTGATGCATAACTGAGGGCACTCTCCTAGCTGGGATGGTGCCCTGAGGGGATGCTGAGGGGCTGGGGCTTGCTCAGCTTGGGGAAGAGATGGCTGTGGGGGCACCTAACAGCCACCTGCCTGTACCAACACGGCAGTGATCGAGCAGAGGGAGCCACACTCTGGCATTGGTGTATGGCAGAATGAGACACAATGGCTGAAAGATGAAACAAGAGAGGTTCAGGCTGGATATAAGGAGCAACATTTTCCCCATGAGGACAGGCGGGCAGTGGAGGAGGTTGTCCAGAGAGGCTGTGAAGGCTCTGTTGCTGGAGGCTTTCAAGAGCTCTCTGGACAAACACTTGAGCAACCTGGTCTGATCTCACAGGTGACCTTACTTTGAGCTGGAAGTTGGACTAGAGACCTCATGACATCCCCTCAAACCTAAATCCCTCTATGGTCCTTTAAAAAGACATGAGTAAATTCAACAGTTTGGTTTACATGAACACCTGCCTTCACTCTGGTACATCAGAGCTGTGATCTCAGGACAAAGTACAAAGTACTCCCGCTCATGTGTGCTTTGTAAAGGCGAAGGCTTAGGCGCCCCCCGGCCCCTTTGCGCAGGGAACACACTGGGAGCTTTCGGAAGATCAAGTCATGCCATTTTGAAACATGAGGAAGCTCAGGCTGATATCAGATGCATGCTGACCCCTCTGTAGCTCAAGGCAAGATCTTCTTGTAATTGGCAGGAAGTTATGTCATTTGTTGCTGACAAAACAGAACCTATACAGGTTACAGGCAAAAGCCTTAGAGGCTTAATTGTTTAATGGAGAGATTCTCAACAAACACTTACCTTGTAATGCAATAAAAATGCATTTTTAAGACACCTTTGCAATACCAGTATTTAATAATGGCCTTCTTATGAAAGGTACTTGCAGATGCCTACATACTGTTTCAATTAAGATACAAACAGATATAAAACTATTTAAGCAGAAAATACAATTTATTTTTGAACAGCTCATAATTTAAGATCATAAAACTGAGTGTGATTGTAGGGCTCACAGCCTGTCACTGGTTTGAATTCAAATAAAAGTTAACAAAAAGTTGACTGTCTCAATTCAATAAGTCCTGTGCTATTCCTCATCTACATTACAGAGACCCCCACTGCACTTCATATCCTTGCCATGATTCTCCACAGAAAACCTAGAAACCAGAAAGCCAGAGGCTCTAAAAGGCAAAGTGGTTTCAGGACCAGATCAAGGCTGAAACAAAACCAAAACATTAAGTGAGACTTGAATTAATTTTCTATCCACTTTATGTATTTGGTGGATGAACACAAGTCTTCATTTTCCAGAGAGATGGACTCTGAACGCAGCATGTTCTTTGGTAAACCTCAAAGTGAAGGGGCTTTACCACAACTCAGGCCAGAAAAATATAATCTTTTATACTTCAGACTTCGAAAGCTCTCTTTAGAAATTATCTTCTTTTTAAAGCCTCAGATCAATGTCATGAGTGGTTAATAACAACTATTACCATTTGTGACTCTTCATTCTTACATATATGCAGTGAATGTATTTTTAAGATGAGGAGGGGGAAGCAATCCCATACAAGCACATCATATTATCACCAGTTACCCTCAGGAGATGTATTAGTCATTTTCCAAAACCCAAACAACCCCTCCCAGTACCATTACATCCATCACATTAGGGATAGCTGCGGGTAGGTACGTTGCCCACCAACACCCAGCGGGTGGTCAAAAGCACTTGCCATCTGACTTTCCCCCGGCAGTGAGGAGGGGCTCTGGGGGTGCGGCAGGCTTTAGCCTCCCCGGCTGGAGGTGGTGGGTGCTGGAGGCTGGCAGGGGCTGCCCGGCTGGTACCCGCACGCTGACTGCTGGGCTCTCAGCCGGCTCTGTAAAACTCAATCAGATGAAAACCAAGCTTTTCAGATACACACCTGAGGATCACACAGAGCAGCCCAACTATGTAACTTAGTTAGGTATAACATGTAAGGAACCCTAATACCTTTGAGGATGAGAAAACTACCGCTCATTATGCTAAGTAATGCCTTATATCAGCATGTAAATAACTTTTCTTTATAAGCAATCACCAAAGCATTCTCAACAGAAAATTAATATATCTGATTTGTTTATGTATTCAGCTAATTTAGGGCAGAAAGATTTTAAACTGAAACTAGATATGAAAGTGTGTCACTACAATTTTTCTGAGTTATGTGTAAGGATCCATAAATATTCATACTTATACAGACACACACACACACACACGGTGTTACATGCTCTGTCTCTGTGATGGGCTGAATCAGATGAGATGTTAAATATACAGTCTTGTGCTGTATGTTAGAAGAGATTTCACTCATCTCCCTATTTCTGACAGCCATAGTTTTGGTGGGAAATTAAAAGTTAATTTTGTTTTTTGTCCTTTTGTCTTTTTCCTTATCAGTAGTGCCTCCGAGGCATGCTAAAGTATGCTGAAAGTGACCTTCAGTTTACTCATATCATCCTGACACAAGTGATTTAGCCTCCATACTTGTAGGAGTAAACATAAGAAACACCCACTGACTGACAAATATTTCATCAGAATTCAGCCACACATTTGCTCCTGGGCATAGAGGGGAGGGTGTGTTAGATGATGACCTCATTTAGTAAGGCATCATCATTTAAGTTCACCACCGTTACAGCCACACTACTATTACCTTTTGCACTCTCAACCCGTATCTTCTTGTCTTCCTTTAAAGGTTGCTATATTTTGTGCCCTATTCCACATACAGCTGCCATGCACTAACATTGCAGTGCTGTGATTTCAAAGACCGACACAGGACTTTAACCAAACCTGATTAGGACAAGAATTTTCCCATTTCTCAAAACTACTCCCAGAGCAAGCAGACAAGCAAATTTTGAGTGCTTAAACATACAGAAATTAGGCAAACAACGTAGGAAAGAGCACAACCCCACAAACACCACCCTACAGAGAACGTGCTGATGCACACCATGCATCCAGCTCCACTGGGGCTTGTAATTTCCAGGACAGTAGTGGCCCCGCTGCTTGCAATAGTCAAAAACTTTGGGCCACTAAATCTGCTGGGGTGATCTGTGCACTCACAGCTATTCTCACGTGGCAGTCCTTTGCTGGACTAGAGCTTGGAGGGCAGTTGAAACAATTTTTAAAACATTAATTGGTTGTAACTTGCAGATTTCAAGGCCTGTATAGTGAGGCAATGGTGGCAGCTTAATAGATACAATGCAAATGTGAAAAGCAACAGACATGAAAAAATTGATGGCAGTAACGGCTTGTCGTGGTTTAAGCCGGCAGGCAGCTAAAACAACCACACAGCCGTTCGCTCACTCCCCCAGCGGGACGGGGGAGAGAATCAAAACAGTAAAACTCATGGGTTGAGATAAAGACAGTTTAATAGGACAGAAAAGGAAGAGAATAATAGTAATAATAATGATAAACGAATATACAAAACGAGGGATGCACAGCACAATTTCTCACCACCCGAAGCTGATGCTCAGCTAGTTTTTGAGCCACACACCTCCCGGCCAACTCCCCCTAGTTACCTACTTAGCATGATGTCATATGATATGGAGTATCTCTTTGGCCAGTTTGGGTCAGCTGTCCTGGCTGTGTCCCCTCCCAGCTTTCTTGGGCGCCCCTCGCCTTCTCGTTGGCAGAGCAGTATAAGAAGCCGAAAAGTCCTTGACTGCTTGACAACAACAAAAACATCAGTGTGTTATCACCATTATTCTCATACTAAATCCAAAACACAGCACTATACCAGCTGCTAGGAAGAAAATTAACTCTATGCCAGACAAAACCAGGGCAGAGCTTTAGTCATTGACTGGGAAACAAAATCTTAAAAAAGGAAACAAAAATCTGGGATGTAGCAATAACCTGAGTCAAATAGGCTCTTGAAGATATAGGACAACTTCTTCTGAAAAAGTTTAATACTCAGAGCACCAGAGAGTATATTCTGGGTTTTACAAGTCACGGGATTATTAAGAAAGGTGATTTCAGCAATAGCATATCACCCAGACCTGGGCTGGAAAACCATGTTAAAAACCAAAAGACTATTGTAGCAGACACAGCAAAGGTCATGAGGTTTCAGATACAGAAGGAAGAACAGATGCCCTGGAGAGGCTTTATAAGTACTTTAGTATAGTATGGAAAATATAAAGTGTATATAAAAAAATAATAAAAAAGATCACCTCAGAGCCACCACGTCCAAGAGAAGCTCAAGACAGCTCTCAAACAGCGACTGAATGAAAATTCAGCTTTGACTGCAGGTGACACCCTCACAAACCTTTATCTGGCAATGGCCGTTTTATGTAAGTGTGCACCCGTACATGCACTGCTGGGCAGAGTGCTGCTGCAGCATTCAGCTGGATGGCACCAAAATGACCACGTTTTTGAAAGGACTTTATCACACCCACAAAAGAATGGGCAATAGCTAATTCTTCCATTCAGTTTGGTGATTTACTATGCTGCTTACAGCTGCCCATGATGTAACAATGATGGACATTCTTCAAAAAAAGAAATCTTAAAGGTGCAGGAGAAGGCCGTCCCCATGTACCAAAAGACAAGCCAGCAGGAAAGAAAACTCGCCTGGTGGAACAGAGAGTTTTGGCTTGAACTCAGGTGAAAAAGAGGAGTTTATGACCTTTGGAAGAAGGGGGAGGAGGACTACAAAGACGTTGTGAGGTTATGCAGGGAGAAAATTAGAAGAGCCAAAGCCCAGATAGAACTTAATCTGGCTACTGCCGTAAAAGACAATGAAAAATGTCTCTATAAACACATTAGCAACAAAAGGAGGGCTCAGGAGAATCTCCATCCTTTTTTGGATGCAAGGGGAAACATAGTGACAAAGGATAAGGAAAAGGCTGAGGTACTTAATGCCGCCTTTGCCTCAGTCTTTAGGAGTCAGACCAGTTGTTCTCTGGGTACCCAGCCCCCTGAGCTGGAAGACAGGGACGGGGAGCAGAAGGAAGCCACATAATCCAAGGGGAAATGGTTACTTACCTGCTACACCACTTAGACACACATGAGTCTATGGGGCCAGACGGGATCCACCCAAGGGTACTGAGGGAGCTGGTAGAAATGCTCACCAAGCCACTTTCCATCATTTACCAGCAGTCCTGGTTAACTGGGCAGGTCCCCATTGACTGGAGGTTAGCAAATGTGATGCCCATCTACAAGAAGGGTCAGAAGGAGGATCCGAGGAACTACAAGCCTGTCAGTCTGACCTTGGTGCCAGGGAAGGTTATGGAGCAGATCATCTTGACAGCCATCCTGCGGCATGTACAGGACAACTAGGTGATCAGGCCCAGACAGCATGGGTTTATGAGAGACAAGTCCTGCTTGACTAAACTGATCTCCTTCTATGACAATGGAAGTTAGTGGATGAAGGAAAGCCTGTGAATGTTGTCTACCTAGACTTTAGTAAAGCCTTTGACACCATTTCCCACAGCATTCTCCTGGAGAAACTGCCTGCTCGTGGCTCGGATGGGCGTACACTTCACTGGGTAAAAAACTGGCTGGATGGCCAGGCCCAAAGAGTTGTGGTGAATGGAGTTACATCCAGTTGGCAGCCGGTCGCAAGTGGTGTTCCCCAGGGCTCAGTATTGGGGCCTGTTCTGTTTAATATCTTTACTAATGATCTGGACAAGGGGATCGAGTGCACCCTCAGTAAGTTCGCAGGCAACACCAAGTTGGGTGGGAGCATTGATCCCCAACAGGCCAACAGCAGGCTTGTATCAGAAATAGTGTGGCCAGCAGGACTAGGGAAGTGATCATCCCCCTGTACTCAGCACTGGTGAGGCCACACCTCGAATACTGTGTTCAGTTTTGGGCCCCTCACTACAAGAAGGGCATTTGAGGTGCTGGAGCGTGTCCAGAGAAGGGCAACTAAGCTGGTGAAGGGTCTAGAGCACAAGTCTGATGAGGAACAGCTGAGGGAACTGGGGTTGTTTAGCCTGGAGAAAAGGAGGCTGAGGGGAAACCTTATTGCTCTCTATAACTACCTAAAAGGAGGGTGTTGGTCTCTTCTCCCAAATAACAAGCAATAGGACAAGAGGAAACATCCTCAACTTGTGCCAGGGGAGGTTTAGATTGGATATTAGGAAAAAATTCTTAACTGAAAGGGTTATCAAGCATTCAAAGAGCTGCTCAGGGAATTGCTAGAGTCACCATCCCTGGATGTATTTAAAAGAAGTGTAGTTGTGGTGTCTGGGGACATGGTTTAGTGGTTGGACTTGGCAGTGCTAGGTTAATGGTTGGACTTGATGATCTTAAAGGTCTTTTCCAACCTAAATAATTCTACGATTCTATGTTTCAATGTTGTGCCATATTTCCATGCATTACCTCCCCTGCTGACTCTGCAGCAGATAAGGAACTAAACCAGCTGGAAGTGCCTGCTTGCTTCTAGCTTAGCAAGAGCGACTCAGATGACTCCCTGGACATGGAGCTAAAGCAAGAAGCTTGCAGATTTGACCCACTGTCCATTTAAATCTAGCTCCTTTTTGCTAACAGTATCTCCCATCCTCTGGTGAAAGGTTTGACAGTGCAGAATTTACGAGTCTTCCAAAAATACCTTGTCATCTAGCACCTTTCTGTCACATGTGATGGAAAAGAAAAATCCCCTAAGTTCATGTGAACCTCTCTTTCTGACTCACATTTACCCACTCCCAAGCCTTTGCATGCTGTTGTAAATCTTGACAAGCTATTTTCATTTTCACATCAGATACATGTTTTGACTCAACACTGACAGCAGAAAAGGTCACAGAAACATGACCTGGCTTCTCATCCTTTTAAAGGAGATTTCTCATTGAATTGGGGGGAGGCGGGGGGGGGGGGGGGGGGGGGGGGCAGGGGGAATGTTAAAGTCAGGCATTGGCCATTAAAACAAAAATAATGAGAAATTAAATCAACTCTTAAAACACCTCCCCCCACCCCTCCAATCTTCCCGGGCTCAACTTCACTCCCGGCTTCAACCTCCGCCCCCTCCAGCAGCACAGGGGGACGGGGAATGGGGGTTACGGTCAGTTCATCACACGGTGTTTCTGCTGCTTCTTCATCCTCAGGGGGAGGACTCCTCTCATCGTTCCCCTGCTCCAGCATGGAGTCCCTCTCACGGGAGATAGTTCTTCATGACCTTCTCCAATGTGAGTCTCTCCCACAGGCTACAGTCCTTCACGACCTTCTCCAGCGTGCGTCTCTCCCACGGGCTACAGTCCTTCATGAACTCTCTCCCACGGGGTGCAGACCTTCAGGAGCAAACTGCTCCAGCGTGGGGTCCCCCACAGGGTCACAAGTCCTGCCAGCAAACCTGCTCTGGCGTGGGCTCCTCTCTCCACGGATCCACAGGTCCTGCCAGGAGCTTGCTCCAGCCTGGGCTTCCCAGGGGGCCACAGCCTTCTTCAGGTGTCTCCACCTGCTCCGGCGTGGGGTCCTCCACGGGCTGCAGGTGGAATATCTACACCCCCTCATCCTCCCTCCATGGGCTGCAGGGGGACAGCCTGCTTCACCATGGTCTTCACCACAGGCTGCAGGGGGATCTCTGCTCCGGCGCCTGGAGCACCTCCTGCCCCTCCTTCTGCACTGACCTTGGTGTCTGCAGAGTTTCTTACATCTTCTCAGTCCTCTCTCTGGCTGCAAAAGCTCTCTCTCTAGCTGTTTTTCTCTTTCTTAAATATGTTATCACAGAGGCGCTGATTGGCTTGGCCTTGGCCAGCAGTGGGTCCATCTTGGAGCCGGCTGGCATTGGCTCTGTCAGACACAGGGGAAGCTTCTAGCAGCTTCTCACAGAAGCCACCCCTGTAGCCCCCCCACTACCAAAACCTTGCCACGCAAACCCAACACAACAAATAATGGCTCTGTGCTTTGCCCTAGCATTGATGGCCTTACTGTGCTGGGGAAGCTATTTCGTGGGGAAGATGAAGAAATTTGGGAACATGCTAGTACAAACAGTGGCTATGTGCCCGGGCACTGATGGTCTTGCTGTACTGGAGGAGCTATCTGGTGAAGATGAGGGAATACATCTCCCTCTTCCTACTCAGGATTGATGTGGATGGTTTTATTACGCAGCCTCCCAAGGTCCTTGTTCACCCTTATGATGTGAGCTGTTTGATACTATTCATTAATACTCTTGGCATATTATGGGTTTTGTGGAATCTGGTCTCATCTTGGTGTAGGAGAAGACAACTTTTAGCTAGGCGATACTGAAATGTGCCCTGAGGCAGCTGGTCCCCGGGTGGCAGGGTGTGTGGAAGGATTTGGGCAGGTTCCGAGGACTGTTACCACCTCCCATAACCTGGGACTTCACACCTGAACAGGCAAGCAACCCTGGCAAACTGGCACGCCACCTGATAGAAGGGTGCCTTGCCTACCGCAATGAGAACCAGAAGCTTCCAGCACTGCTGGGGCCTGGCCTGTGTCTATTGATCCACAGCACAGTACTCTCAGAGGACTGTGGTTGAGGCAGGGACCCAAACTGCAGCTGAGGACACCCTGGCTGAAATAGGGACCCAAACAACAACAACTACAGTGATTGCCCCAGTAGTGACAAAGAAACAATGGGCAAGGAGAACAACAGATCCATATCATCGATTAATGAGGAAGAAGAGGAAAGGTTTGATCAAGAAGCCAGTCCTTTGGCAAAGAAATGGGAGGAGGGAGTGAGAGAATTCAGACAGGAAGTGGAAACTACCCAGTCCCTGACCTCATCAGAACTTCAAGCCTTGCAGAAAGATTACAACCACCAGCCAGGTGAGTGATTGCTGCCTGGCTACTCCAATGCTGGGATAACAGGGCTGACAGCCAGCAATTGGAAGGTAAGGAAGCCCAACAGCTGGGACCCCTTGCTAGAAACTGGGAAATTGAGAGAGGAATTGCGAAAGAGAGAGCAATTTTCAGTCCCTGGAGATGGCTCCTCTCAAGTGTGAGGGCAGGATATCCATTCAAGGAAGATCTTGTGAACTCCCCAGGAAAGTGGACTACCGCAGACGAAGACATCCAGTACCTGAGAGAATTAGTGGTGCTGGAAGTCATCTACAGTGATCTAGATGATGATCATAGAATCATACGATCATAGAATCATAGAATGGTTTGGGTTGGAAGGGACCTTAAAGATCATCTAGTTCCAACCCCCCTGCTGCGGGCAGGGACACCCTCCACTAGACCACATTGCCCAAAGCCTCATCATGATGTGGTCTCCAAAGATCCAGAGGATGTCCTGTGCACGTGGGACACGTGGAGGAAGGTGATTCAAAGTGCCCCAGTGTCATATTCTAACAGCTTGGGAGCAATGTATTGCCTGGATATGGATACCACCAACCATGGAGAGGGTGTCTTCTTGGCTCCAAAACTTTGAAGAAATGAGATGTACCTCCTCATGCCTACAGGCCAGTGCCTTGGCTGTCAGGGGCACCCCAACAAATCAGTCCTCTCCTGCCCTGGTCAGAGGGAAAGGGAGCCCCAGGAACATGCTGCATGGTGCACTCTGGTTTTTCTTGTGTGACCAAGGGGAGGACATGAGGAAGTGGGATGGTGAACACACCTTTAAGCTGGAAGCCTGTGTACATGAACTGAGAGGGAAGACAGCTGTTAAGAAGGGGTGACACAAGAAGGCTGTCAGCATAGTTGCTGTAGAAACACAAGGTGGCAATTGGCTGTCTCCCAGACATAGAACTGAGATCACCTCCCTTGATCCTAGTGAGGGGACTTCTGGTCTGGCACTGCAAGGGTCAGACAGTGAATACTCTGAGCAGGAACAGGAATAGAGGGTCCCTGCCTTCGGCCAGGAGGAGGAAAGGTATGACCAGGTATACTGGACTGTGTGGATTTGATGGCCTGGCACATCAGACCCACAGAAGTATAAGGCTTTGGCAGACACCAGTGCACAGCGAACGCTGGTACCATCAGGGTACAGGGGCACAGAACCCATCTGGATCTCTGGAGTGACAGGGGGATGCCAAGAATTGTCTGTATTGGAGAATGAAATTAGCTTAACAGGGGACAAGTGGGAAAAACACCCTATCATGACTGGCCCAGAGGCCCCCTGTATCCTTGGTATAGACTACTTCAGGAGAGGGTACTTCAAGGACCCAATGGGGTACCAATGGGCTTTTGGTGTAGCCACTGTCAATACAGAGAAGATCACACAGCTATCTACACTGCCTGGCCTCTTGGAAGATCCCTTCATTATGGGATTGTTGCTAGCTGAAGAACAACAGGTGTCAATTGCTACCAGGATGGTGCACCAGCAGCAGTATCGCAGAAACTGAGACTCCTTGGCTCCCATCCATGAGCTGATTCATCAACTGGAGAGCCAAGGAGTCATCAGCAAGACTCACTCACCTTTTAATAGTCCCATATGGTCAGTGCAAAAGTCTAATGGAGGGTGGAGGTTAACAGTAGGCTATCATGCAAACAAAGTGACACCACCGAGTGCTGCTGTACCAGACACGTTAGAACTCCAATATGAGCTGGAGTTGAAGGCACCCAAGTGGTATGCTACAACTTACATTGCCAATGTGTTTTTCTCAATTCCTTTGGCAGCAGAGTGCAGGCCACAGGATGTTTTCAAAGGAAACACCCCCTCTACACATCATGCAACCAGCGCTACATGGACTAAGTGGGTAGAGCTGATCATGCCACGAGCTTGACTGAGGAAATCCAACTGCCCAGCACTGCCTGAAGAGGTGGCTTATGCCCAAAAGGCACCACCATATAATGAGATATCAGAAGGTGAAAGGTGTTATGCTCTGTTTACTAATGGATCCTGTCATGTTGTAGGAAACCATCAGAAGTGGAAAGCTGCTATGTGGAGTCCCACATGACAAGTTGTTGAGGCCACTGAAGGAGAAGGTGAGTCAAGTCAGTTCGCAGAAGTGAAAGCCATCCAACTAGCCCTAGAGATGGCTGAATGAGAAAAGCGGCCAGTACTGTATTTCTATACTGACTCCTGGATGGTAGCTAATGCCCTATGGGAGTGGCTACAGCACTGGAAGACCAGTTGGCAGCACAGGGGTGAACCCATCTGGGCTGCTGCATTGTGGCAGGACATGGCTACCCAGGTAGAAAAATATTGCTCTGAAGGTACATCATGTCGGTGTTCACATGCCTAAAAGCCACACCACTGAAGAACATCAAAACAATGAACAGGTAGACAAGGCTGCCAAAATTGAAGTAGCGCAGGTGGACCTAGACTGGGAATGTAAGGGTGAGCTATTTGTAGCTCAATGTGCCCATGAAACATTGAGACACCTAGGGAGACATGCAACATAGAGATGGGCTTGTGATCGCAGGGTGGACTTGACCATGGAGGCCATCCCATAGGTACTCATGAATGTGAAACATGCTACAATCAAGCAAGCCACACGAGTAAAATCTCCCTGGAGTGGTGGCTGGGTTTTCAATATGGCGAGGCCTGGCAAATTGACTATTATTGGACCACTGCTACAAACACGCCAAGGCAAGCGTTACACAGTCACCATGGTGGAAGCAACTAGTGGTTGGCTAGAAACATACCCTGTAAACCATGCCACTGCACAAACACCATCTTTAGACCCATCTTTGAACACCATAGTTTAGAACACTTTGAATAGTTACAGTGCAAAGAAGAACTTTTCACTGCAAAATGCAATGACAATTTCATCATTCAACAATTTTACATGTGAGGTTTTTCCCTTATTATCAAGGAAAAAGACAAGCTTGTGAAAAACATGTTTTGAAGAGGTTATAGCTACCAGAGCCATCTCATCTAGCATGGTGAGAACAGGGTTCAAGACCTGGCCATGTATTTTCAGCAATTCGGAACACAAGGCAACTTCATGAACTTAAAGATCCCACTTCAATGAGATCACACAACTGCTTGAAGTATTTGAAGGACCCAAGGCTAAATCAGCTGATCCCTAGAAAACCTGAACTCTTTAGTTGCAAAACCTCTCTGTTACTATTTTGACATCAATATTTAGAAAGAAAGAAAGAGTCTTAGTAACAAAAACAATAGGCATGTAGATGCCAATTCAGACAACTAAGCATATACTACAATCCTGTTGTGTTTCAGGCCCACCCACAAATCAGCAAGGGAGGATGACTTCAGGCTCTGAAGGTCCTTTCCTGAATCAGGGCACAGAATGCACATGCAAAGAGCCACTTCACGTTTCAATACGCAGCTGCTCTGGGGACGCCTCTGTCCTTGTCTGCGTGCTCCCTATCAATGCAAAGAGGTCTTCTACAGTTACAGGACCTTTCAGGGAAAGAAGTGAAGTTGGAGTTTGGCGATTTTTTGGTTTGTTTTTAAAACTGAAACCTAGTCTGGACTCATGTATTTGAACCAGAATCCACTTTCTATTAATCCAGTCAGGGATCAAAAACATAGTTGCATAGATCTGCAACTAATCTGTGTAATTTAACTTGCAGGTTTAGTTTTGAATATTATATTTCTACAACAAATAATTGTTTGTAGAAACTGTTTAGCAAATCATGTTATGTAGCACATAAATCAAACAGAAGTGGAAGCAAAACTAATGAAGGACTAATAGCCAGCAAATTAGTCACTGAGCTTTATCCAATGCCTTCTCTCCAACACAACAAGGTGTTACATCTGAATAATGATGATACTCCCCTCCCGTTGTTTGTTTTGATTTTTCCTTTTAAGGGAGGGGTTTGCTTGATATATCCTCATCTCACTAGTAAAAACATCTTTAATTGCATTTTATATACACTTCATGCCTACACAGATATAAAATACAAGCACATGCAAACACACACTCTGTATTTCCACTTCTGATTTGAAGACATGATCTACAAATCCTCATTTTGTGAGCACTTTAATTTCTGAATGGTTTCTTCTACCTTCCTATGACACCTGCCACTCTCCTGCACAGTTTACGTTCTGTAAAGGGCCAGTACAACAGTGAAAGCTATAGTCTGGAATATTTTGACAGATATATAGCAGTTAAATCCAACTGAATCACATCCCCGGAAAAAACCTCCTATAGACTCCCTGAGGAATTACTTTAAAAAATTTAGATTCAAATGTGAAAGAACAGAATAAATTCTATTTAAGAGCTTATCTTATATATATATATATATATATATATAAAAATCAGCTATCTTGTTGAAAAATGGTATTTAACAGCTCATGTAATAGATTAGAAATTCCAACCATCCTTATTATTGCTTCTATTCCATCTACCCAGTTTTTCCTCTTCCTTCCATGTTTCTTCCACTTGCTTTACCCATTGTGTCTCTGCTTCTTTTCCCCCTTGCTGACCTACCTACATACCTCCATACATTAAATATTTCCCTTCTTAAAAGCCTTCTCTTCTTGCTTCCTTCTTTCTTTCTTTTGAACTATTTTTGGCCTATTTTCCTAGGCTCCATCTTCTCTCACAGTTTAGGGACTACACTGCCTGGGGTGGTTTTCAGACTCCTACTCCTTCACCAGCCACGTGGCACCACAGGGCTGGTGATCTCTGCAGGGTGACCTTGCTGTGCTGCTGTCAGCACTCCAGGCTGGCTTTTGGGTCAGGAGCACCACCTGTACACACTGGCTTCCTTCAGCACATGGGCAGGGAAAGAACCCATCTACTTGACCCGAACAAGTGGAGGAACACCGTGAGGGATGGTGTTGTGGGCAACCCTGGCTCTGCAGACACAAGAGTTGAGTCTCAGACTCCAATTGCAAGACTTACTGTTCTAGTCCTTGCCCTGTCCTAGCTCCAGTTTAATTTTGTCTTCACAGAGGTGGTGTTCTGCACCTCATGGGTCATCTCTCAAAAAGGCACAGGCTCTAGCAGCAGCTTTAAGCTGCAAGGCCTCTGTTATTACGTGACGCTGCAGGGACACAGGGAGCATCCTTCTTTGTCCCCTCAGACAGGGACTTGTCTCTCCCATAGTCTGGCACATCTCATAAACAGGGATTTCAGCAACTTGTTAATGGGGCATGTTCAAAAAGGGGGGCTGTATGATTGAGCTCTGGGACCACGAACACCACCGGCATGAAGGCACCACCTCTGCTTTGCAAGGATAGAGAGACACCAAAGCTGGCACTTGCCTACCGAGCTGAATCCTTGTGGAGCCTTGCTGGTTTGCAAAAGGTTGCCTGGAACTGGGCAGAGGAGGTAACCCCCTCTGCTTCAGGTTGACCAGAATTAAGTATCCTGTTTCTTATATCCAGCCCTCCCAGTAAAAGCTCTTGTACCCTTGTGAACGCAAGCACAATGCTGTTTGTCGCACTGGCTTTGCAGGCAACAGCCTCAAGTGGCAGTTTTCACAAATGTACGCATAAACTCGAGTGCACTAAGCCAGAGGCCTGCTCTCATGGTCAGACTCAGTGAAAGCCCTGCTAGTTTGGTTTTGGTATGTCCAAGTAACCTATCACCATGGCAGCTAAGCAGAGAGGAGAAAATGCTGCAGACCAGAGCAGATCAGACAGCAGCACTTGTAAGACATAACCACAAGAGCGTATGTCACATCCTTCCCGGCTGCTGCCATGACCCATTTATGACTTCTACCTGAAAGCTGTACAATATGAAAAAGTTTTACTAACATACCCAAACTACAGTCTTCAAAGATCTTACGCTAGCAATAATGGAAAACAAGAACATAAAAGCAGGCCAGCAAATGGAAAAAACTATTTAAACTAAAACAGAAACCCAAATCTCATTGAAATTAGCACTGTAAAATATACAGCAGTGAGCCAATCTAAGAGGAATGCACTCAGCTCACAGGGTGCCTCAAGCAACTTCAAAGGGGAAAAAAGCATACATTTAAAGTATGTACAGAAGCAGCTCAAGGTTTGTCATCAGCACAGAAAACTGACAAGCTGGAAAACACATGTGGGACGGCAGCAGCGGTCAGCCTGTCCTGGGCAGGTGTAGGTCGCAAAACGCAGTGGTGCTGCAGGAGGCTTTTTGGGGGTGGTTGTGCTGCTGCAGCAGTCTGCTGCCTTAAGCAGGGCGCATGAGTTTTAGGGGTTTAATTCAGGTTAACAAATCTCCCTACTGCCCACACTTAGTGCACATTATTTCACATTGTGGGGCAGTCTCAGAGTAAGAGAGGTGGACTGATTTAGACAAAGTGTAACTGGAGGATGCATTCCAGAGGCTGACCCGATATGAGTTCAGTCTGCTAGATCTAGTCCAAAGCAAAAACCCTCACAGCCCACACAGCAGGACGCCGGCTCCTCAGCACCACTTGTTCTCTGCAGATCCACTCCTATTGCTCTGCACCACTTGCCTGAGTCCAAAGTTTGGGGTCCCCAGCATATATATCTTCAGAGAAATAATGTCATGGGCATTGCTTGTGCTTCAGCCCGAGGCAGTTAGAGGAGAACCCACCCTCTTCTTGTGTACAACAGTGCCATTAGCATGAGAATTTGGTCTAAAATCAAAACCAGAGGTCAGAAGGCAGGTGCATCTCAGGAGGGAGAGAAATACCCTAGAGCTTTAAAATTCTCTCCTGCTTATTTACTTAGATTTGCACTACTTCCTCCTCTTACATGCATCATCAGTCTCATCAACAGAATATTAAACACCCTACTATTATTTAAAAGTTTCTTTGGCCATTTCTCACAGGGAATGCATGATCTTACATCCAGATGCTTTGGTAAAGTACAGAATTGTAGTGACCCATTTCTGTAAGAATCAGCACCAGTGACCAAAGAGGTCAAGCTAGCATTTGTGAACAAAACTAGTGAGAAAACGCTCTGATTTGCCTTCTTGGAGATCTCCTGGAAACAACCAAAGTCTAAAATTATAGTGAGGATTTCTTTTTCTGCAGGATTGATTTTTCCCTCCATGAAGCAGCTGAAGAAACTGATCTCCATTGATCACATATAAAATTTGAGAAAGACACAGGCCATGGAGCGCGAGGTGCCAGAGGTCCCAGGCTGTTCCTACAGCCAGTGGTACTCCAGGTTGCTAAGCACATCCGTCAGACTGTCCCTCTCTGCCCCAAGTAGCTACGGGCCTTCGGACACGAACAGGAGATATCCTAACCCCGATCAACCCCTGTTTCTGCCTCTCTTACTAGGAAAAGGGATTAACTGGTGGGATAATCAGACATTGTTTACTCTTCTATAGTGCATGCAGAAAAAGATTAAGGCCAAGATTTTAGTAAGTGGGAACCTAAAGTTAGTAAGCCTGTACTGAAGCACTTAAATAAATGTCCTGATTCTTTTTTTTCTTTTTTTAAATCACTGACCTCCCCGTTGCTCCCAGAGGTTTGACATGCTCTGTGAATGCATACCCTCTGATAATCCGACCTTTATGTCTTGAGCCAAGATTAAAAGCGTTATTGGAGTAAGAAAATTATCCTAAGGAAGAATTAAAAGTTTGGAAAGAGTTAAGAATAGACAAAGGCACTCCTGTAATACCAACTAAGTCAAAACTCCAAGCAAAGCAAAAGAGCAAGGAGAAGGAATAGTGTAATATTAAATGCAGATGCTTCTTCTATTTGCAGTTTAATAATTCAAGACCTATATTTATTTATTCATACTAATTGACCGATGAAGTTATGCTGTGGAATAGCTGAAGAGAAACTAATTGCTGTCTCATTTTATTTTAATAGTATATTAAAACGCAGGCTAGACTGGAGACCTCCTCTCGACTTGTGCTGATGTTATCTGCCCTGAGACACTGGCAACCGTCCAGGGACTTGCCTACATATAGGATATTTAGGACTAACCTTAGGAGTCAGATTAGGTGATTGTGCCTCTGGCTATAATGGACCACAAATGTGAAGCTCATTTCTTTTTGAGATCAATCTTTCCTCCTTTCCATTTATTTTTTTCCACTTAGGTTCTGTTATCATTTGCTCAGCCTGTGCAAAGGGGCCTTAAAGTGGATGTAAATGAATTTTGCAAAACCCACACAGGACCCTTTAATACCATTGGAGTAATTGGGGCTTAACTGCAGTGAATCCTGAAGCACGCTATCTAAACACAGGCATTCCCAAGCATTTCTACAGTCTCATAATTAACACTCCCACAAGTGAAATGAGACAAAAATCGTGCCATACGTGTTCTGCTGTAGAGTCCTCCACCAGTTCCTGATCCTTCAGTGTTTTCCTCACACGGTTTTCATGCTCTCCTGATCACTGCATTGATGGTGCTCTCCCCAGCGCAGAGCCCTTTTTCCTCTCCCTCACGGCCCTCAGGTCTGGGACCCCTCAACGCACCCCTCCCTCTCTCCCACCCCAGCCCAATTCCTGCATGCACCCGGCCTCTTTCATTAGCAGGAAGGCTGCTACAATGGCTAACGATGGAGGCTGCAGGCACTGTGGCTCTTCTGCTCCCACCTGGGCCAGGGCAGTGAGCTGCCCTCCCCACAGGCATCACCCCCGCTGCCGTGGCACGGGCACTACGCCACGGACGTCAGCAGAGTAGCAAACAAGCCAAACCCAAAATTTGTCAGTGTTCCAGTATCTCATCTCACATACATACATTTGCAGTCACAGCATTACGGATACGCCATCTGAAGCGCCAGAGAAGATTCACCGCCCTTACCAGAACAGCATGCACACGGCGCCGTCAGCAGCACGTGGTGGGACAAGAGAGTCCCCACGTATTCAGAGCCCAGCGTACAGGCTTGGCTCATCCCAAATAGCTAGACAACAAGCCACTGAACCAGAGCTCTGGCAATTTACATACCCTTTGCATAGATACAAATAAGCTCAGAAGGTGAAAGGCAACAGAAAAGCAGGTCCTTTGAGTGCAGATCCTTTCATCTTCCACTTTGCTAAGGACAGATGTAAAGGCAGCTTATGATCCAAGTTGTGCACATTCTTCCTTTGAAGCTCTACCTTTCTCCCAGCCCAAACTTTGCCATTTAGCAGTCTCATTACCTCTTAAGGTCTGCTCCTCCCTTCAGCAGTTAGTCCCTCGCAGAGCAGACAGTTTCCCTCCCTTCCCAGGAATCTTAATTAACTTTTTTTTGTCTGTGTTTCCCCCCACCCACCCCTTCATACATACCAGTACCTTCAGTTAGGTTTGTTTCAATGCTTGCAAAGTTGTCTTTCATTGCCTTTTTATTTTGTACAGGTCACCAGCTGACCTTCATACAAAACACAGTGCATATCAGAATTTGAGCATTCATATTGTCTGCGCAGCATAACATGCAGAGCTACACCTGTACATCTTTGACAGAGATGGCACCTGCTGTTTTGAACCATGTTGATTCTATACTTACGAAAGTCTAGAAATTAATTCTGTCCCTCTATATGCATTTGCAAAATACATGCCAAGTCTTCCTATCTTCCTAATACTGCACTGGCTGGGCCAAAAAGGCTCCCCTGGTCCTTCACCATTTGATTTCCCTGAAGCCAACTGATTCACATCAAAGAGATCACTTCACTAGGACTACATCTCATAATTTAAAGATGTGGGGACCTCTTTCTGTTTGCGGTCCAGGTAGGACTTGGGGGAGGATGGATGTACATGGGCTAAGCATGGTCCGTGGCTCTGAATTTGAGCTTGCTCGCTCAGCAGCAGCTCACAGAGGAGGCAGAGCAAGTGCAGGACAGCCTGTACTCCTTCATGTAAACTTGCTTTTACACATATCTTATCGCTCTCTTGTTTTTACGCATGTCTTCTTGCTTTTCTTCTTCGACCTCAGGAAACCTTAGCACCCTTCATCGGGACTTGCTCGGACGGGAGAGGAGAGTTGCCACCTCTGCCTCCAGGGCCCCGTGGTATCACCCCTCTGATACCAACAATGGGGTGGAGAGTCTGGAAACTCATCCAGGAGGCAAATAAATAACCTAAAATCCATCCTACCCATACCTTCTGCGAGAAGTCCTAGCAACAGCTCTCCCCCCGGATTCCAGAAGATGGGTTAGTGGGGCTGGGGGGGCTGTGGATCAGCTCTGTGCCCTCCTCCGGGTTGCACCCAGTCCTCCCACACTGCAGCTGACAAACGAGGCCTCGACTCCCAAGTCCCCGCAAAATCAGCCAACAAAAAGAAGTAATTAGGGGTATATTTGCTCACAGAAAGCAGATTACAAATTACCCACATTCGGCACTTGGAAACGAGATTATTTGTGACCTAACAGATTGCCACCATTGTAATCCAGCGCCTGTAAATACTTGTTGTTCACAGGCAAATGCAAATCTGTGCCAGTGTAGCTGGTTTTAGGTAGAGGTGATCACAAATTATCAGATGCCAATATCTGAACCCTTTTCTGTGCTGCTAGACTGTTTCCTGAACGCTTTCCCTGCTAACTTTAATCTGAACGTTGCCTGCATCTTCAGTGGCCCTAGGACTGGGTCTTTGGGGAATTCTTTTATAAACCCAAATTAGGCACTATGATAGTCAGTGGAATTTTATGGAGAAAAATAAATTCTAAAATAATATTAAGTAGAAGACCTGATTAACCTGGCCTTTTTTCCAAGAACCTGTTGACTGTATTGTTAAAAGATTAAAAAAAAAAAAATCAAAGTCAGAAATCAACATTTATGACTCAGTGACATCAGGCATCTTCAAACAGCTCTTCCAGCACCTCATTCCCAAATCAGGAAACGATCAGCTGAACGTGAAGCCAGAAGTCCCTGCAGGTGAAGCCTGGATGCACTGACACTGTGCCACCAGGATCTAAGCAACAGTTTCACTGTGAGGGTTTTGGATTGGCAGCTGTGCAAACATAGACGTTTTCCCTTAAAGAAGGCTGGCGAGAGCCAAGGAAGTAAAGGATTCTGCAAGGTGATGTGACAGAAACAAGAAGGGGATGGTCGTATTTGTTCGGTAAAATAGATATTACTAGTTTATGAAAATAATGATGTGTGAATCAAAAGCTGCTTAGCCAAGCCTTTGGTAGTCATTGTGAAAATAGTACAGCAACAACGCCGTTAAATGCATTTTCTAGCAATCACTCCATGCCCTCACCATGCACTGCCCATCTCTTGAGAACAGAAGATTCCAACAAGCTGATAAATGAAGAGCCGGTTCCTGCTCATTTTACAGAATCACACTTGGGCCCACCACTGTAGGTCTGAGAACGGTAGTGCTCGCTTATGTTTTCATTATTCAGGCTTTGTCAAAAATTTTCCATGACACCCAGAGGATGTAGGAACATGACAATTATGTTTTAAATCATGATTTAATCACAGTGAAACACTCACATGGCATATGCATTTGCAGAAGTAATGCACATGAGAAAATGTCTCTTGTACAAGTTCCTAAAAGGCTAGATAAATTCCTTCAGTGTCAGAGGTTCTGACACAGAGTTATCTTCAAAAATGGTGTGAGCAGAGCGATGGGCAGGAGGGTCATATACCGGTAACTCCAAAACATGAGTAGAGGTCATGTTCTGTTGTAAGAAGTGCTAGCTAGTGACACAATGCAATACACTTACCCCCTTAAAAGAAATTTCTCATGTACTTGCTTGATACAAGTTTTAATACATTTGTAAAACTGAAGAAGCTAAGTAGCCCATTCTAGAGAACATTAAAGTAATTTCATTGCTTGCAAGATTTTTGGATAATGCACATACGTATCAGTGAACACTTTGGGTCTCCTATCACCACTGGCTCAAGAACAGTTCAAAACTAATAAATGTGTATTTCTTATTTTTCATCACAACTGATCCCACCTGGAAGCATCTCAGCAAAGAATACATTTTCTACCTACCGGAAGGTTTTCCTAACCCTGAGCTCATTCTTTCCTGGCTTGTCCCTGGCGTAGCAGATGCCAGGATCCTCACGGGGCCGGTGCGGTGTCAGAGGGGTGCCGTGACACACGACCGTCCCTCTCTGCGGTGGTGGCCAGGTCGCCGTATCTGTGCAGCTGAACCAGGGCAGGACCTTTCTGCTGCTGCCCAAGGATTCCCCTCTGCTGGGAGGTTTCTCCCAGGGCCAGGTTGGCTGGCAGCAGCAGGAAACAGTCCCAACGTGCTGTGAAACTAGGGCCGTAATATGTTAATGTGAAGACTTTTTCCAAGTAATCTTTACCATCTGTTGTCTCACATTGATGTTAGTATTAATAATTTATAGGCCTTCTCTTAAGGCTGAGGAAGAAGCAGAATGCTAAGCTCTAACACAGAGACAGTATCAACTTTTTTTTTTTTTTTAAAAAATGAGATTGATGTTGCTCTATATGATAGCCTCACACAGGGAATATATGGTGCTGTTCAGCTTTCCATTGCTGTTGCTTTTGTCTTTTACTGAAAATAGCAGTGGCAAGACATTTGTTTTAGTCCAGTTCCTCTGTTGCTTCTTTCCTTCTAAAATAAGGCATGTGGCCTGTCTGGTACATCAGCAAAGTGCATGTAAAGGTCAGAGGCAAAGCATAAGCTAACAATGTAAGTTGTATTATAGGATGCAGTTACTGCCAGGCAAGAGCAGACAGGGTTTCTTCTTCTGCTGTCCGAGGGACTGTCAGGCTGAAGGAGCATAGTTGCGCTACCAGTTTAAGCCAGCAGAATCTCCTTGCTATATTTAACCTTGATTTCCTCAGAGACCAAATACGCAAATTGCAAAATGTGATGCACTGCAAACACCGCTTTCATAAGGGAGAGCTAAGTTATAGTCCCAAACAATCAAATCAGCCTTTCCTACTCACAGGGCTTCACTTTAATCCCTTATTAATGGGTTTAATAGCAGACTTACAGTTCATACCGTCTTACTCCCCTTTTACACAAGCCAATCTAGCGGCTTTCACAGAGGGACAGGTGGATTAATAGTCTTAGTCAAAAACTATGGTGATAATGCAGAAAATCAGCCGAAGGGAGAGATTCCAGGGTGAAAACAGACAGCTGGAAGATCGCTATCAAAGCCATGCAGTGACTTCACCCGCGGATAGAAATGCGAAATGTGTGGGAGACCCTTCTGCTTCTAAATTGAAAAACAAAACAAAACCCCTGAAAGATAAACAAGTACAGTAAAGGAATAAGTCTCTCTATTAATAAATGCTTACCAGAGGATAAACAAGTGAAGGAATAAAGAACCTGTGAAGCTCAGAAATGTGGAGGCATTTGATGAAACATAACTCCACTAAGAAATGCAAAGCTCTGACAGACTGTTATACAATCTTTGATTTCTTTTAATAACAGTTGAAGGTCAGATGCCACAGCTCTTCCTGGAAATCCTAAAAAGACTGGGTGGCTCCCCAAGTTAGAAAGGAACTGCCACATCGTATATTGTGCAACATATAGCTATTGACTAAAGTATATTATATTACCCCCAACAGCTGACTCAGACCCAGTTGTTATAAAAGGCTTTCGCACTCGGGCAAGCGGCACGTAGCCGTCATGCTGCAAACAGGCTTAGGGCAGCAGGACCCCGAGCGGGCTGGGGAAGGTCGGGGGGGTCAAGCTGATTACCTCCGCCAGCCCCCCCCCCCCCACCCGCACAGGGCTCAGCTGGGTTACCCGAGTTCACACCGAGCTATTGACATTCAGCTGCGTTGCTTACTCATTACCGGATCAGCAGGGGACCGTCTGGGTCTAAAAAGTTAACCCTTCCCGTGCCCTGCGTTATTAGGGGTTGTTTTAAGGGGGTACTAACTCCGGGGGGACAGGCCTGCAGACCCACAAACCGCCGGGGCAGCGGACCGCGGCTGCTGCGGCAGCTCTGCCCCCCAGAGACGGGGTGGGACGGGGGCAGAGAGGAAAGCAGGGGATGCCCGAGGTGGGAATTCGCTCTACAAAGGCGGGAGAAATGACACCCGCCGCCAGTTTTCACACAGTCAATTATTCGCTCATTTCTTACTCCTGTGTTAAGGTAAGCAGGGGTATGGGATGCACGTACCCCTGACAGGTAAAGCAAATTTCTCACCGTGACCCAACCCAGGTGTCACCTAATTAAGATGGCTGTGCCCGTGCTGTCTTCTGCTCTCGGTTTCGCAAGTGTTCGTGGAATTATTGCAAATCTTGTAATGGCATTTTTTTCGTAATGATTCAGACCTTGGTTATGTGAAAACCTCGGTACGTTTTTAGGATAACTTCCAGTGCTCGTGGCCTCACCTTTGAAGGCCCATAATCCAGATGAAGACTCCAAAAGGTGAGGGGGGGGAGTTATAGTCAGTGCTTCACAGATATGTTAAGGCAGTACTATGATTTCCTGGCAATGTCATACTAATTTATGGCTTCTGCAGTTAGAAGCCATCTACTATATCATCACAGCCCACTAAGATATATTAAGTTCATTTGGTTCTTAAAAATAAAATAAAAATATTTCTGCACTATAATAAATATGCTATTCTCCCTTTTCCATTGAGTCAAAGGCTCCTCTGCAAAGAGAAGCTGTATCAGTCTGTCACAGCGAAGAACAGATGGTGAATAGCAGGTATGCGAAATGTTCATACTACTCTTCTTTATTTCACCTTTCACTGTAATTATATTGCGTGCCAGGCTCCAAATGAAGCATTGAATTCAGACACCAGAATTTGGTGGAGATTAATTTTGCAAAGCTTTAAACCTTAGTTCAATTTTGTGACATTTTGCGTGTAGTTTGTACACATCTCAAAACATGCCAGGGACTTAGAGGTGTATCAGAAGAGGCAAAGGTCTTATCACAGATTATAATCACAAATGAAATTTTCAAATAAACAATGAAATGTAAGTAAACAAGCAGTGAAGTTTACTTGTGTCTGCCTAATGCCTCCATTAATCTTTATTAGTAATTTCTAATATTGAGAGCAGGGAAGGTAGGATTTATAGCTCTTTTCAAAGAAGAGCCAACAAAAATTAGATGGATTGGGCCAGTGGATCAGTTCCAAGAATAGGGAAAGAAAAGGCAGGACAGGATCTTTGAAAGTGGCGAATGAAGTGTTTCTGCAGATGGAGTGTATTAGAAGGAAATACAGAAAGACACTAAGATGTGCATGTCCAGGAAGGAGAGAGGGAAAGAACTTAAATTTAGTGGGAAGGTCAGCAAAAGAACTTGAAGAAAAATGGGATTTAATCCAAGTGAAAGGTAAGATAGAAATGGGCTTAGGTAAAATATCAGGAGCCAAAAAAGAACGTATCACTTATCTGTAACTTAAGAAGCGCTGGCATGTTTGTTTGTTGGAGATAGTGGAGAAAATACTATTGTGTGAATTTTAAGACTGAGTGACAGTGGAAAAAGTTGGATAAGAAACAGTAAGTCAAAAATAGAGGATACAATTGCAAGCTTAACAAGCATCAAGGAAGAGAAGGAACTTAATGAAAGTGCTTGAGTTTCACAGTTCGTTAGCGTGTGGTTTTCTTTCTGCAGAGGGATATTGAGGAAGTTCAGCTGGCGAGGTAAAGGCAAGCTGTTAACAAAGCAGAGTGGAAATGAAGAAGTTAAATCGCTGAGTTTGTAAAGGGTAGTTGAAGATGTGGAAGTGTGTCATGGCATGGGAATGGAGGAAAACAAGAAGCGTATGGTGTTTCTGAAAGCTGGAGAACAGGTGGTTTTCAGGAAGGGAGGGTGTGCAGTCACCCTAAAATGGAAGGGAGGAAGAACTCGCTGGTGACTTTGGTGGTAATGCCGTAAGCCATTTCTATGGAAGAGAGGGAATAGAAAGCAGATTTTACAGGGGGAGAAAATTGGCTGAGTAGGGCCAGAAGAAGTGGGAAATTTTTTCTTTTTTTTTTTTTTACATGTTTAAGACATATGGAGGCAAAGAAAGGAAGCATATGGAGTGGCACTTGAAAATGGGGCTAGGGTCAAGAGAGATGGTAGGGGAAACAATAACATGTTTCCGAAGCAGAGAAGAGTGGTTGAAGATGTCTCATTGTTTCTTCATGCTCCTCCATCTGTCAATATCCATCTGTTGTTTTTTTGTTGAACGCTCAAATGTCAACTCCAGTAACTGTTTAATGTAAAATGGGTAATCATGTCTCCCTTTCTCACCCATTTTTGGAAGGATATAAAACCCCATATCTTCCACACAGCACTGGGAGGGTGGGGAGGACCCACTTGTGCTCTGTGGCCTAGAGCTTGGTGATTAAAGGATGCTGTTCTGGGAAGCGGGAAAGGTCAGATGTGAATCCATAAACCTGAGAAGGCCCCTGAACTTGTGAAGGGGGGACCCTGAAGCCCATCAAAGTGCTTAACTTCTGCCCCGTTCTATAAAAGGCACTGATATCATCATCAAATCCTAAAGGAAAGGTGTAACAGGAGAATGTACACCAGGGGAAATATTCACTACCTCCCTGCAGCCTGGTGCTTGGTGCCAAGGAAGCCTGAGAGGTGAGGTGTTGATGATACCTGTTCTTGGTGGAACTCTGCATCTGCTGTCTCCTTGGTGCCCTGATTGCTTTGAACCAAACCCTGAGGCATCAAAGCACTCTGGTAGATGGAGTCTGATGAATCCAGCTGGGGAAACAGTATCACCACTGGCTGTCTACCTCATGCCTTTGCTGTAGGTCACCTTTTGCATCGCAGAGGTAGCTGATGAAAGTGTGTGCTGGCTTTGCAGTCACCTGCTAGCTGAAGGGAAGGTGCTGCCAGAGAGGTAGGGGAGCAGAGCACGCAGCAGGATGGTGATGTGTAGCATAACCCCACTGGAACCACTTGCATCTCCCACTTACATCTTCCGTTGTGGCAGCAATGGAAGTACCATGTTGCCAGTACCTTGGCTTTTGCTGTTGGAGGCAGGCACTTGCCCACCTTCAGGGATCCCTCCACCATGGTAAAGTAGAAGATGTTCCCCTGGGTCACCATCAGCTGGCAACGATCCACAAGGAACATCCACCCCACCAGTCATTTTCCCTCTTGGCAAAATGCAGCAATCGTAGCCCGGCTGCTTCGCCGAGCAGCAGTGCGGGACTGAGTCAGTCCCTCCCAGGTCACCGGGAATCGGTCCATGCCTGCTACGTCCCCGATCCGCAGTGACGTATCTGTAATTATGATTTTCACTGTTATGTTTGTGATATTAGAATTTGTCTCGCTCTAGCCAAGACTCCTACTCTTCGTTCACGCACGAGCCTGTCATGCTATACAATTACAGTGGAGTCAGGGCCTGATCTGTACTATAATTATAACTGAGTCAGTTACAACAGACTTGTCTCCTGACCTGGTTCCAAAATAGCACTATATTTTTTTAAGCAAAAGGGATTTTAGGTGTATTCTTCAAACATACTAATGCATTACACTCGTCTTGGATTTAAACCGGGTTCATTTCTGATAAAGCAACTCTTTTATTAGCATAAGCAGGAAATGGTCCAAACTGGCTGTTCATTAACATTCAGTAAGTCAGCTTCAAGCACCCTCTCTGAATGTCAGATATTTCCCACTTGCATTCCCTCCCCACTTTGTGTGTTTGCTACTTCCTGACAGCCTTATCATATAGTAATGAATCACGCTGGAGTTACAATGTCGCATTTAGATACAGAGTGGGACTAGTTTGGCCAGTCCTGGGTAATCAGGCCTCTTAACAGGGAAGTGCATTTAAATAGGTCAATGAATCTTACAAGTCTGTGCATCAGGAATTATCAGCACTGCAGAACTTGCAGTCGGGGCAGAAATTCTCTTTCAAGCAAAAGTTCACTGACGCCACTAGAGCAGCAAATAACATTTCATTTACATTTAAAATGATGTTTTACCTTCATGGGTTGTTGAGGGTCTTTTAAACTGGAATAAAAGATTCTTTATTTTTGTACTTTTTTCTTCATGTACAAAATGATATATTTAAAATTAACTGTACAATCCTGTTAGAGCTAAAAGGATACTTATCTGTTCTCCCGTCTCTGGAACTGCAGCTGTAGTTCTTAGTCCTTATTTTTGCCTTGTGCCTTTTTTCAGTGATGGAAATAATACCATGAAACATCTCATTACAAAGCTAATCACATTGAGAATGGAAAGCTTGTTCCTTTCCTGTATCCTTTCAGGTTTCCTGTAGGTTACGTCTATTAAGGCAATTTCTGGAAGCCACCAAAGAAGGCAGAAATATCCAGGAGGAGAATCTCAACCGTGGAGGTTAACAGTCTATAGATACAGGAGTGAAGGGAAGGGGCAACTTGGGGTGCGAGGGGTAGAGAGGCGCAGTGAAGCGTGATGGCAGAGCACCTGCCTGCAGTGGGGGAGCATCCTTCTGTGCTGCGGGGATGGACACCTTGGGAGAGCCTCCCTCTGTGCTGCGGGGATGGACACCTTGGGAGAGCCTCCCTCTGTGCTGCGGGGATGGACGCCTTGGGAGAGCCTCCCTCTGTGCTGCGGGGATGGACACCTTGGGAGAGCCTCCCTCTGTGCTGCGGGGATGGACACCTTGGGAGAGCCTCTCTCTGTGCTGCGGGGATGGACACCTTGGGAGAGCCTCTCTCTGTGCTGCGGGGATGGACGCCTTGGGAGAGCCTCCCTCTGTGCTGCGGGGATGGACGCCTTGGGAGAGCCTCCCTCTGTGCTGCGGGGATGGACGCCTTGGGAGAGCCTCTCTCTGTGCTGCGGGGATGGACACCTTGGGAGAGCCTCCCTCTGTGCTGCGGGGATGGACACCTTGGGAGAGCCTCCCTCTGTGCTGCGGGGATGGACGCCTTGGCAGATGGGGACGCATCCCGTGCCGGTGAAAGGAGACCGCCTGGCAGCACAGCCACACCATCTCCCTCATTGGCGATAGCGAAGGGGACACATACATCTTTCTGTCACCATCACTGTGCCCATGCCGTGGGGTTTGTGAGCGTAGCTGCAGTGAATGGTTTCTGGTTTGTTGTGGCTCTTAGCTGACGGGGCCATGGCAGAGTTTTGCAGCCAATGCCTGCCTTTGCTCTGGAGTTCAGAAAATGGATTGGTGGCAGTCACAAAGACATATTTCTGACTTTCAGCCCAGTTCCCCAGCTGTTGGTCCAGGATGGCATTATATTTGAGTATTTAAAATACTATGGTCTATTTTGGATTGCTAGGCACTTAAGTATGATCATGAATGCACAAGTGTTGTGCATTTCCATCAGTTATACTTTTTGTCAACTCCACTTCTTCCTGTATCTTTCTTTTGGGGCAAGACCTCTGAAATTGCTAACATTTGAAGGATAAAGTCAGGCTTTTTGTTGACAGTCCTTAGTTTGCATTCAGTTCAAGACAACTCTTGCAGAAGAGATTCAGGATTAGCCTTCAGGATAAGTCTACCTAAAGTTCAGTCCTGTATTCAAATTCTAATGGTTGAGTTTGCTGTAAAACATGTGCCACTTAACATATCTCTCTGACATTACTTAAATGCACCTTTCTTGGGTAACATCTGTTTGAGACTGTGTCTGTCTAAAAAAAAAAAATGTGGTTTCCTGGAGTGTTTAAAAAATAGACTAAGATAAAACTACTTTTATGAGTTCACTAGGATAAGCAGAAGAGCTGTAATCTGTCCATGAAACTGGGTATGCGTATGTTCAAATGTTTATAATACACAAGTTATCAAAATTTAGATTATTTTCCATAGTGCTATATTCCATTCTTTAACGTGCTTGAGTATATAAAACAGTAGTTTTCAACTTGTGCTCCATTAACTGCTCTTAAATGGTGTGTGAAAATGAACTCAAAAACAAGCCTATTGTCATTAGGCTCAAATCTGTTATACATTGTTTCCCCCTCTCTCAGGAAATGTTTAAAGCTCTGAAAAACAAAAAGGGCTGGAAACCTTCGGTTCAGAATGGTACTTCTGTTGAACCAAAAATAAGGTGACAGACTCTGATCTTGGAAAAATAACTGCTGTCTGTTGGCCAGTCTTTCATCCTTCAATTGCAGGATGCTCAACTTCCAAATAAGCATATTAAAGTTTTGCGCCCTGGGGCCCCTCACACCTGATGGACCAGGCTGCAGCTGCAGTCCTCTCTTCCAACCCGCCTTTAAGAGCTCTGGGGAAAGCTGGCTGTGGGTACACAGAGGTGTCTGCTCATCCTCTTCATCTGCTGTTTTCTTGTAGTCCCCCCTCTGCCTGCCCGGGCGTCTCGTGTCTCTGCTGGATAATTGGATAGTATTTGCTCATCCTTCCTGTGTATACAACGTTTTGCATAATGGGATCCTGATCCACAAAAGGGACTGCAGTAAAGCAAATAACACCACCACACACACACAAAAAAATCCTTTAATGGTGAGTAGGCTCCTTGAAGTCAATACATGAGAGAAGCACATGCATTAGTCCCTATAGAGCGCCTTGGCACAGTGTGGAGCTACACGATGCTGTGGGCTAACAATGGGAGCTGGTCATCTTCATAAAGGTGATTTCTTCCCTCCTTAGCTTTGATCTAGTGTATTTCAAAACAACACAGCCCCAAATCTAAGCTGGACAAAAGCTTTTCAACCCCGTGGGTGCTGTGGTTCATGTGAGGTGCTTCCTGTGGCAGCCCTTTGGAAACCCTGTCGTGGCTGCTGACGTGGTGCCTCTCCCCCGCCAACCAGTCGTCTCAGGACCACAGCCACGTTTCTTAGGCTCGCCCAGGGTACCTATTTAAATTATAGATCTGGAATACTGCTGGCTCCCCTCCAAATCTCTGATCTAGTAGCTGGTTTTAATGATAAATTACATATGTTTAATAGCTCAGCTATTTTGTTTGGTTCCTTCAGAACTTTGAGATGAATAGGCTCCAGTCTGAGTGATTTATTGCAATTTAATTTGTCAAGTTGTTTCAGCACTTTTTCTTACACTCTTCTGACAGCAGTTCACCTTCACAAACCAAAGACAGGTATTTCCCCATTCTCCTCCAAGTGAAGACCCACACAGAAACTATTTGGCAACCTCTCTGAGTTCTTTCTCCTCTGTGACCTCTTTTTCTTCTGCTCAGCTGATTAAATTTAGGGATTTTCCTGTGAGTGTCCTATGCTCAAATCCTTTATCACCATAATTTTATCATACAAATCTTTTCATTAGCTGATTGCTCACCGGTTTAATAGAAGGTACAATATTTGGCTGTATTTTTCTAGAATCTCTCTGTTCTACATCATTGAGATTTTTTCTTCTGATTTCTGGTCTACTTGTGACTGTTCTTTTTCCCCAATCATTGTCCAAATCTGTTTCATCTGAAATAATCTTTCCTGAACATGGATGGTCAGATGCCCAGAATTCCAAGTGAGGTTTTATATTCCTTTCTTTCTGGTTGCCCAGTCCAGTCTAGGATTGCATTTCTGTCTTTCATGATTGTGTTATACACAATTTATGCAGAAAGAATAAGTATATCAAAGCCTGTTGGGTACTCGGCTGGTTTCCACTTGAAAGTTCCCAATTTATAAGAGATTTCTGCTACTTGTCCCTGAGCATGTGACCTTGCAGTTGGTATAATTGAATTTAATCCAATCTCTATTACTCCATTTGTCATTTATTTCTTTCCATGTGATATTCTAATAGTCCTCTGTATTAACAGTACCTCAACATTAACATTGTGATCAGCAAATTTCATTTGTGCATTCCTACCTGTGTGCCAAGATCCTTAAAGAAAGATGGGTAGTTTTCAAGACCATTCCTTGCACCATTTTTCTGCATCCTCATACTTTCCATTTTGACACTCTTTAGAAAGGTTCTGCACTGTATCTACGATATTGCTACTAACATGGGCTTTATTTAGATTAACTTCATATGTGGCAACATATGAAATTCATTGTTAAAATCTAGATACACGAGTTCTCCTGTATTTTCCCTGTCTAAAATATATACCTAATTTATCAAAGAGAGATGTCAGAATTGCTTCTTGTGGTCCGCATTTGAGACATCAGTTTTCCTGCTCTATTTGTGATTACTCTTATGCCCCTCTACTACCCAGTAAACCTCCTTACAAATTATTGAGGTAATAGTAGTGCATTTAATTCTACAGTACCATCACCACCTCATTAGATTTTTTTTTAAGAAGTCTTAAACTAGATGGGTTGCTCCACGTGCTTGATTTTTCTTCAGCTGTGGACTTTTTCAGAATTATATGTTTCTAAGGTAGCTTCTCAGTCTCTGCAGAGCTGTCCTGGCCAAAGGAATACTGTGAGAGCTTTGTATCACTTTGCAAAGAGCAAATGTGTACCCCATTGTTTTAGGCTGTAGCTGTTTTCCCCTCCATTTCCTAATTCTTCTGTTTTATTGGTCTGGGAGATGCTGGCTTTGGTGTAACTGGAATTAAGTTCTCTTAAGCATCCTCCAGGGTTAATTCCCCTGCATGCGGATTCCTAAATTTCCCTGAAGACAAAAATCCTAGTTGAAAAACCCTTAAGCATGTTTTTGGAACACTTTTTGAAAACTTTTTTGGAACATTTTTGGGAACACTTTCCCCGGAAGGACATTAGGCTTGCAGATCGCTGTCACGGGAAAGTCTCTGAGGGCCCTGCAGGGGAAATTGCACCTAAATCATAAACAAATGACACTCCCAACCCCCTGCGAGGTTGGCAGACTTTTAATTACAGCATTGAAGAGATGAATCAGTTGGGTGTCTCTTGACTGGGGAACCTTCTGGGTGACGAAATCTATGTCAGATGAGGTCAAAAGAGGTAATAGGTGTGAATGCCTTGGCAGCTGGGAGACATTTCCTAAAGGAGTAGATTAGCAACTAAAGAGCTAAATGGGTCCCTGAATGAAGGGTGATGGACTGAAGGGGAAACAGAGGGCAAGGGATGGTCTGCAGACCTTTTGCTGAGAATGAGAGATGAACCAAGACAACTACATCACTGGGCCCTTGAAGTGTGATGGTCACTTCCTGAACAAGCTTCCTGTGTAACTTGTTTGCTTTTAACTGGAGATCATAGAGATTTCTTAGCAAATGGTCTTCAAATTTTTTTTCTTAGTAAGCCACCCCATCTCTTTCATATTAAAGATTCTATTCTTTACAACCTTTTTGGAAATATGTCTTTAAATCTTATTGTACATTCAAAGATTGTGGTTTGTTTGGGGTAACCACATATTAGGGAATATGAATTGGGAAACTTGAGGAGAAATGCAAAAAGTTGATATTTTGGTTAAAAAGCATTTATTAAAACAGTATTGAAAACTACCAATTGGGTCAACTTTGAACACTATGTTGTGCAAATAACTCTCTGAGGTCAAAGTATTTTGCAAAATCATTCCCCTCCCTTCACGTAATGATCATGGTCACACTACAAATGCCTGTCTGAAGTCTAGAAAACCATCATTCTTTCAGACAAGCATCACTGCATGTCCTGCCTGTATGATGTGGGACTGGAAGTATATTTTAATTTTCACATGTCTGAAGCCTTCAAGGGAAACTTCAGAAGGTACAAAGGTACCTTCAGAGGAGAGGAGGTGTGGTTTTCCCATCCACACTGTGGTTTTCCCATCTATCAGGAACCAGGAGGCATCACAGACGATCAAGCCTGAGATCTGCTGCAAGTCAGGAGGTCCTTATCCTTTCTTTTCCAGTTCTCTCCCACTTGTGATACCTCAGAGCAGCCTGTCAATGTCCAAACTTCTTTATTCCTTTCCCACACTAGGGCTCTTGTGAGCACATATACCCTGCCCTGGCCTGAGCTGTGGATTTTTCCTATTGCCATGCTGGATTCTGAACTGAAACAGCAATGAGTGAGAAACAGATGAGAAAATATTTTGTTCATCTACCCATAATGGTTAAGTATACCACAGTATAGCAGAGACACGTCACAAAATGTCACATTCCTGGTCACTCCACCGTGCTATAACCTCTGCCCGCTCCCTGTCAGTCATGTGAAGAGCTCTGGCCAGAAACTCCAAATATCTGAAGAACAGTCTCTGGTTCGTGAGGACCTGAAGCAATAAAGGTGCCGTGGTGCTGTGCCATGGGAATGCATCAAATACCCCTGGCTCACTGGAGGCTGCAGCCAGTTGTCAGAGTCCTGTTCAAAGCCCAGGATAGGGCAGAAGATCATCTGCTCCAGGGGCTGGTGTGCTGATGGCTTGGGGTGGCTGCACTGGCTGCTCTGGTATGGGCAAAGGGGATCACCTGGGGTGCTGCCCCTCGTTTGTCTCTTCAGGGCACTGAGCTGGCCAGGAAAGGGAGAGGCAGAGTGTGGCGTGTTCTTTGCACTGCGGGAGCCGCTTCCCTGGTCCCTATTGGGTATGTGTCTTTATTTCGTGTATTAAAGTGCATGTGCTCTCATGGACCTCCGAACAGGGGACGCCTGACTTCAAACAGAGAGTTGCTTTTCCTTGCATCTGGGCAGAATTTGTGAAGGGAAAATCTCTTTGTTGTGTAAGTTGTCATCCAAACACCACAGGGGAGTTTTTCTAACCGGGAAAAGGAGACAGAAGAAATGAGCCACCACTGACACCATAATATAGACACCCAAGGCCATCTCTTACATAAACCTCTCCATGACAAACCCTTTCTTACAACATTACCAGACAGTGTTTATATTCCAGCCTTGGAAAATAAATCTTGTGCCACGAAATAGGAAATAGTTTAACACTTTACCAGTGCTATCATAATGAATTAATTTGATATTCATGGGAATACCACATGTGCTTTCCTAGGTGTTCTACTACCATTTCACTTTCACTAATGGGCACTTAAGTCGTACTGATTTTTCCCCAAAGCCACATAATGATCTATAATATTCCTGAATAATTGCACTTTAAGTGGAAGCTAACAGGGTTGACTACTCCCAGAAATATGTCAAAATATTTTTACTATTTTAAGTAGGAATTTGAATATTAATACGACCTGCCAATACATTTAAATATGCAGAAAAGTTTTACAAAAGAAAGTTCTGGAATATTTTCTTGAAGGTTAAAAAGTCCTCAAATGTTTTTTTTCTGACTAATTTTTATAGCCATCTGCAGAGTAGCGGAATTGCTAAATTGTGTTAGAGAAGAGAAAACCAAGTATAAGCTCATGTAGTACAAAAATAGTAATTATTTAATAGTAGCTAAAATCACTTCACAGTCTTATTTATGCCATTGCTTGACAATAAATCTTGGTCGCAGGTATTCTTAAACCAGGATGGTATAGGCAGTTTGTGGGGGAAAAGAATTAAAAAAATCAGTCTCCTTTCTGAATGGATGAACTTTGCTGCCTTTTTCATTAATAGGTATGCTGGGTAGCTTTGTATCTACAGGTTAGTCCTATTTCAAGGCTTGAACGAGTGCCTCTTGCAAGGTGGTGTTATTGCCCAGGATGAATCCAGCTTGCTCTACACAGCCTGCGGGAGGGAGCTTGGTAAGGCGGCGCAGTGCTCAGGAGGAGCGGGGGCTTGCGCCTCATCTCATGACCATGTATGAAGTGCCAGCTGTGCAAACATACGCCGCATCAGCTCTGCCCGGGATCTCGTTAAAAACCCTGTTTGTTTGTACCTTTGCCTTGGCCATACATGAAAGCGGGCGTACCTGGCGTGCGCGAGATGGGCTCCACGGGGCACGTCTGGTGTGTTACACCCGCTTTTGGGAGCAGGAGAAGCAGGGAGCAGGAGCGAGAGGTGGATGGAAATGACCTGCTGTGAGGCAAATCACAGCGGGCACGATGAACCCTCGGGGTCAGGAGCTCTGCTTCATCGACACCACTTTTGCATGCTGGCCGCCATGGTGTCACCAGGGAGGGCACAGAGAAGCTGCTGCCGCTGTGTCCTTGAGTGACCCCCAACTCTCAGGTCACAACCTGAATGCAAATGAGGCAAGAGCCACGCCGTCATGCTCACGTTAATAAAAAGAGGGAGGTCCAGGAACAGGACTGGGTGGAAGAAGTGGAGCAGGGCATCTGTGTCCTCAGGAGGATCCTGTGGTTCCAGAAGGAACCACTGAAGTACATAAGGCTCCTTTAATTAAAGGATTTACCTGCAGTCTCAGAATGGAAATTATATGTTTTGTTGTGCCTAATTGGATGGCTGCTCTCCAGAGTCCAGCACCCACTCCTGAATGTTCAGTGAAATTTTTACATGCAAAACTCAATACAAACCAAACTGTTGTGGCGGTCCCATAGCAGAATACACAGCAGTACCTAGGAAACATCTAGTTTTTATCTGATTAAGAATTGTAAAAAATGAGGGCATAAGCCTTGCTCATGCATTATTGAAAGGACTGCAGTGACGCCAGCGGGATGGCAAAGCATGCCTGCCGATGCTGGAGGAACGGAGACTCGTACGGCGAGACGTGGGATGCCCAGGAGGCCAGCGGGTACATCGGCGGGGAGGGGTGAGGAGGATCTGCGTGCTGCTGAGCTGCCTTGCAGGTGGAGGACGTGGAACAGGCAGCGTCATCACAAAACGTGCTGCATCCCGCGAGGGTTTGGCCTGATCAAAGGGAAACGCTGCAGGAGGCCAAGTTATTCTTGCATTTCCCTCTGTTTTGGGTTAATGGTGAATTTGGGCAAGCAGCAGCTCCCCTCTGCTACAAGATCCTTCATGATACAAAACATTGCCTCCCTTCTGAATCACAGCAATTAAAAATGTATGTATCCAATCCACTCCATTTGACAAATTCACATCTCTTTCCTCTCCTCCAGCCCTTTCCACCTCAAAACACATTTACTTTTCAGAAAGCTAATTAACTCTTTTCTGCTTATAGCTCTGTTTTGGAGGAATCTCCAAATTTGAGGCATCTGTAGTTATCAGTGAAAAACATTTTCGGGTGGAAGTTTCCTATGAGCTCTAATTAAAAGCCAACACTGGTGACAAACCTTTGCAGATGCATTCAGAGGGAGTCACATAAATAATTGGTGTAATGGTATAGTATAACACACGTCCCTGAAAAATCAGAAAGTTAAGAGTCTGAATTGGGATCTGTGTTGGATTTTGCCGGGGTCTCAGCTGGGTGCCCCCCCCCTCCCAGCAGAGGCCAGGGGTTGGGCTGGATTCACCACAGTTCCTGCTGTACAAATCAAAGTCTGGCAAATTAAAGTGATCTAAGAGGCAATTTAAGTTAATGTGCTGGGTTATGAACTCTGGTGACGGAGTGCAGACGTGATGCCTGTTCTCCTGTGCTAACTAGCAACGGTGGAGTAGCCTCTGGGCCAGGGATCGGGCGGGCAGCTGGCAGCGATAACCTCTTCAGCCATCCCTGTTACGTCTGATGGGGATTGAGAGTCTCCATCTTTTTTGCATCACTTGGTGAAATAAAATTGTTAACAAAGCAACTGTCCTTTTGCAGTATCTCTACAAAACATCCTTGAGTGATGTCCCTCCTTCAAGGGAAGTTCTGTTAAACCAAACAAGTGAAATTCAACTCACAGCAATTAAGGAATCTGTTTTCACATTTCTAAGGTTTCAGAAATTTTGTTAATGTTTTAGACTGCACCTAGGCTGGTAAATTCTGTTCTTCTGCATACTGCTCACACATCCGATGCAAAGTGTCACTGAAGACTCTGTCTCTCTGGATCTGAAACACATTGCAAGATAAATTTTGTCTTTACAGGCTTACTAGATGAAGTACTGCTGTATTTAAGCACCTTTTTAAAGCCCTGTTTTTCCCCTCATTTACCTTTGGCACTACAGGACTGCAGTTCTATGACTGCACAAACTAGTTTTTTACTGTAAGCTGGAGCCTTATTATTCTTTGGAGTAACGTTCAGTCCTTGGTGAAGCTATTTTGGTGAGGAGCTACTCTTCCCATCTGGTGTTTTGCTCCTGTAACATAGTCGCAGTGATTGGGAGTAGACTACCGATCCTGCGCTGTTAACAGCTGAATTGAGGAGCCTGGGAGCAATTCCCAGTGTATCTGGTTGCATGTTCAGATTAGGTCTGGGAACTCGCTCCCTGGTTTCCGTGAGAAGGAAAATCCGTTTGCATGGGCTGCATGGGAGCTGCTCTACCACGCAGGCTCGCAGCCTAGGCAGCCAGGCAACAGGAGCCCTGCATGGAAATCAGAGTCCTGGTGCCTTCCATCCCAGACCTATTTTTTACTGTAATCCCCCACAAATGGCCTTAAGTCAATAGGTCCAAGCAGTGCACTGCAAACCCCCCCCCAATATTATTCTTTTATCAGTCAACTCTAAACATAGGACAAGATGCATTAAATTCTATAGAGAGAATATTAAGCAAATTTAAATGCAAGTCCAAGGAGAACGTATGTAATTTCTATTTTAAATTAATAATAATGTTATACATTTTCCTATTAAGCTACATTGGCAAAGTTAGCTTGAAGAAATAGTAATAAGTATCTCACCAGAGCAATTCAGTGCTCAGCTGACAAAACAGACAAATGTAGTACTTTCCATTTTACAGCATCCATAAAAGAAATGACTAAATTCTTTGCCCCTATGAATCAACAGTTTTATTTAATGGAAATGTTCCAGTTTACACCAGTGCCTTGATAATAGTAGGGAAATACCTGAAGTATGTTGAAAATCAGAATTAACAGTTGAGGTGGAAATGTGTGGTTGTGTTTGCTTGTGTTTTTTTTTAAATCAGCAACTGAGAAATACTCGTGAGTTTGGAAAGAGGCACAGATGTCAGCGTGAGTTCTGAAACCCGGGTTTTCTGGTCTCTGATCCAGTGTCTGGCACTTGTCAAAAAAACCCCAAAGGGTTGCTTTATGTTATGTTCTCTTTAAATTGAGGAAACGCACCTCAGTCACAACCTTTTTTCTGAATCATTCCTCCCTCCTTGCCTGCAGACGTCTGAGCAGCAGCTGGGAATCCCCAAAGACGGGAGCATTCATGGGAGTCTGATTCTTTGACATTTAGGGTAGACAAACAGCTCCAAGGATCTGGGACAGATAGATCCAAAAGCTGGGGCTGGGCATAATACTGAAAAATTGCTTCACTTTGGGCTATGCTGCCTATTTTTACATGTAGCACGGGAGTGAGAACTAGATGAGGAGGCCTGAGGGGTTGAATGGATTACAAACAAAAAGCATTAAGCTAATCATAGGAGTGTTCCTTAAGGGCAAGGATGAATTAAGGGCTGGATGTTCCTTCATCCCTCTCTTACAACCATGGAAGAGTAAAACAGTCAAAACAGTAGCTGCTTCCATGCCAGGTCTGCTACGTTATTAATTTCTATAAGTTTTATAAATATAGGAGTTGCTTAACATGTATTGCTTGCACAATCTTTAGATATACTCATAGGAAGGGAATTCAAGGTCAGCAGTCCCTGAAGGCTGTCAAACTATTTACAAGTTTGCTATTTATAAGAACTAGTCTGGGAGTCCTAGAAGCAATAAGTTCTTAAGCAGGCGGTTTGATTTCTGCATGACATAGAAGAGGTGCTGTTTCTGTACCAGTGCCTAGATGCCATTGCAGTTCTCTTAAAATATATTTTGTTTTCTAGATTCTAGTGGTTTCAGGCTCACCCCTAACAACTCCGTATGACCTGAAGAACGAAGAGAGCAATGAATATCACTACAGCAACTGTTCTGTGCAAGTTCGGTAATGTTTTCAGGGATGACAAGAGTTAATCAGAAGTTTAATGATTAATACGGAATATTAATCGATTGCCCTTGGGAGTGTAGCATGCTATAAAATAGCAGGCTGGAGGATTCATTGCATTGCCACAGAACACTCTCTAAAGAAAAAAACCACTTTCCTAAGGAAAGTGAAAAGTAGGGCATACTGGTTTCTGCAGACCAGCTAAAACACGCTGCTTGCTCTGGTATTAGGCTTTGGAACACTCAAGTGAGGTGGAAAATGTATGACAAAAATTTGTGACTGAACTTTAAACATCACAAACTCAGAAGAACTGGCGTACTAGATTCAGATAAGAGAAGATGAAGAGAGAAACTAGTTGTTCCTTCCTCAGTAATGTTACCTACGAGTATGTACATACTGTACCTTTTGTTCTTTTTGGTAAGCGGATAGTACATCCTAGAAGGGCATCATTCTAGGAAGCGGATCTTTAAAAGTCATCTCATTTGGCTGTAGTACCCAAATGAAAGCAGTGTTCAGTGCTCTTGATCTAAGAGCATCCATTTTCTAGAGTCAGTGCACAATTCCCATATTTGTAAAACAAAAACTAACCCTAAGCCCCACAATTTCCCCTTCAAAAAAAAAAAAAAAAAAAAACAAACCCAAAACCAAAGCCTTGAAGAGGCATCAGGACTTGCAGATGACCTAATCTGCCTGCTAGAAGTTTCAGGAAGGGATATTTTCCTAAAGCACTTCTGCAATGCCCTGTGCTTCTTTCAAGACAACAGTTTGCATCGTGCTAAGGCAGCGGGGAGACAGTAAACAGAAAGGGGAATGTGATACAAATGCTGGCAAAAATCAGGGAAAGCAAGGTGGGAGCAATATCGCTCAAGCTGTCAGATCTGTGAGCAAGCCTCGTGAACCAGCTGAGTTATGGCAAACTCCTGCTATGAGGGAATTGCAGTAACTGAGCCTTGCACTCAAACATTTATAAGGGTGTCCTGGGATAAATAAAGGCACAGCCTCTGTAAACTCTGCAGTGAAAACAAACACCTTTGAACCAAAACGGTTACAAAGCTCTATAAAGCATGGGCATAGCTGATGTTAATTATAAGATTTGTGTCTTGGTTTTCTGTCTGGAGAGCAACCGTCGGAGTCCTCTTGGCTGGCAAGGAGTTAATGCAAGGCCCAGGCGACTGCGTAAGGCAGGGCTGGCGTTACTGCAGTATCCCTGTTGGCATCCAGAGCGCTCTCAGTTCAGGGTCTCCACTGGAATATACGACAAAATAGCAAAACCTCTTTGATTCCTAGGCAAAGCCCCAGCTGTCTGGGGCCAGGCCTTCTTAAAATGGGGGTTGTATTTCGTCAGATAAAAGACATTCAGCTTATTTTAAGATCATACCTCATGCACTCAGACACAGCTATGTGTCACATTGAGCTTTGTTTAGAAGCCTGGTCTGGATTATAAAGGCATTTTGGAAATCATGTGCTTATCAGAAGTTAGAATCAGACTTGCTGTCTATAACCAAACTCAATAATCGGACTCTCGAACCATGTAATGGGTTAGCAAAAGAGCAGGGGACATGCAGGGAGACAATGATTTAGCAGAATTTCACTCGGCATTCAAGCATGCTAGCATGCCTGAAAATAAGGGATACATTATTAATTAGTTAATGTTTGCAAAGTGTTTTGACTCTGGAAAGTGCCAAGTGTTCTTCTTCATTAATTTTCAGTAAATATATGACTAAGCAGTATATGTAATAAGGACACAAAATGTGGTAAGTAGACAAAAGACTTGAAAATACACAAAACATTTGAAAAAGAGAGATGCTATTAACAGGGGAAAAAAAGTGTTCAAACTGGCAGAGTAAATATTGTGATGATGCAGCTAGTTATCTATTAACTCAGCACTAATGTAGGGACATGCCCGATGGCACTGACGATCAGTTGAGACAGCCAACGTCCTACAAGACCTGTAAAGCTGACCTCTATCACCTTTTCCCTTCCAGCGCTAAATTTGGCACGGCCCGTACTCAGCAGACCTTCTCTTACCTTCTGGGGCTGCCTAACGCCTGCTTTAAGAGTTACATGTGCTTCTGCAGCTTTAATAACGTCTGGAAAACCACTTCTAGATGGCGGTCACAACCCCTGACTAGCTGCAGGGATGTGGGCTGACATCGGCGCCCGGCAGCACAAGCTGCTGCACGCTCTTCCCCTCCCTGGTCGTTCTCACATCCCCATCTGTTCCTTTCCAGTCTCTCAAGTGGGAAATAAACTGAGTTAGAGTCAAACTGTCAAACTCATAATATTCGAGTGGGTTGAATGTCACACCAGCAGAATTCATGCAATCCATATTTCATTCAGCGCAATAAATATGCAGTCTCGCACAGATCTTAGAAATCAATTATGTTTTTTCAGGAAGGCTTGGAGAAACAGTAGGGGCACTTCAGCAAAATGATTTCTTGCCTTCTTTTCCAATGAAGTAACTTTTTAGTATTATGATTGCAAGGTCTCGCTTCCTGAAAACAAAATCATAAGTGCTCAAGCCATCTGCTCCTGCCCTTAAGTCAAAGTCATGGTCCTCAGTTTACAACATCATACTTGGAAGTTTATGACGTTACAAATACAGGATTGTCACTTTTGTTGACAGCTAGCCAATAGGATCAAATGAATTAAGCAACAAGCCGTGTCCTTGAAATCTTAGGCTGTAAAGACAAAGACCAAGTGGAAGCCTTTCTAAATGAAAGGAGTTAGCATTGCCTTCACAGGTGGTTAGCATGTCAGAAATTTGCCATAAACTCTGTAAAAATAACTGGGAACGACCTTGTGGCTTTCTATACATATTGTTAAGGTTTTTTAAGACACATTTTCTCTTTCCATGTCAACTGTTCCGCATATGCAATTACGTACGTGCATGATAGTTTTTGACCTAGGCTAAGGAACCAAACAATAAATCAGCTTCTAGGGCCAGATATACAGCTGAAGCAAATTGACTTTACATTAATGCAGTCAAGGGAGCTATGCCAAATTTCTACCAGCTAAGGCTACGGCCCACGCAATGTACTTCACGTGCCACAGGATTTTCTGTGGCTGCAAGTTTTATCGTATGTGGAAGTACTGAAATTGGTGGGAAAACACCTATTGATCCCATTGTGCAGAGTGTAGCTCTGGTGTGTATCAGTGGGAAAACAGTGTGACAGGTATTTAATAAGAGTAGTTTGAGGCCCTTCAAAAATGTACAGGAAGTTCCTCAGCTGCAAGAAATCAGCAAAGCCTTGTTCATTTTCACTGGTTAAAGGTCTAGATATGGGTCTGGGTCCCAACGGTCTTACTCCATCCAAGCAAAACCATGCCCCCGAAGCTGTCCCCATTGACATTTAAAAAGTACAGAATTTTTCACTGCATTTTAATGAACCAGCAGACAATTTGGAAAAACATAGCATGCAGCAACTTGAGGGTGTTATACAGATGCCAGGAATCTCCCTGGACAGCATCACCTACAGAACAGGGGAGGACCATCCAGCAGCGAGTGCAAAGCCAGCGTCAGCTGGAGGCCAGTTTCAGGAACAGACCTCGAAAGGTTGCAGGCTGGGAAGTAAGAGATTTTTATGAAGGATTTCTAGCAAGGATGCTGGATCATTCATTGATTGAAACTGCTTTTAAGCCACTCTCAACATGTTTTCCCTTAAAGAGCTAGGTGTGAGTATTAACAGGAAGTATGATCCTCATTTGACCTACAGGTCAAAAGCAAAAAATTGTAAAGGAGAAAGCAATTTTATTTCTCATTCTAGAATGAATTAATCCACTCTGTTATTATTATTTTAAGGGAAACAATTATTAGTTTTATAGAAGAAAAATATCTTTTCAGAATAGATTTAATTGCCCAAATATCTTCATAGAAAAAGGAAATAACAACCTCTAATTATGATCCCTACTTTAAAAGATAGAAAGTCTGCTTTGTTTTAGGAAGCAGCTTTAATCAATCTCTCTTTTTTTGTGGATAACTTAGAAATAGTATTTTATTTTGATCAGAAAAAAATAGTTATTCACACAAAAATTTAATGAGTCAAATGCCTATAGCAATTTCTAGCACAAACAGGTTTGCTTTTATGGTAAAAAAGCAGAATGATGCTAAATGGTAGGTCACTGGTCCTACGCCATTTTTAAGTTTTATTTGATGGCTTCGATGTAAAGCTTCTGCGATGCTAGAGCTAGGGACCAGGGTTCTGGTTTTAGGTTTAACTTTGGCTCCAGTAAAATTTAATTATGATTCACTTACCAAAAAAGGGAAAAGGTCCTGCTGCTGGAGTGTAAGAGAGATTTTTCTTCTCTCCAGCCCTGATATTGCTATTGTTAGTGGGCAGGCACTGCACTGGGCTAACCAGCACAGGATTATTGCTGTTCTCTCTCTGTTCTGGAGTGACAGTAATGGGTCTGTATGTGGCAGTCTGTTTTTTAAACAGAAAGGGTAATACTTTGAAAAGTGAAATGGGGACCAAGTCCTTGCAAAAATGTTAAGTTCTTTGTTCTTGCAATTCAATTCCAATTCAGTCTTGAAATTAAGGCTGTGAGTTCCTGAATAACTGGGGGATTTTTAAATATTTGACCTAAGAAGTCCTGCTTCACTTGCACGTTCCTCTGTTTCCTTCAGCTGAATTCACATGTGTCTCTTGTGGCAAACACCAGCTTTAAGCCTTTTAAAAAAATGGTTACATTTGAATGATGTATTTAGCAACCAATAGGCATTTCTGCAAAACCCCTAATGTCTCAGCCAATGTCACTGTCTCTCTGATCTGCACGCACGGCAGATGTGTTGAATGCATCAACATTTACAATGTCAGTCTCTTGCGGCCGTGGCAGGTGGAGTGTGGGATGGGCCGTCCTCAGAGCTGGGGCTGACTTTGTTCTGTCTGCACAATATCTACCTCCGTGGGGGTCCTGAGCTGTGACTGGGCTCCAAAATGCTGCAAAATGGTAGAATATTAAAATAACATTAGTGTTTCATGCACATGCTACAAAGAAGCATCTATTGCAAGTGTAGGGGGAAAAAAAGACTAGGAGGGAGGTAAAGGAAGCAGCAGAAGGCTCTTTTTCTCCATCACAAACCACCCAGAGAATAGCTCTCTGTGTTTCCCGTGGTTATTTGTTTTGCATTATGATATCTGACATATCAGAAAACATGAAAGGCATTTGCGGGCCTAAGAGAAAAGGTAAAATGGTGCTTGAAAATGATTCTTTGTGAAGGCTTATTTTTATTTTGTTACACATGAGACTAGTCAAGCAGACAGGTTTATTTTAACTCTGTAACAAAATTTAGTGACTGGGGACAAACAATTGTCTGCTATTATCATTCCTGCTGCCAAAATTCATTAGGTTCAGGAACATCAACTAAATCATGTGCTAGAAGAGAACCCACAGCTACCTACACTATTGCTGGAGAAATGACCCTACAGTCAGCATAGTATCCACATGCATCCAAGAGACTGCGTGGCCTGTTAAAAAGCAGAATATCTCAAACTGTATTCTTCCTACAATACACCATAGGCAGTCTCCTCCTGTGGCAGCACATTTCTCTCTGCAGTGAAAGACCTTGCTGTCTGTCGTGAACCTTGTATCCAGCTTAGCTTTTTAAGGTCTGTACTTCATCAAAAAGTAAATGTATTCGCTAATACGCTGGTGGTTGGTTGCCAGCCTGAAAGAAGCAGGAGTCTGTCTGGGAACGGTACTTAGATGTAAAGGTGCCCTTTTAATGTGAGTTAAACTAATTTTTTTTTTTTTCTTCTAAGATCTCAGCTGTGGAGAAAGGAAGCTAGCTGGAAGAGTCAGCCTGGCTTCAGCCAAATAACCGGCTTAAGAAATGTAGGCCCAGATCCCTGGGACGTGTCTGAACCCTGCAAAGGATTTGAGTAAAAGAAAGTTGCTTAACACTGTTGTCTTCTTCTGTTCTCCAAAGTAGTCAGGGTCTAGTTTGGCTAATGACAACTGAAAAACACAGGTAGCTCTGAACACTATTGATTCCTTATGTGGCTGGGTTTTTTCCAGACATGCAGTTACAGCAGCTTTCCATCATATTTGCACCGGAGAGATGCAAAGCAACAGAGGCGTGATTTGTATGTCACAGATTAAAAAGCACAGAGAGTAGGGGTGCATGTGTGGTTTTGGTGTCTGTGACTTCTGGGAAGCTGATGGACTTGCTGAGCTGGAATCTACTGGAGTGGGGTATTTTGAAATGCACTGAACTCTTTTTAGTCCATGTAAAGTGAATATGTAAAAGTAATCAGATAAAAGGAGCTCTGTTTGTGTGGTGGCTAAAGAAGATAAAGGAGAAAGGTAATCTGGCATTAGGTTAGTGGTTCTGGAGAAAAGCTTAAGAGTTGGGTAATGTCAGCTCCTGCAAACCCAGAGAGGAATCAAAAAGGTGTGCCCAAATGGTAAGTCAGACTCCGTAAGGAATGCAGACAAGTTGTGGATTCACCAGCTGCCTACAGAGATGTGCTGAAACCCCGACTTGCCAATAAGAGAGGCAGTAATGCCTGCTGGAGCAAGCAATGAGCTGACCGTCGCAGGGTATAGCGGTGATCATCGTGGGCTGTGGGGTCATATCCACGAGGCAACTGGAGACACTCATCAAGCTGGCACTGCACAGGGCACTGTCTGACACTGAGCCCCGTGCAAGGTAACCTCCTGCTTGTATCCAAGCAGCTGTGTGGAGGTCAAATGGACACACTGAAAGGGAGCCAGCAACTGGGATAAATAGAGAGATGGAACATGCTAAAGCTATCTGTGGGCTGGTGTCTGAAGCTAGGAACCTAAGGAATAATAAAAATGAACAAATCTAAGGTCAAATTCCAGGTCAGGAGATGTTGGCCAAAAAACTGGTTTACCCTAAGAAAGCAAAATCACAACCTCCATAACAATATCATGGCATGGTTGTGTTTATTCCTTCATGGAGTCTTCAGTTTTGGTTGTGTATATAAATATATGTACATAAACACATATATGTAAAAGCATCTATTTGTATTTAGGTTTGAATTGCACATGGGCTAAAGAAACAGTAAAATAATCAATCAATCAATCAATCAATCAATAAACTTTAAAAAAGGGCTTTCAAACTGTCACCAGTAATCTTGCAACCTCAAAAAATAAACAGGACGCCAGACTTTATGAACTGCCTCTAGGAGTACATCTACGCTGTGTGACTGATGCTTCATATTTTGGGCTAAGAATAGTTTTCAAAAATTAGTGTAAAAATTATACACCCATTTCCATGACTCTATAGATTATAACAAATACTCTGTATTTGCCAGCAACCAAGGCTCTGGAACAGCTATTAGCAGATGCTGACTGTATAATGATGACCACTGTAAGTGGATGCTTATTTAAGGGACGTTTTCAGGAAACGGCTTGCTCTTAGGAACAGCCTATGAGTGAAAATGCACTTTGCAAGATTTTTACATCTTACTGGCTTGCCTTTTGCCATTTTACAGCAGAGGAAATGTTGATGTGTAATAGAATTAGCATTTAGGAGAAGCCTAGAATACTGTTCTGTATAATATAGCCCAGTACTTATTATTCAAGACAGGTCTTCTCATAGTGCAATTTAAGCCCCCCAAAATTACCCGTCATTACACAGACAGTCCATTTAACATTCTGAAGCTAATCATACAACAACCTACCCTTTCAGAGGAGATACAAAACCTCACTTGGGTTTTAAGTTCTGATTACAAGATGAGGTTCCAATTGAGAATTTCAGCTATAAACCAAATGACCTTCAATGACCATAGACTGGAAAACCTGGTGACTAATTTCCAGGCAGGGGGAAAAAAACACCACCCAGCTCTTGTTTCTAGTCCTCTGCATTATTAGGGGAATGACAAAGACAAGCAGAACGTGAAAAAAATCATGACTCCAGTGACCTTCATGTCTTTGTCCCAGAAAGGTCAAGAGTAATCAGCAAAACTTTAACCAGAGTTCAAATTCAGCTCTGTTGTCCTTAGAGGCTGGTAAAATTAAATATTCTGTTCTTGTGCTCTGTAAACAGCCACAGTATTTGGTGATGCTTTCCAGCATTGTCTATGAAGATGTATTGACATGAGCTGAAATTCATAGAGAGACAGCATGTTACATGGTATGCAGCAGTCTGCAACCAAATCCTGATTTCAGTTTATAATGCTGGAAAGGCACAATCACATTCCTTAAAATGAGATCAGACCAGGATATGAGCACATACCAGAATATCTAGTATGTGACTACAGTTTGTCATGCTTGCCATCTAAGGCAAAACACCTATTGTCAATATCTGAAAAAATTCCGATCAGACAGTCAAAGTCTGCAAGAATAAGCCATGTGAAAAAAAAATACAGCGGATAATCAAGAATAGATCTCATAAAGGCTAACTGCCCTTGGCCTGAAGTGCTTTGTCCCTTTCCTCCTTTTGCATGTTACAAGGAATTTTATTTATTTACTGAATATCCATTCTCAGTAGAGCTGTAGGAATCACCACGTTGGATCAGACCCCAGTAGTCCATGTTTTCCATCTTAACACCATTAGTGAGCAGAAGCTTAGAGAACGTACAAGGAACTAAGGAAGGAATAAACATATATTCTCAGGAAAAATTTCCTCCTTGCTCTTGATGATCAGGAACCACCTTATGCCTTACAACATAGGAAGGTATATCCTCTCCAATAGGACTTTAAGAAAACTTGGGTTTATACCTGGGGAGTTTGCTATTCTCCACATCAATACCTAGTCAGTTTGAATCCTGCTGAAAGGCTGATGTAAATTATAACCTCAGGAAACAAGGTCAATGGACTGATTTTGAGTGCAGTGAACACGTGCATATTTTTCTACATATTTTTGTTTAGAATTTTGTACACTTACACCCACCCACCCCCCTTCCCATTCTGATTCAAAGGCTTCTATATAGCATCCTGTATTTTGTATGCTGTCTTCAGTCTGTCCTCATGAGAAGGGTCCAAGTCTCTGGCAGTTCTGCATTTTCCATTTGTGAACCTCCTCTAACTACGGTGGGCTTTTGGGGAGGAGGAAGTCAGAAGTGTATACTTATGAAAGTCTGTAATTGATTTATATATCAGCAAGTACTGTTTTGAACAGTTGTCTTGAATTTTGTAGGAAACGTTAAAAATGACAAGCAAGTTTTAAAATTAAGTACTTGTCGTGGTTCTACCCCAGCCGGATTAACTCTCTCTCAGCTGAAACCAAGACATTACTTTAAATTAAGTAAAGAAGCATTAAATGTTCTCTCCTCCAACAACAACCTAAAAATAATGGCACTTACCTTGAACTTTGAAAGGTTCTTTCCTTCTTATGCATTCAGATCCTGAGTTGCACTTCCTATGTCTTGAAACCTAATAAGACTGGACATCCTGTGCTGCAAAGCATCAGTAAAATTGCAGCTGTCAACATGGGACACCTGCAACATCCAGTTTTAGAGCTGTTAAAACAGTGACCAGCATTTCTGAAAAATGTAAAATTTGGGAGGAGGATGAGATTCTGGTCCAGGATTCAAAATCAGTATCTGCATACTCTGCTTCAAGTCCTGCTGACTTCAGTGAGTACATATGAAGTAAAATGCCATTTATCATGAATGAGGGTGACAAAATCAAACTTTTGGGCATACTCTAATGCTGTTGGCCTCTGCACATGCTGCAGGCACATTTGGTAATGGGGACTTCCCAAGCAGAATGTTTTAATGTCTGAAAATGGGAAAAGAGTTTCAGCTTTTCCTTGCCTGTATCTCCCTTGGAGGAGAAAGGGTGAGAACATCTCAAATACAGCACGGTAAAAGTGTGAGTAACAGCAAGGGGCAAGGACAAAAATACCTCTCTTTAGTTTTCCAGTTGTCAGTCCATCTTTGCTCCCTGTAGGTGATGCAGACAGTATTGGATCAATGGTATATTGGCCATGTTGGTTCAGAGGTGGCCACTGTGATGCAAAACCAGCATCACTCCAACACATTTTCCAAAATGATTTTGGGAAAGTGATTGGGTTTTAACTAGTATGTACCGTGATGTAAAGATAATAAGCTCTGTGCAACTTCACTGCAGTTATAAGTACCAATATAGTATAAACTGTAAAAAAAATAAAATGAGATATGCAGTTTCATTAACACTTCTTACAGTGCTACATGTAAACAAATCAGAAGGTCTATAATAAGGAAATTAAAATAACAATAAGGAAAAGAATAAGATTAATTATTACTTTAAATGGTATTTCCTTTAAAATGCCAGAATGAAGTTGTTAATATCTTACCAAGGAGAGACAGACGGGAATGTTTCTAGGAATGAGATCACGAATTTTATCTGTCCTCTTTGGCTTTCTCAATTTAGGAAGAAATTTAATATTATTCTGCATCTACAATTGCATGCAGTCTTTGCCCAATGCATTATCTTATACTGAAAGCAGGCTTATAATAAAGTTAAAATATTCACAGAGAAATAAAAGATGCTCATACCCTTTTGGTGGCTTTAATTCTAAGGAGACTAACCATGCATTTCTTACGATTGTTAATGAGCGTTATCAATGCTAAATAATTTTGTAGTCACTGAAGATCACACTCTCTAGTACTGTCTAGGAAAAAAAAAGAAATGTAGTCTTACCAGATTTAAGTATATTTAGTGAAAATCAGGATATAATTACATTACATGATTAAATGATTTGAAACCCACTTTAGGACAGAAACTTCAGTGCTGGATAATGGCTGGATCCCCAGTATTTTATCCTTCTCCTGTCTCCAGGCATAAGCCACTGCAGAAACTAGAAACCATTACAACAGGACAAAAGATCACCATTTAAAAGTTATTAGAAAGGGCAGGAACATCAGGAACATACTGCTGTTCTGTTTTTAAAAACAAATGACCCATTAATTCACGAAAACAACCCCATTACCGCAGTAACAAACTTAGTTTAGGCAAATGTCCCTATCAACATTATTCAAGCTCAAATTTGATTTAGTTTGGAAAAGGGATGAATAAAGCTCAGGGTAATGGCAACCTATTAGACCATGCAGACCTTAACAATACATTTGAGAAAGTGTGCTGAGAGTGACATGAACATCAACAGAGAAACCAAGAGCACGAGCTGCAGAATAATGGAGAATCTGTATCTGAAATCATACCAGAGAAGGCTGAAGGAGAAACACAGACAGAAGGAGCATGTACCTAACTATAAGTCAGGGAGAATAATCATATTAATGACTGTTTCCCTACATAGTTTCAGTTTGTTTCTTTATTCTATTTTTACTGAATCTGATTTCTATTCAGGTTCAATTAATAATAATGAGCCTAAAATTAATTTGCATTATCATTTACAATGGATGCTTTGATCATGTATGTAGTTGGAACTATAATGCATACATTACCATATTATGCAAATTGCATTCTCAGCATCAGCTACATCTGTATATCATTTCTCCATGCCACCGGTTTACCCATTCCGTGCATTGTTTCTTTGTGTACAGTCCTGCAGACTGCTGGAAGCTGGGAGAAGTTGGGGGGAAAACTACTGGGGGAAATACTGTTACAGGTGCACCCTTTCCTTATGTTTTCTCTCTAAGCACCCAGCGTTGGTGTCAGACAGGGGAGAACTTTCTTTTGACACAGATGGCTTGTTTTGTGTCCTTTATGATTCTGCTATTACCTTAGCTAAATTACTCTACTGTGTCGACTCCATACAGCAATGAGCTTTGTCTAGCACCCTTCCTTTTTGGACTGGCCTCAAAGCAGGCAACTAAACATGCACAAAAAGGCAACCCAACTACTTTGGGGTTTTTTGTGTTTAACACAAGTGTATGTCCTGTAGGACTTCTAACTGTTTGCAGCATAAATCAGATGAGAATCTGACCTAAAAAGGAAGCAGAGCCCAGAGCCAGTACCATGATGTACATAAAGATCTGATTTTTAGGTCAAACTTACGCATTCATGACACTAAACATTCTGGGAGAAGTGTTTCATGTCAATGGTTAATGGAACCACTCAACACTGTCTCAGCTGACTGTACTTTTTGCCACTGGCCAAATTTCATATTGCAGTGAGCGGGCTCAAAAGTATTAGTAGTTTACATTTTTATAGCGCCTTTCATCTTGTGAAATACTGCCTTGCTTTACAAGCTGATACAGAGACCATATAATGATTGTTTAATCTACTACAGTGCTGAAGCTTTGTGGTGAAAAACAGGAAGAACTTAGTGACCTACAACAACATAGTTTTGGAGAGGAAATGAAGATTCCTCTATAATATCCATTTGAAACAAAGTGGGAATGCTGGAAAAGAGAATGTAATTTTTAGACTTGGCATTTGGCCAGGTCATTCAGTGTTAACACACTTTACAGATATAATTACTGCAGTGGGATCTTTAATGACCACAAGTGGTCAGAATTTTGCTTTAATATGTCAACCAAAAGATGCACTTGGGTCACACCTTGCCTCTTCTCATCATGCTGACTCATGGGCTGACAGATGAGGAGATCCTCTTCATTCACTTATTTAATCTCCCTTTTCGTTAGAGCCCTTGGTACCTCTCAAAAACGAACTAAACAGCCAAACACTATCAAAATAAAATTTTAAGCACAGTTTCCAATCTCATGAAAACTTTGCCTGAAAACCTATCCTACCAGCTAAGCTAAGGATCATATAATTTCAGATTCCTCCCCCCCACAGATAAATTACTTTAGAGTCTCCCTACGGGCTTGATCCTGCCTTCCAAAGAGATGATGGTGAAATTCCTCTGGTGAGGTCACTAGGCCCTCAGAAGATGATTCATTTGGCCATTTTACCGTGCTTAATCTGTTTGAGAGGAGATCAGAGCAATGCCTGAGGAAAGGGAGGAGCAGGACCGCCCTTTTTTGCTGCCAACTAGCTGTTCAGTTGGATCATCCTGTCTTTTGAAACCTCCTCTCTAAGAACTGGGTCTATTTTCACTACCACTTACCTTCCCAGGATACACTGGGATGTGACACATCCAGTATCTTTCAGGTGTAGGGATTCAGCTTGGTGCTATCTGGTGAATGACTAGCATTAGGTATTGCCAGAATGAAGTATTCTTGGGAGTCTTCAGTGAAGTGTTAATCTGATTAAACTCCTAAAAATTGATAGACATAAACCACAATATTAATATTGTCAACAAAATGCAGTTCTTAGTCACTCAAACTCAAATGTCAGATATTTGTTGCTCAGTATGCAATTAAAGATGATCCGATCGCCCTCCGAGCAGAGAACTGACAAAAAACGGGGTGAGGAAACATTTTTGTTTTATCCTCTGCATATATGCAAATGCTGATACTGATAAGAGTGAAGAATCATTTTAGTTCTGCATAGATAAAGAGATTGCTCATGGCTGAATAGATTAATGTACCTGTCTATACAAGCATAGAGGAAGAAGTAAGAAGAGAAATAGATTAGTATTCTGCTGCACATGAGACAATCAAATATGATTTTTGGATTGGCAACTGGACTAATAATAATCACTGCGATAAACCAGGAGCTTTGTATCTCTGATATGCAGTACTAGCTAAAAGATAGTTGCTTCTTAGGGATAATGAGCCAGGTTCTTCATCACTCATCACCTTGCATAATTATTGTGATGAGTTCAAAGACTGTGATGCTACCAAATCAGATTTTTTTCCTTCCATGTTGTGTTTGTCTTGCATGGGCATAATGAATACTCCCAGTGTAGACGATGAAGAATCTGGCTTAGTATATTTATTTGCTATGTGAGAATAAGGAAAACATAAGAGTTCTAATGGACGAGCACAATAACTTGGACACGATTTGTTGTTTAAAGGTTAGGTACTTAAATGTTGCTGTAGCCAACCCTGTGGTTAATAAACCCAAGGAAGAAAGAGGAATGGATTAAGAACAGCAATCTGGCTTAACCCCAGATAATACTTTTTCTTCTTTCATAATGATTTATTAGCAGCCATGTGAGTAAAAGCAGGCACAGCAGTATTGAATAATATTAGGACAAGTAAACTACAACCAACTTAGTAATTTAAAACTCAAAACAACATCTCAAATCTAAGAAATTTTTGTATTGGCCAATTTGGTTTTAGTTTAAATTTTTCCTCAAGTACTGTGACTCTTCAAAGCTGAAGTGAGGATAATCAAGGTAAATTATGAAAATAACCTAGTTATGTGGTAAAGGTCAATAGAAAGTCTTGTTAAGGTCTGGTTCTTATGAAGATACCCTGTCTGTATTGTCAAAATGAATTAACTTTATAACACAGTATAGCCTGTCAATTGGAAGAAAAATAGATGTTAACGCAAAGATACTCACCACAATTAAAATCAGGTTTTGGCTTAGACTGTGAAAGCCAGAAAATATCACAACACCATTAGCTCTCTTCTTTATTTATATTTTTCTAGAAAAGGTCACAAGAAGGTGCTGGTGTGCACAGATGTATAAATTTGTTTTGTTAGCATGTGGGCTAGATTTTTACTCTTGAGAATAAAAATTGTTAGATTTATAACTCTAATTCTTTAAGGGGAAATTTCCTTTCTAATTCTTATCATATGAACTACATTCAGCTTTAGAGGTAATGTGGCTTCCAGCACCTTATGCACTAGCACTGAACTGGGAATGCAGGGTGAAGGAATTGCCTACATGCTTCCGTAACCATCTGTTTTCCCGGATTACTGACTGTGTAAATAAAACAAGTTACTCTACAAATATGAACAGTCTTGGGCTCACTCGTTTGTCTCCCAGCCCAAAAGCGTACAAAGAGAACCTCTTCCCGGGAAAGTAACAACAAAGATTTAGTTATTTCCCACAACATCTTATATGTTGAGCATGCAAATATATGACGAATGGCTGAGTTAGAGCCTGAAAATTTCCAGGGCGCTTCACTGTTACTGTGTCAGCAGCAGTATGAGTAAAGCCAGGTCAGAGATTTTGGTATTAAAAAATCCTTCTAAATATTCTTACATGGTCAGGTCCCACCAGCGGTCAGGCCAACAGTTACCAATGATGTTCTAAAGAGACTTGATCCAGGAATAAAAAAAAACCCCTTTGTATTTCAAAATACCCACAGGCCTGGAATTGAACAAAAGAGAAGCTGGGAAAGAATACTAGCTGAACTTATGGCCATGCTGTGAAGGACTTTGGTGTCCTCGTGTTTGTGAGGGCTTTTACCTTCAGTGATTTGAATCCTTCAGAAGACATACCTGTGACTGAAGTGATCTGAGACATAAATCTGACAGGACAAAATATGGCATATAGTATAACCCTCAATACCCCCTACACAAATTAGAAACTAGAAGCTTTCTGAGACGTTGGGTTTAAAATACTTCCCACGTGTTTTCAGCTCTCGCTACTTATAAACGATTTGCTGTTGGAAATACCAAATATGGTAGTTTTCTGTACTCACTAGCCGCTTCTTTCGGAGTGACTACCTGAAATCGTAATGGTCTAAAAAGCATCCTAAATGCATCTTCATACTATGCCAGAAGGCTAACCAAAAATCCAAGTTTTCATCCTGCCTCAATCCGGGAGGAAGCCAGTGCAAGTTGTAGTGATGATGCCTAAGCTAGTGAGAAGCCTGATCAGCGTGTCAGGCAGGCTTTAATGTTAAGGAGGACTGGCACAACACAAAATGCAGCCTCACTTTTCTGACCGGTTAAGCAAAAAATTGCAAAAACTTTTAGATGTCTGATTTGCAAGAGCTAGCACTTCTGTAATTTTCCAGTGACATAAAAATAGTTAGTACCGGCTGAAATGCATTAGCAGCTTCAGTAATTAGTAGGCAGAGCCATTTCTTGTCCATTCTACAGGCCATATCCTCAGCTGGTGTAAATCAATGACACTCCAGCACTGGAACTGTATTACTTTACACACCTTGAAATAGTTATGCATACTAATTATTGCCTTACCCATTACTGCTGTTGTCAATTCAGACACCTGATTTACACCAGATGAGTTTGGTCCATATATTTAGAAGTTTCTGCACATTCCTCAGAGGATCTGTAGTGTTGAATAAACTTTCCAAATAAGCCAGGCACATGCTCTCCGTTATCTATCAAATCAATGTTCAATAAAGTGACACCATTATACATAAATCATGACTGCAATTATTAAATCAAGCGGCATTTGTATTGCTTTTCTTTCACTGTTGGGTAGAATTAACCACGCGAGCACATGAGAACAGTCACGCCGCCATCCTCGGAGCTGGAAGAAGGAGTTAAAAGCCCCACCCAAGCTCTCACAACCTAACCCTCAGAGCATGCGGCTGATAATGCGAAACAGAACATCATGCCCTGGAGGAGATACATCTGGAGGTCAGCTCAGTCAGATACTGTGGAACTGTTCCAACAAAGCAATCAAATATCTAGCAAAACCTATAAAAAAAAAAAAAAAATATAGTATATTGGTATATAGACATCCAACCTAAGCTAGATAAGGGTAGAGAAGCCTGATTTCATTTTCGTACTCCTGTCAGGCAACCTAAGCGCTGAGTTTTCCTTCCACAAACACAAAGTGAGGTTTTTAACTGAAGCTTATTAAGGCTTAGTTTGTCTAACCCAAGCATAATAAATTCATGTGTCAAGATTGAAGTTGATTGTTCATCAGAGAAAAATGAGACAAGATAATCCACTTTGCTGAAAATGTAATGCTTTAGGAATGTTACAAACTACTGCAAATGTTTAACTCCCCGTGCCTCTCTGGTGGTTATATAACAAAACACCCATTCAGGGGCTGATTCTTATCTCTCGCTTGCATAAGGCCATGTCTAGACAAGGATTTGAAGGTGTGTTGTTTGAAAGTGTTAGCAGAGTGGTCTAACTGGCAGACCAGGAAGCCCTCTCCCCACCCCCCCACCCCCCCCCCCCAGCCCCCCCAAGACTTTCACGTATGTGGAAAGGGGGAAGCGTGGGTCCCTCTCCTTCAATTTTTGGCTTAACTAATTCAGCATCTGAGGCTGATTTGTCCACTCTGGAGTCAGAAGGTGACTTCAGAGGGGTGAGGGAGGAAAGGCTCATCTCTCTGACCAGTCCTAGTCTAGAGCTTTCAAAGGGTCTAAGGCTTTGCGTATCAAGGGCTTTTCAGCATTATTTCCAGTATATTCACCTACATACCACATACATGATATACATAGGTATCTCACATAAGATTGAATCACACTCTGCCTTTGTGAGACCTGTACTAGAGACAGGTGATGACTTTCCAGTGATGGTCAACCCTTTGACAGCATTCCCTTTACAGGGTCATGGTTCCAATCTTGATTTCCTGTTGCACCTTACCTACCATGATATAATATTTTAACCTCTTTATTATTCCCACGTCCAACCAACTTGACCCAGCCACCCACTCCTACTACACGTACACCTTCAGTTGTTAGGAGAAAAATTTAGTGGAAGGGCAGGAAGATTTACACAGAGAGGAGAGGAACTGTTTACAAGGGCATGTAGTGATAGGAAAAGGGGTAATGGTTTTAATCTGAAAGAGGGTAGATTTACATTAGTTATAAGGAAGAAATTCTTCCCTGTGAGGGTAGTGAGGCACTGGAACAGGTTGCCCAGAGAAGCTGTGGCTGCCCCATCCCTGGCAGTGTTCAAGGCCAGGTTGGATGGGGCTTTGGGCAACGTGGTCTAGTGGAGGGTGTCCCTGCCCATGGCAGGGGGGTTGGAACTAGATGATCTTTGAGGTCCCTTCCAACCCAAACCATTCTGTGATTCTATGATTCTAAAGACACATTTCCAGTAGATGAAGGGAAGAAATTGTGCCTTTGTAAATGTGCAGGTTTTCTTTTTGTAATCACAGTTGGCTGCATTTTCAGTTTTATAAAACGAGAAGTAGGGAAAAAAAGGAACTGGCTAAAGTTTATACCACATTTTTAGGGAAATCAGGTAACCGATCAAACTGCTGACGAGAAATGCGAGGAGAAATCCTGTCCTACTAAAATCCATGGGAAGGTAATTACTCATTTTACTTGTGCCAGGATTTTACCCCCTGTGTTTTATAAATTAAATACGTACAGACACGTAGATACGCATGCACATATATTTCCTTTTCTTCTATAATAAAGCAAGAGTTGTGAGGCCAATTATGATAGCTCTTTTTGTAATGGAGTTTTCATTCTATATATACATGCTTTAAATTTGGTATGATAACCAGTGGTTTACAGTGTCATTAGGAAGGTTGAGATTGTGAAGTAGCTATTAAGAAATACAGTCTGCTGTTGTATCTGGAACATATCAGCTCTTGGTAGAAATTTATTTTTAATAAAGAGAGGTGCTTTAGAGGTTTCTGTCTTGATACAGGCCTAAGTTCAGCAAGTTAAGTTCAATCACACATCTGACTTCTAGCCTTCCAGTACACAATAGGGTTTTAAAGTAAGGTGCATGTTTAAGTATGTTACTGAATAAGAGCCAGAGTAAAAGCATCTTTCATTTAAGATGAAAATTCCTGCTTTAAGTTTTCTTCCTTGAACTCTGGCTCCAATTTGTGAATGCAGCGGGGATGTTCAGGTTTCTGCGTGGAGCCCAGCGGGAACGTCAGCAGTTCTGCTTCACTGCCGAGTATCAATAGTGCTCGGAGATCAGAGCTCAGAGCGAACACTTAGGAGGGGCAACCTTGTCAGTCAGCACTTGAGTACTTTGCTCTGTTCTTGACCAGCCCATGCAATTCTCATCGCCCTCAAGGCAAGATGAGTGGGTGGATCATGGAAGTGTACAAACAACCTGCAGGATAATAATTCAACTCCTCTCCTTTTACCTTGAAGCAGTATATTTCCACACACAATCAAGGTGCATAAGACAATATTCAATTTAAAGAGGTGTTCAGAATAGGACAGGCTGTATTTAAAAAGAAGAGAGCAGTATGCCTTTTATAAATAATGCAGTGGCTTGCAGTCATAGGACAAGTGCTGGATTTAAAGACAAATGATGCAGAATTCCTGGCCTCTCTGCAGGTTACTCTGTGAGTAAAAGCTCATGAAGTGACTGAGCAGACAGAGAGGTAGGTACCACTGCTAAGCTCATCCTCTCCCTGAGTAGAAGGGTTGCTTCTGGCTCACACCACAGGCCTTGCCAAAGCACTGTAAGAGTGGGAGTGGGCTGCAGCAGAGGCTCTTCTGTCCTTGCATTAGCCCGTAGAAAGAGCTGGGCTTCCAGAGCAGGCGGCACTGCGCTCTTCCTGGCAGGTGTGCCAGGGCACCCGCGCTCCCCGAGACGCCGGGCAGGGAACCCTACTTCCCCATGCCTGTCTTTGAGGCACGATGCAGCCCTTCCTCTGCACTGGAATTTCAAACTTTCTGACCTTCAGCACAAGGAAAGTCAGCAGATAACAAAAACGTATTGGGAGACCTATGCATTGAAGGTTTCTCATCTGTCTAACTTATGGAAATACTTAAAAGAAAAATATCACAGCTTGTCACAACTTTTGTGTTCCTCTTTCAATTACAGCAGCTGACAAACATTTCAAAGCTAAAAGTGAGTAACTACTTTAATGTAACTCTCTAATGTTAAGAGTTATGCTCTTTACAAAAAGATCACCTCAAATCTGCCTGGTGCAGTTATCAGTTATGCTGCACATCTCATACTGGCCATTTGTCTTCAATGTCCATGTCCCTGATCTGTCTATTGACATGTCAACAGGTAGGACAGATGGAAAATATGGAGAAAAAAAATCTTACTACAAATAACAACTGAGTCCATTATGTTACCACTAAAATATTTATAAGGGAAGTTTAATGTGCTTTTTTTAATAATAACATTAAAGAATTCATGTGTAATTAAATGTGATATATAAATCATGTTGTTTGCTAGAGCTATTGACTGCACTGTTCTCATTCTGCCAGACTTAATATAAAATTAATTGTAAATTTTCAAGCCAGTAGCTTTTTCACCAGTGCATATGCTGGTTGTTTAGGCCTGAGTCAGGGAGATACTAATACCACAAGACAGATTTCTTCTTATATTGTCATAAAGAAGTTCTACTCAAAATGTGACCTCTTTTTAATAAAATTACCTGTATTTTTGAGTTCAATCATGGACAAAGTTGAATACTCATAAGTTTTTTACTAGTCCTGCAGTCGATATAAATTGTCTGTTTTCAATAAATCTTAGCAAACAGTGGGCCCACATCCTCCGCAGGCACAGCCAGAGCTCACATAGCTGTACAACTTGCATCTGTGGAGACGTAGCCCCTGTCTATATATTTCCTCCTTGAATAAACTCTTTTGTATTGAGAATATTAAACATAATCCAAGTTATTCTGGGGACTAGTACTCACACAAGGTTTATCTAGTATTAACAGTTATTTGACCTTCCTGGGCAGAGCAAGAAGAAAATGCTCTTTTACATACTCTTATGCAAATGTCTTAAATATTAAATGAACTGCGCACAAAACTTTTCTTGTGTGAAGGACCAATAATGCTTTGGACCTCACTTGAAATCTAGGTCACTTTGACCTTGTGTAAATGAAATCTTGCATTTCACCAATTTTTCACATGCTTGTTCCGTCTTGAACAAAACCTCAGAATCAAATAAGCACTAGCTTCAATGTAGAGGATGATTAACTTAAGGAGTTCTTGGCTTCTTCTTTGAGAAGGTTAACATGACCTTGAATGGCAGGAGAATATTATGGATTTGTATTGTTGAATCTTATGCGCAGTGTTGTTATAAGAAGTTCACTTGAAAACGTCATTTTAAAGCCTTAACAAATAGACATTTCTCTTTCACTGCTATCTTGGGGTTATTAGTCCATCTACAAACTGAAAATAATCAGTCGGTTGGCTCTCTTCTACCATAGCAATACTCAGCCAAATTCATGCACATATTTCCCGTTTGCTTCAGTAAGAGTTTTATCGATGGCAGTGCTATAAATTCTACCTCTACCTTCTCTCTAATTGGCACCAACATCAAATGCTAGAGAATGTCCTTGGAAAATCAAGAGGCCAGGAAGCAAAAATACACAGCTAAACTCAGTTCTCCATTATACATATGGCTATCTATTATTTTCTGTGAGCTTATTCCACATCAGGGCTTTGTTCTTCCCTTGTTAAAGTCAACAGTAAAAATCGTGTTAACATGAATGCAGCAAAATTAGGCATATAAGTGAAAGTGAAGTCAAATCTTGTCTGAAGAATTCCCACTTAGGACTTACAGCCTGACACAGTGGTCACTGAAGCATTTCTAAAGGTCATTGTCTGATATGATCTTTTCATAATTGTTAGTGGAATGAAGGCATCTTTATTCTGCTCTGCTTACTAGCAATGCTTATATAAAAAGTGGATTATTCACAGCTCCTTTCCTTTTGAAAATGGGCATTATTTTTAGGGAGAAATAAAGCACACCCAGTGTGAATCAAACTGAAAACAATCAGTTGAGCTTTATAATCTAGCCAAACAGTGCCATTTGTATTTCCCAGTTGTGATTTGTATAGAAGGTCTATCTATTTTGAAGAGCAGTGCCATCGGTTTAGGAAAAAAGTCTGAGAAGGTAAATTCTATTGATAATGGAAGAGTAGGAGCGATTCCAAATCATGGTAATGCCCTTAATTATGTGTCGATTGCCATACTAGTTACAGGGTGTATACTTGCAGCTCTTTGTTGAGGAAAGACATTCTCATTGTGTCGTTGCTCTAGGAAAACATGCTTCTTGATATAGCTGCATGTAAGTGCGATGTCCTTTCATTTGAAAAGTGGAAAAGCAGTCTGATTTTTCAGTCCACACCTATTTTTCTAAATTTCTGATAAGAACCTTCTTCACATTTTTCCTAACCTCATTTGTACACTGCTGAATTCCTCATTAGAGTGAAAATGAAAATACACTTTCTCAAGCTGACATTAAGAAAACAACCTCTTTGACCTGGATATATCAGAGTGTTTGACACTGTTAATAGGCTGTCAACATTGTTATGGATGTTGTTGTTGGATGTATTTATGTTGTAATAGTATTGATGAGCACTGGCTATAGCTGAGAGCCCCATTGTGCACTAAAAAGCTATCTCAGATAGTCAAAGTCCTCTATTAGAATCTGCTGTGGAGCGTAAAAACTTCTCCTAAGAAGGTAAACACTTATACTAAGGAGACAAGACAAGAGGTAGAAAAAGGACAAATGAAATAAAGGATTAGAAGGAAGAGAAAACAGCTATTGCAGTAGAGAGGGAAAAAAAATTAAGCCTAAAGAAAATTGATCCAATTGGTCTACAGGGAAGCAGGGAAGAGAAATAAAACTTTGGCAGTTTGTTTATTCAGACTGGCTAAGTTTCAAGACAGTGAATAGTACCATTGAAGTCAATAACACAACTCACATCCTCATAGTTACGCATTTACATAAGTCCATTGCTGGATTGATTAATCTTGCACGTTTCAGGAGGTATTCCAGTGCTCTCAAGACGAATTATTTGAAAATAAAACAAATGGGTAGATAGACCAGAGGCAGAGAGCTAGATGCAGTTTTGTGTGTCTCATAATAATTTTGATGTAATCAAGCTGACTTCTCAAGTGAAATTTGTTCAAATGTTCATACACATATTCCACATAAAGAATGCATTTACAGTTTCTACATGGTGGTTACCTCATAAGAGGCTATTTGATTAAAATGTGCCTGTTGAGAGGGAGAATGCTACTAGAGTCACTGTCTGAAAGTTGTTCATTTATGTCTACTTAGATGTGATATATCAGGCCAGTTCTCAGGAGCAAAGTAGCAGTTTTCAGAAGTAGATTGACTGTTTTCAACCAATTATTTGCTTGAAACACTTACTTAAGAAAATAAACATTTTGGACTTGAAAGCATGTTAGCATGACTGCAATTTTGAATAGTTTTAACAAACTGTGTTACCCATCTTAGCACACCCATCTCACTATGGTAAGCCTAGTTTCTTCTCAGCCAAAAATGAAAAAAGTTTGGAGGCTGTGATTTGAATTTAGCACCTGTAACAGTATGTGTTCAGGGCGGCAGATCTTGATTCCTTCCATGTAATAGGAATGCCTAACTTTTCTGTAACCAAAATCCATTTCATTTGCCTGCAAACAGTATAAAGATGAATCATTTATGAACATTCCTGCATTGAAGCACCTGATGACAGCTTTCAGATTTGAAACCAGAAGGGGTTTTATTAAAAAGAATATGCGTTCTGATATGGTGCTGGACTCATAAAGATCTTCTGGATTTTTTAGGTGGGTAATTCATATAGTTAGGCTGGTTAGCAGCTGCTTTTTTCACAGCCAGTAACTGAGGCAACAAAACTGTCTCCATCTTTTTTTGTCTGCCACCAAAGTGATGAAATAAGGCACTGTACATGTATGTGCTCACATGCGGCTGCCTAGGGATGCTTCCATTGGCTTTCATGGGATGAAATACTGAAGGTGTAAGTGGATGTGGGACTGGGACCTAAAGTATTTCTGGGAGCTCTCTGCTGAATGAAAACTAATATGTCTTACACAACTTTTCTCAGAAACATCAGGTTCAGACCAGAGCTGCATAAGCCTAAAATAAACTTTATAGACTAGCACCGTAGCTATGACAGCTCTTTTGTTCATATCTAAAATGGTGACGTTCACATCTGCTAAACAGGAAAGCCATACATCTGATGTCCAGTAGTAGTACTTTTTCCTATCCTTCTGGAAGCCTACACTCCCTTCCTTTGCTGCCCTACAGAAGGAAGCACCAAATAGCAGCAAACGTGCAAGGTCCAACAACCATTGCCCTAGCTGCTGCTGAGAAGACTCAGCAGCTCCACAGAGGGACAGCGAGCAGGAGGCAGCAGTGGATGTGGCTGGGAAGAGCCCAAGGAGGGGGACACACAAGCACCAAGCTCCAGAGACTTGAGCTCTGGGTCCACCCCAGGGACACAAATGCAAACGCAACCATTGCCCTATCACCCCTGGCAGTCCAGTCCTGGTGCCCTGGGGACAGTCAGCCTTCTGCGATGAAAAGGCCTCGCTAGCAGTACTGATTTCTCCAAGAGGGACAGGGAGCCCCCTCTGTGAATATCATTTATTCTAGCTCTAACGTGCCCCCTCCACCTGCTTTAACAAACACCTTTACTTTCAGTTACTGGGGAGGCTGTAATCCAGAGTTACACAGCTGAGCACAAAACAACTTTTTCCAGAAGTAAGTTGGCTTGTTTAAAATAAACAGAAGAAGAAGCAAAGAGATGGTGCATTAATGAATGGTACAATGGGCCACTGATGCTGCCCTACTGAAACAAAGGGCTTGTTGCAAGAATTCTCTCCTTTGGCATGTGATAGACCTTATGCCCTGGGTTCACAATGGCTCACAAACCGAAACAAGAGAGGAAGCAAGAAATCTCGTCATTTCTTTTCCCCGTGGGATAAACAACGTTTTATTCTACCTTTAACCCTGGAGGGAGACACCGCCGCTTAGCAAACAGATCTATATTAAGTGCACTTGCTGGAATTATTTACAGTATCATTTGTTCCAGAAAATGACACTAATAATATATCACTGAATTTGGAAAATGGAATTTGACATGGATAAAGGCATTGTGTGGAGTAAAAAGCATCCTCGTTAATCAGCGTGCCTTCTTAAGGATTTCCCTCTTTTCCTGTCCCAAAAGAGAAGGAAAATACCGTTGTTCTCCCACAATACCCTTTTGCAACTCACAGACAAGCCACTTCTGGCACCCCAGCTTTAACCATAGATGACTCCACAGCAAGCAAGAACCGTTCTCCTGCACCTTAGCAATATATTTCTGAGACAAGCACAAGCTCCATCTCACTGTTCAGGGATCAATTTGTCTGCAGAAATAAAGATTCATATGCATGTCTTTCACCACTGTAGACAGCTGGATAGTTGTTTACTTCTCCTACCAAACAATATTACTTGTTAACCAATGAAAAGGAAGATTGTCACATCAAAAATTAAGAAAAAATGTGTTTTTTCAGAGTATCCTAAGAATTCATTTCTTTTGGTTGCTGCTTCTTCCAGTTTCCAGATATATCTTATAACTTCGCTTTCATGTAATGTGTCAGGATTTTATTCAGGAAATAGAGATGTCCTGCCGGCCAAATCTGTTTTTGCAATGGTAACCCTGCAGGTTGTATGCTACTAGCACAGTTTTTATGCCAAGAAGTTCCTGTATTAAACAGGGGAGGTTAAAAGTCAATCCTGCCTTACAGCTGCTTTTAGTGAGCTTTGGCAAAGGTTCACCAGTCTGTCCATAAATGTACGGTGTCATTGCTATATAAGAACATTAATCAATGTTTTCTGCCTCATGATGACCACAGAATTGTCTTGCATTGTGATTTTGATGGGAACTTCAGACAGGATCACATGTTCTAATTATTTCTTATATTTTTAGTAGAGCAGCTGTAAACATTAGTTAGCTTTAAGTTTATTTCAAGAGTTAATTTCAACAGTAAGCATTCTTCCAACAGAGGGTAAGAAAATGACCTCCTGATAATACTTCCTCTCCAGAAGCTCCTTTTATAAATAGTACAAGGTGATACCAATTATCTCTGTTTTGGAAGGTTTGGATTTTTTGTTATTTAAATAATGTCTAGCTGCAGTAAGGGATCCTTAAAATGTACAATTAAAAGGAAGTAAAATATACACCAGTGCATGCATTTTGTGTATGGTAGTTATATAGAAGACTCTCTGCTTTCCCACTGCAAAATGCAGATGAAGATCAGATGTCCCTCAGGGGTCGGTACTGGGACTGGCACTGTTCAACATCTTTGTCAGTGACATGGACAGTGGGATCGAGTGCACCCTCAGCAAGTTTGCCGATGACACCAAGCTGTGTGGTGTGGTCGACACGCTGGAGGGAAGGGATGCCATCCAGAGGGACCTTGACAGGCTGGAGAGGTGGGCCCGTGCGAACCGCATGGAGTTGAACAAGGCCAAGTGCGAGGTCCTGCATGTGGCTCGGCACAATCCCAAGCATGACTACAGGCTGGGTGAGGAATGGATTGAAAGCAGCCCTGAGGAGAAGGACTTGGGGGTGTTGGTTGATGAGAAGCTCAACATGAGCCGTCAGTGTGCGCTTGCAGCCCAGAAAGCCAACCGTGTCCTGGGCTGCATCAAAAGAAGCGTGACCAGCAGGTCGAGGGAGGTGATGCTGCCCCTCTACTCCACTCTTGTGAGACCCCACCTGGAGTACTGCGTCCAGCTCTGGGGGCCCCAGTACAGGAGAGACATGGAGCTGTTGGAGAGAGTCCAGAGGAGGGCCACGAAGCTGATCAGAGGGCTGGAGCACCTCTCCTATGAGGACAGGCTGAGAGAGTTGGGATTGTTCAGCCTGGAGAAAAAGCGGCTCCAGGGAGACCTAATTGCGGCCTTCCAGTACCTGAAGGGGCCTACAGGAAAGCTGGAGAGGGACTGTTTATCAGGGAGTGTAGTGACAGGACAAGGGGTAATGGGTTTAAACTGAAGGAGGGTAGATTTAGATTAGAAGTTAGAAAGAAATTCTTTACTGTTAGAGTGGCGAGGCACTGAAACAGGTTGCCCAGGGAGGTTGTGGATGCCCCATCCCTGGAAGTGTTCAAGGCCAGGTTGGATGGGGCTTTGGGCAATGTGGTCTAGTGGAGGGTGTCCCTGCTCGCAGCAGGGGGGTTGGAACTAGATGATCTTTGAGGTCCCTTCCAACCCAAACCATTCTATGATTCTATGATCACAAAATATACATTAGATTTTTTTTACAGTAAAAGAAGGTCAGTCGTGATTTTCAGGACTATGCAGTTGGACTAGATTGTTGTAGGTCCCTTCCAACTGAAATATTCTAATCTATTCTATTCTATTCCATTCCGTTCCGCTCCGTTCCATGAGAAATTTTCTTACTGTCTAACTGAAATGCTTGGATGTACTTCAGGAAAACTCCAGTTACCTTTGCTGATTATACAGGAAGCCAGGAGTCCTGATATAGACAGTTTGAGCAGCACCTTATTTTGATATCTAAAACCAGCCATGTGAAGACACCTATCCAGCTGTCACTTTTTTGTAAGTGAGAGGAAGAGGAAAAATTTAATCAGTAGTTATCTTATTATCACCTCCTGTTTCTAAGAAAGATATAGTAGAATGTCAGGTTCAGCAGGTGGTAGTGATATATTCTGAGTATAAATGGACATGGTTTTCAGAATAAAGGTAAGTGAAATCCTGTGTCCATTGCAAGACATATCATTGCTGAAATACAGGAATGATAAAGGACATACTAATATGTAGATGGGGAAATTAGACAATCTGCTTATGTTTTCAAAGCAGAGACATAATTTTGTGCCATGATCTGAACTCTCAGGTGCCACAAAAGCCATTTTTCTCCTTTTTTTGGCCTCAGGTGATCCAATACAATATTGTTTTGAAGCTTAGTGCATATAATAGCACTTGTGTGCTTCACACATATATAGAATTTACGTGTTTCTTTTCAACCCTTAAAAAACTCCAATGCTGTCAACAACTTTTCTGTCATTGTTGTTGTTATGTTTGTGTTCAAGGACAGTAACGAAGCTGGTGAAGGGTCTGGAGAACAAGTCTTATGAGGAGCAGCTGAAGGAACTGGAGTTGTTTAGCCTGGAGAAAAGGAGGCTGAGGGGAGACCTTACCGCTCTCTACAGCTGCCTGGAAGGAGGTTGTAGTAAGGTGGGTGTCAGTCTCTTCTCCCAGGTAACAAGTGATAGGACAAGAGGAAATGGCCTCAAGTTGCACCAGGGGAAGTTTAGATTGGATGTTAGGAAAAATTCCTGCACCAAAAGAGTTGTCAAGCATTGGAACAGGCTGCCCAGGGAAGTGGTTGAGTCACTGTCCCTGAGGGTATTTAAAAGACGTGTACATGTGTCACTTAGGGATGTGGTTTAGTGGTGGACTTGGCAGTGTTAGGTTTACTGTTGGACTGATGATCTTAAAGGTCTTTTCCAACCTAAATGATTCTATGATTATTACTATTATTATAAAAGATGGTATCTTGGCATCTCATAAACTGGTTCTTCACTAACCTTAGTGATGTACAAACTGATTATCCCTGACGCTAGTGACTTATACTCTAATTGGATCGCTCCTGTCTCTGTGTGAAAAAATATTTATGCTCCAACATTGTGATCTTACTTTTAGCTCACCAGAAAACACCCTATTAAGGACACTCCGAAATAATTTTCAAATAATGCTGAATCAGCCAAAGCTCTTTAACAGCCATTCTTGCAGAAGAGCACACTTGCATGATGGTAGCAACCTGCCCTTCTTCCCCCAGTATTTGAAAGAAGGTCGCACAGTTTAGGCCCCCTTTACAGAAGGTAGAAACAAACAAAAACCCATTCAATACCAAAATGAGAGCAGAGAAATCCAGGCAAGCAGGGGTTAAGTGACGGGAGATGTGACTGCAGCTGGTGCTCACTGAAACATTTGCTTGAAGAGGGAAAAAGAGTGGGGTAGGTGAAATAAGGATAGAGAAGAGGTTCAGCTTGTACCTTAATCCAGTGAAAACAGTATTTGGCCTTTATGAATGCAGAAGTGAGAGGTTCTTTTATTGTGGGGACCTTTCATAAAGAAACTTATGCCCTTGAAAATAAAGTGGAACTTGCATCTGTGTCCTTCAGTATCGACCTCTTTCCATTGTGGATGACAGCGAGCCCTACCTGTTTTGTGTTCTGTAACAGAACTCAATTACATGTAAGGAAAATAGGTCTGTTTTCAAAATTAAATGTATTACCTGGAATAAGAAGCTTTCTGTTCTTTGAGTAGCAAAAGATAATAGACTCTTCTAATGTCCTGTCCCTTGTTGAGGCTACAGTTTAGTGCTGTCTGGTTGGGGCTGAACAAAAGGTTAAGCCTCTCTCAGTGTCTCACTGTTCTTGCAAAGAGTACAAGAATCAGTGCTGCTTTTGGATGAGAAGGTTGCAAATGAGGTGTTATGGAATGGATCTTAAGCCTAAACTCTAGAATGGAAGATCTCCTGGTCTGTTTTGCCTCCTGATAGCCTGTTTTATTATCTTCTTATAACAAGAATTTATTTTTGAAAGGTTCTTCTGACTGCATTGTCATACTGTTAGTTCCTAATTCATTGTATTCCTTATTAGCTTCATCAACCTTACCATGAATCAGGAGTTACTGTTGCATCCATAAAGACAAGACTGTGATTAAGTATTTGTCCCTGCAATATGTATAATGCTGTATTAAGCATCTCAGAGAAATATATTAATCTTAACTGATTGAAATGATGGCTCAGCTACCTTGGTCTATCAATGCAACTTTGTTACATTTTTAAATAAAAAAAGATAGCTGCTCTTAGCAGACCTTTTGTTAGCCATGCAATCATGATGCTAATTTAAAGCTAGTTAAAGATTGTTATTTCCCTAACAGAAGTTGAACTTTGCTGACTGAACAAAAAAAAAAGGGTATGTTTTTACCTGTAGGGCAGAACTGGTTAAGAGAAGAAATAAATGAGAAAGTGGATCTAGTACAAACATTTGTTATATCCTCAGATGATGCCTTGACTTTTCCTATACCAAAAATTTCCTAGCCTTCATATACACCAGTGTTTAGCAAATTAAATATTTAATATTTCAATTGTGGAAGAACATGGACATAGCAACTACAACTCATTCCACTCATACCTCCTGGAAGTTATCTGCTGCAAAGGATTAGCTGCTGTATTCAACAATAACGAAGCTCTTGTTTTCAAATAAAGAGGTTAATTGGCTTTGTACAAAATATGCATATATAGCATGTAGGACTAATATTGGTTTTGAGAAGGCTCATTGCAAAGGAATCTAAAACTGTCTTTTATTACTATTTTTACAATAATCTGTCCTTGACCAATAATTATACTTACAGAGCCTATGTTAGCATGTCATTACAACTGCTTAACAAGTCATCTGCACCTTCACTGATTCTGTTGTTATGTCACAAATATGTTACCAATTGTAAGCCCTTGTGTCGCTTCTTTCTTTTCTGTTTTGTCATTGGTGTCATGGCAGAACTGATGACCTTCCACTTGCTTAGACTGTAAGCACAAGTGGCTGTGAACCAGGTTCTAATCCTCACTGATATCTAAAGTTTTGGACTTATTTTAAGAAAGTGGAGAAGGGTCATTATGTATCTATGTAAAATCTAAATAAAGACACACATTGTATATCTGCCTGACAACTGAGGAACATGCACTTGCAACTTGTATTTAATACTATATTGTGATACATATGTGTTATTATCCTTTCAGCAAAGTTTTGACACTGAGATGGTGGTCTCTGCCTATATGTGTTACCTTTCTACCATGGCTCCGGAGGCACGTAAAAGCTTGGTTTGACAGAGAGTTGACTGGCACTGTTCTATATTTGTCTGAAAAGGCATCCTGGGATTTGTCCATAGCCAAAAAACAACTATATTGACAAAAATACCTCTCTCATGCAAATTTCATCAGTGATCATGGATCTTTCTGATTCTAAATACTTCAGTTATTTTCTCATTTCTTAGATCTGTTCCCAGTGTTGCTAACTTAAAGTGTTTGAGAAGTCCTAGTGTAAAAGAATTTTTCTGTCTCTTATTTCTCTATTTTTATTCTGAATTTTCATCTTAATTGTGATGGTTTTTAGGTTTACCTAATTAATGTGCTGTTATGTCTCATCCAACTATTTAACTCGATCTGTGTCTTGCAGGAATACTTAGTGAGTAGATTAGTGATGCTTTCTTTTTATTTTATTGTTTTTAATTCATTTCAAATAACCTTAGTTAGCTGATGGTAAATAATGTATATTTTCTCAAGTTTGTCTCCAGTGTCATATGATGAATAGTAATGAAGCGTTAATTTTATTTTCTCTATATATAACAGTATTATTGGAAAAATCTCAAAAAAGTAAAAACTCATTTAGACAGTTGAAGAACGAGCAATGTCAGAGTCCTCCAAGCTTTAGATTTGTCACTGATGATAACAATTCCTTTTTCTTATAATCTATGAAAATTTCAGAGCAACCTCCACACTTATCATATAAAAGTCACATGCATTTGTGGAGGTTTTGTCATCAGCAAACAATGGGCCAGATCCTCAGTAGATGTAGATTTCATCATCAACAAACAATGGGCTAGATTCTCAGCAGATGTACATTTTGTCATCAACAAACTACAGGCCAGATCCTCAGCAGATGTAGATTTGCCATAGCTCCATTTATGCTAATGAAGCTTTATAGCTTACAACAGCCAAAGGTCCAGTCCATTACTTCCAAGATGATGATATTTCACAGTTATTCTACTTTACAGAATTACTTACTCTAATTTTAATGTCTGGTGTACCTAGATCCATCCCACTAACAAATAAAAGGGAAAAAAGAGGAGAATAAAACCGGTTAAGATTTAAGCAGTGAATGCTGCAGGGCAGGCAATAATGCTTAATAGCAACTATGTCGTGCTGGTTCCATCCCAGGTTATTAATGAAGTGTGGCTATACATGTTGTTGAAAATATCTGTATGAACATCTTGCTCTCTGACTTGGGATGTGGCTGTATTTAAAGCACAACAGACTGTATAAACTGAGAGAAAGGGTAGCCGAAAACATTTTCTTCAGTCAGTCATAGTGTGTGTGGATCTGGTTTAGGTACCCTAGTTCCTCCTTCTGGCAAAACTCCAGTTAGCTAGACCTCTCTCCTCTGTTTACCTACAGTCACGATCCACATGGGCTGACTGAAGTGGAAGATTTCTCTCTCATGTAAGGCCAGAATTATTTTCACAGCATGAATTTGCTTTTAAAACCATCTTGAAAAAAAAGAAGTTTTTATCTCTAAATATGTCCTCTCTACAAAGACCCTGGAGTTCAATGGTACAAGGACTGAAAGACATCAGGTCAATTAAAAAATATATTGGCAAACAACTTAACAAGCTTAGTCTATCCTTTTTAAAAAAAACTTTCCTCTTAGAAAGAAGCACATTATTTCTAAATAAATTAGAACCAGAACACAAAAGGATATTTACTGCTACATAAAAGGAGGAAATGAACTGAAAGGGCAATATGCTGTACTAAGACTATTTGAATATATGCATTTTTAATGACAGTTCTAAACCGGCAACTGTTCAATTAAATACAATCTGTCATGGTGGGGGGAAAAGGAGGCAATCATGCTAAAGAAACACATTTTACTGTGAATGGTAACTTATCACTGACTTTTAAAACGTATGTGTGTGGTGTTTAAATAACATTAGACAATTACAGAAATTTAAAAATTATGAGCTTGTAAGTGGATTTTCTTTCTATTATTCATTCCTTTTTAGGCTGTTACAGCAGTACAGAATGCACATTTCCCTTTATTTGCCCTTTCATTTCTTGAAGAATATTTGTCTTTGTGGAAGTTAAGCAATAAAGTTATATTTGCTTACGGTTCACCAATAATTCTCAAGAAAACAGCTGAGAACATCTCCTAAGCTGTCCCAACTCGATGCTATTCAGATATTTAGGACATAATGTTTTTTTGCCGATTCAAAACTCCAGCTGCACTGCACACTTGTACAGTACTATACTGCATAGTATGGTACATTTTCTTCACATTTTGTTTTCAGTTAGTACCCACTGTATAAACACTGTTTTTCCACACGAAGAAGTCATCATCGGCATTTCGAAAATGCATACCAATCTAAAAATCAACAAGCAAAGTTAAAAAAAAAAAGGTAGCAGAGGAGTCTAGGGGTAAAAATAAAAGATCATGATGTTCCTGAGAGCTAAGGGCATCATGTGTCTCAAGGAGGATTGTATTATAGGTGCCAAAAGTTATAAATGATTGACATTCAATAGAAAATGGAAGCAGGGAATAGAACCTTTTTGGGGCATATTCTTTTAAGTACACAACAGTAAAAACCCATTATATCTACTTATCATTTTTCTTCAATTTGGAATGTGTCTATCATTAGCAAAAACAGCCAGCTTAATCACATTACACCAAAGCTTTGGGGGGATATTTAAGTCTTCATATCTCTCAAGTGTCCTGATTTAATTGGGACAGCCTGAACTTTCATAGTAAATCAGAATTCCAGCTGTCCCCAAACTAGCAGGCAAATTCTTACTTTCCCTTCTTCTCCCCTTATGCTGGCACTTTCCAGAGGGTAAACAGAGGTCTGACAACACATGGGCACAGAAATGTCAGATGTCACTCTATTTAAATACAAAGGCATTTTAAGGTTGGCTACTTGGGCAGAACTGCTTGCGCATATAAATTGCCATTTCCAGTAGATTAAAAGCAAGAAAAATACTATTTGGATTAAGATACATGCCATTTAATTACACTTTCACTTTAAAACAACTCTAGGAGCTTCTATTTTCCATGCTTTGTGCTTGGAAACAATGCTGATTTAACATGCCAAGTCCATTTACTTTTTGTCTAATTTCAGTGATGATTTGTATGAAACTTACTGAGATTTTTTGACTGACTTTTTTCATTAGAAAGTGCCTAGTCATAGAAATTTGTGCCAAGAAGTATCTGTTTCAATGACAGTTTCTTCAGGAAACATTTCTCAGATTATAGTGGGGAAGAATATCTGGTCAAGAGTAGAAATTGAGCTTAGAGTAACCAAAAGCACACCAGAAAGTGAGGCCTTAGCACTCCAAGGGTTTGGTTCTAAGGTTTCTTATATCTTAAAAGAGAACCTCCACGCTACTGGCAGTTTTGAGGTGTTCCTGTCATTTTTCTATGGAATATGATTGGAATACAAAGTCTTAAAATACGCACACATATATAGAGATTCATAATTTCAAACATTTTCATGAAGAGAAATCCATTTTACATGCAGCTGTAGTTCTGACATGGCTTCTGAATATTTTTAGCTGTAAGATTGGTTTGTGTGTTCAGCGGAAGCTCCTGGGGTCAAGTACTGCCACCTTCTTTTACTACATGCCTCTTGGCAAAAAGCACTTACAAACCTGGAGCATGGAAATATAACTTCAGTATAACAGTATAACACGGGCAGTAGAAGATGCAAAGTACGAAGTAGAATAGCAACAAATAAAAATAAATATAGATATTAATACAGAAACCTAGCCAGGGGGTTTCATCCACTCTTAATACAATGAAGATTGATCTTCTGTGAATGTTCCTTGTGATTGATCATGTTTCTTTTCCTTCCTGTTATGTTACACGACATGTGATTATTTTCAACTGCATCAAGAATTAGAGCATCTTTACATTTTGCTCTCTGGAAACAGAAGAAGCTACAGAAGCTCTAAGAGTGGTCAATCAAGTCACAGATGTTTGGGAAGTGCCCACCCAGCTCAGGTTGGCGGCAGTATTTGTGCAGTGGTTCACAGGCTGGCGTCGTTTGCAGGCTGCAGAGCAAAGTCACCCAGTACCTGCTGCTGCTTTCTCTCCAGCTGCAGCAGCAAACACACGCACATTTTCAGGAGAGGTGGTGTTGCTGCCTGCAGGGGATCATGCCTCTTCATGCCGCTTCATAACCACCTGCATAGCAGGATGAGGTGACAGCCCAGACTAACCCTGGAGGAGGGAGCCTGCCCTTGTCACAATTTCCAGCCACGAGGTCCAGTGCACTCAAAGGGTGGGACGGACGAAACAGGGCAGGGAGGAAGGGGAGGGGGACACATTTTTACAGTCAAATCCATTAGTGTAGGTTTAGATGTAGTACTGAAATCTCGAAAGCAGCTTTTTGACAGCACCAGCTGAATACTTACTGTGTATCTAGGGGTAATTCTCGTGCTGAGAATGCTGATCACCGTGGGGAAAGCAATGGTTGGGATTCTAAAAATCCCACCCTGAACATTTTGGTCTCATATGTAAGGAGCTAAAACTCTTTTGCTCAGTTTAAAAGATACAGTTTCTGTCTCTCAGGAAATAATTCTTCAGTGGATAAATTATTTAAAGCTGCTCAGTTTAGGTGGGGATTTAGAAGGCCTTCTCTAGGCAATGAAGAGTCTCCTCTTGGTCTATATTTACCTCCGTCTATGGAATTGCTTTCTCTTGGGGCTTTTTTTTAAGTCTACTCTTCTTCTGCCACTTTTATTCTTTCACTAAATGCTTGTATTTGGCCATTTAACTTCCCTCATAGAGCATTTTAGATTTTTCAGTTCAGGATGTGAAGTTATATCATTCCTTGTGATTTTTTTTATTTTCAGGCAAGTGTAATATTTGTTGTAGATTATATTGAGTATTCTCTTATCATTCTTTCTGTACTAAATATTCAATATAATGATGCATTCTAGTAATTAGCTTAAAGGTAGGACAGGTACTTACCTATGTTGTATCCATTATCTATATCTCATTGTGTGATCTAACAGCAGAAAGCTTGTATCTTTCCTGATGCCTTTACTGCTTTTTGTATTGCTGCAAAGTTTGACCCCAAATCAGTCATCCTTTTGTTAACCTAAATAACAGTATTTATTTATGTTGCCTGTTAAGAATCTAGCTAACTTGAATCTTTCAGCATTTTGCCCGTTTAGTTTTCCCACTTTATTTCAGAGTTTTTAAGTTCAGTAATGCAAGAAATCCTAGTAGCAAAAATTATAATTGACATATTTGATCATGTTCTCCTTAGCTGTAGGAAAGCATTGAATATAGGGTTGCATTTTCACTGGGAAGTGAAAAGAACACCATACATAGAAAGCTTAGTTCTTCATTTGACTCACATTTTCTTACATTTCGGTAGCTGGCCAGGAGTATTTCTGAACTGGAAAGAGTACGTGTTCAAGACAATGTGGCACATCCCTGACCATATAGGTCATATTGTATGGCACCACTTGCAGAAACAAGACTGTGCCACCTGGCTCTCAACTACACAACATATGGTCTAAAAGTCAATAGAATAGAAGTTCAGGATGTATACTTTATGTAAAAACCTTGAACTTACTGTTGAATTTAAATGTTTAGATTCACTGAGGATCATTATAGGCAGCTACATCATCACCCATCAAATCTTATTGAGAAAGCTGAACCAGGTCTTAATGATCTCCTGCAGATCAATGGCCCTCTTTCAGATGCAGTGGGTATTAGTAGGCATTTGTCTGTCTTTAAAGAAATCACCTTTGGTAAAGCTCCTGGCTAGATTTCTGTGGAAGTCTTAAACAAAAAAATTGTGTGATTGCGGCAGTCCTTCACACCCTTGAACATGATGGTACCAGCTCCATGTGCCTCAGTGAATCCTGCCTCTACTCAGAGAGGGATACTCATATGCCTTTCAGTGCCTTAATTACCTTCACTTCATCTCAGTAAATGAGATGTTTTGCAGGATGCAGTAACATCAGTCCTCTTAATGACAAGCACAGGGTAGGGAGTATGGAGTGTTTCAGCCAGAAATCCATGATGTTGATAGAGAGAGGTGTTTTTCCTCTTCGTTGGACTCAAATCCTATACTCACACCATAGCTGGAATGGATTATTCCTGACCTTTCTTAAAAGCTGGATTGATTTTTTTATTTTTTCTTTTATATCAGCGTCATCAGGAATGTGTGTATAGCAAGAAATGGTTATTGCTATAATCTAGTTCCAAAACTGTGGTTTGGGATCAATTAGTAGGTCATGAAGAGTTTCTGGAAGCATACTGTATGTATTCCTAAGCTGTGAATGCCCTTCTGCTCCCAAGCAATAAAATATCCACTTCACCTGGCCTATGTCAAATAACTATCTATGACAGTGGCGCTTTCCGTTACTAAACCTGAAACAACCAAGCTTTTTGGATTTAAAAGCCTTCTTTTTTTTATTATCATTAGCGTAAATCTACGTAGAGGATATGTGGAATCCTTCTTGCTCTTTAATATTTTATGACTTGCCAGTATAAAAAGCAAACAGCAAATATCCTGCAAATTTTTTGTGCTGTTTGCTTGACAAGACAGGACCTGTCCCTGACTAGTACAGTAAGATCAGACTTTGAAAATGGATAGCAGGTGATATTATATTCCAAATTTTCTCTTCCCTTTGAAAGAAAGGAAAGAAAGAGTATGTGGGTGTTTTTTTCCCCACCAATCCAAGATTATTTGTACAACTGTGCTGAAAAATATCATTCAGGCAAGTCACATTATTCACAAGATAGAAGTGACACTTTTCCTGAGTACTGTAGGAAGAGTAGGCTTTCATCTGCAGCCTGCTATTTACTTCTACAATCCACACAAGAAACAGCCGTCACCAAGCTCTGTGAAGAGTGCCTCAGCATTGTGTATAAGACACATTGAAGAAACAGCAATTGCTACTGCTTTCCCAAGGAATATGCCACCCTTTACAGGATAAAATCATGTGATATGATAATGATGCAGATTATCCGAGACAGTTTGATGGATTCTATTCATCTCTTTGAGGTGTTAATCTTTAAATCTAATGGTGACAGTCAAGTTTAGGCATATTGTACAGCAAGGCTTTATTCACAGTCCCCCTGCTCGAACAAACACAAGTGAGAAAGATGCACCATGGACTTAGTACAGTTTCCAACTTCTCTGTCCCTTCCCCAGCTGTAAACCTTGGTTCCACCCTTCTACTGCAAAATCCTCAGCAAGAAGGAATGTTCTTTGGCCAGACAGTAAAATAGCAATCAGGAAGCACAGTCCTTTTGAAAGGATTTTAGGAATTTAGAATTTGCTGCCAAATCCTGGTTTGAATCTATCAGCATGCGTGGAAACACAGAATGGTGATCCAAATATGATCATGCACATGGGTGCAAATGACTATTAGTAGACACCAACCAGAGAGCAGTAAGGATACTCTTCCATTTTGTTTTTCTCTCCTTTATATTCCTCAAACCCACAACTGCTGGCAGTGTAATTTCACACAGTATCCTCAATGTAAATGTACCTGTACTGAGTTGCACTGAGAATTATGTTTTATTTCAATAGTTTCTAGGGACAGAGAGATGGATTGCCTAGATCTTTTGAACAAAAGTTTGTTAGAACCCTGCAACAAAAATCTTTTTTGTAAATGTTGTTTCTCTTTAGGATACCATGCTTCAATGTCTCACAATGCCTCTGTGTTAAATTATCCTGGAAAGCCAAAGTTTTAATTGTTTCTGATAAGTTACTGTAACAATCATTAGGCCTTATTTTGCCTGCTATGCTTGTGTAGAGCAGTTTGTCACTCCAAGAATACCTGAAGTGATTTGAAAGACTTTGCTGATGATTCTGTATCACATTTGGAAAGCCATGCTACTGAACATCCCTGTGTCTATAGAGCAAATTGTTAAGATCTTTAAAAAAAACCCAGCTGAAAACAAACAAACAAGCAAACAAACAATGAAACCAAACCATTACATGTATAGCAGATCTGGGTCTTGCTCCCCTTCTGCGTTCTTCAAAGAGATGTGAACTGATTGGGTAAACTAGGTGCAAAATGAATTAACTATATTTTTGCTTTGGTCTCACCTTAATTGGCTTTCTCTGTGTGCAAGATGACAGAGAAGGGTTGAGTCATTCAGAATTGTCACTTCTATAATTAAAAAGAACTGTTACCAAAAGAGTAGATTCATTGTTCAGGCTGGGATTGAATTACAGAGCATGTTTAATTATCAGCCCTTCTTTCTAGTTATTTTAATGTATTATTAATTCAGTTTCTCAAAATATCCTTTTCATTTACAGCCGTTGATGGAATAAAATGTGACACAATTTGTTTTCTTTTCTCCTGAGTAGATGATGTACTCTAACAAGAGCAGGTCGACATGACCTTAGCTGTAGTTATATCACATGATAACTACAATAGGGCCTTATCAGAATCTCCTACTCTTTCATGTGTTTGAAAATTTAAAAAAAAAAAAAAAAGAAAAGAAATTAATATGTCTGAGTAGACCTTAACCCTTGATAGCAAAACAATAAAAACACAAATGTAGTTATGAATTGCTAGATAACGTTTGTCTGGGATTCTTCCCAGCCGAAGTTGCACATAGGAGAAAAAAACTGTCTTCAGTAAAAGGAAGATGAGAAATAAATGCAAGCTGGCAGTTGTTTGAGTAATCATATGACTTTCAAACTACGTAGATGTTAGTATTTGATTATCTTGTTGCCATTCAACCTTTTTTCTTTTTTTCTTTTTTTTTCTTTGTTTTTTCTTCTTTTTTATGATAATGAGCTTTGAGCAGTCTTTTGAACTGTGATCAATTTCCAGTCCTCGCTGGTTTTTTGAACTTTAATATTTAGAACTGCCACAGGCAATCTTAGCATATAACTAAAATCTCATCTGGTGTAAATCAGTAAGACTGTCTTACCATGAAATTCATTTTTTTATTCCATCCAAAGGGTCTCAAAATAGAGATGGACACCCCTAATTTGGCAATGGTTTCCTGACACCAGCCACACAGATAAAATTGCTATCTTTAGATCCAGGGACTGACTATTTTTTTATACCCTCTGATGCAATGGAAAACTACACCTTAAGGAGATGTCAGCGACCATGAGTAATACCTGCTGTGAATGCAGCATTTGAGGAATTACTCATTGTTGGTTAAGCACTGACATTTTTTTCTGTGCCATTGATAAAGGCACAGTAAAATACTCCGCACCCCAAAGATTTTGCACTCAGATGGCTGGATAATGCAAATGTCCTTGAAGACCTGGAGAATGATCTTAGTTTAGGAGCTAAATTCCTGCCCCCCTCCACTGACTGCTGTTGATACAATGCATCTCACTGAAAAAGTGCATTATACACCCAATGCACCCATAGGTCTTGTTTCTTTCTAATTTTGATGGAGTAGTCGAACACCTACGTACCTAATCACTCACCCTTGCTTACTCACAGGGCTAGTAGACTGTTCAGCTGATTTAGGAATGGAAAGAATAGGGTCCACTTTTATAAAGATACAGAAATAGCTCTGCAGTAGCCACACAAATAAGCAGTTGGTAAATCAGATGTAAACTTATAAATCTCAGGCAAAAGATGTGGTGTTAGATAGCATGGTGTACATTGTATTTACTAAGAGTCTATGAAACTTGTAGCATTCTGTTGGTACTTGAAACAACCTAAAACTATGCATGTTTTTTAGTATAGTTACAAACAATGCTCTTTGGAACCACACATGATAGCAGGTGTCTCTTATCAAGTATCTGCCATTTTCAAGTATCCAAGCAACAAATCTGCTACAATGTGAAATGTTTTATTTTGTTATTATCTTTCATGCAGACCAGCACATATTCAGAGAGACCACTGAACTGAGTGAAAACTATTTGGTGTGAGAATTCAAAAATCTATCCCCAAATGAGTATGGCCTGCGCATTGCCAATTTTGTAGAGCAATATTACTACTTGTTCCTAATGTGTTTTTCAAAATTGGTCTCACTGTGGTTTTTACAAGCCTCGTCTGTGATCAGAACTCTATCCAGGTTCTTGCTGCCTAAGGATTAAATATAAACTTACAGCGCCACTTGAGATACCCAAAGATATCCAAGACTTCCATGCAGGACTGGGAAATATGAGAGAGGACCAGACGTACAGGAGACCTGCACCTTTCTGGAGTGGTAGCTGGAAGCCAAGAAGGATAACACCAGGCGACCCTAGGAAACACTAGAGAGCAGTGGATTCTAATTTTCTTTTGAGACTGCAATTTGTTATTATTCTTGTCTTTGACTCTACACATTTGGGGAAGACCAAGGATTTGAAGTGACTGATTTTGCTTTCTTGGCTCTGAAGAAAATACCGCAATAGGTTCTTTTGTAAAGCTGTTACTAGACTCTTTTCTTAATAGAGAGTCTAAGAATATTTTTTTACTTTGCCAAGTTTGGTCTTGAAGAACTTTAAATATAGTGCTTGTGACAAAGAAAAAGGAGGAGCTAGAAAAACAGTTAAGTGTTATTATGAGAATTAGTGATGATTTTCCTCTTTCTTCTACCTTCTGGAGAATGTACTCACAAGAATTTGCCCTATTCCAACTGATGACCTGAAACATACACTTTCAGATATATGGAGGTACAATGGAACATGAGAAAGAATGGGGGAGAATTGCGTAGGTATAACATATCAATCACACCTAGTCAGTGAATACCAAAGCCTACAACGACTGTCCAGTGAAGCCTCACAATTTCAGGAGTACCATGGCCAGAAAGATTACTTCTGTCCTAGTTTCCTGGCACTGAGGCAAACTAGCACAGAATGGCCTGTCTGTATTATTATACTCTCACAGTCTGTAAAGCAGGATGGCTGCATTTACACTGGTCAGTGAGATATGGCAGTCTGTAATACAAACTGCCACACTCTAACCCTGAGAATCTGCCTGGGAATAAGGTGGCCCAGAACAAAATCAAGACACATTCAAACTATTTAACATTACAGGCAACTGAGTTTCAGTGCCCAGGCACTACTTAAATTACTAATCTACATATAGCCAAAGAGAATCATTGAATCAAATTACATGTAGGGGTTTTTTGCCTGTGTTTTTAAAATATTCAAGCATTTTTAATCCACAACACAGTACTGGTATAACTTCTCCATAGAATACAAACCAAATTGGTCATGCTCTGTGATTTTCATGCATTGAAATCCAGTACTTTTTTTTGCTATAGCAATAAAAAGTAAAAAAAAAAAAAAAAAAGAATCCCAGTAAAACTGGCTGTATTTCAGCAAGTGCATATGCGTTACATATAAATCTACAAAGAAAAGCTGTCATTTCCTAACGTAAAATCTCTTTATTTTTTCATTATGCACCACTGAGCCCTCATTCATTGTACAGCAAGTAAAAGATCACCCTCAAGACTAGGATGGGAAAGTATGCAAGATCTGAGACATCTTACAGATGATCTTGAAGACTCAGATACTTCTTTTACATCTATTAGAATTGAGAGAGACTCTGGATTGCTAAACTATTGTTGAACTGAGCTGATGTTAATGATTTACACTGTTCCTGACACCATGTAAGCTATTAAACTATTGAAACAAACAAACAAAAAACCCCAATGGAGCAATGCCTTAATGCTTAAATATTTTTTGCATTGAATCCTTTGAATTAGGAAGGGATGAAATGAGAAGAAGAGAGAAAAAAGTAACTCTTGTGAAGTCCAAAAGATTTTAAATTAGGGATACTCTTTGGGAATAAAATCTGAGATTAGTATTTAAATGCTAAGTGCTATGTCCTTTTAAACACTGGGTTTTGCTTCTGGTCTTAAGCAACTGACATAATCAAACATACCACTATATCCACTGAGTTCGTTCAGCAACAATTCTTCCTTCCTTCCAGTTTGTCTGACTGTGCCTGCTGTTCTCATGTTGCCATTTGACTGTCTTTTCTTCATCTTCCCTAGTTAATTGAAGACTGTTGATATTTGAAATAAATGTTGATTCTCTAAAATTGCTACTTTATATTAAGCCCAGAAACTGACTCAGACGAGGTCCAGAGACAGCCCCTCCCCCGGCAACGTGCCGGCTTATTTTCTCCATTTGTTATGCTGAAGGAAGTAGACAGTCTTCTCCGCTTTGCAAGTACAGAACTGCAGAAAATATGTAGACAAAAACTCACTTTACTAGCTTAATTCCTTTCCTGGTTGTCCATTTCTCTGTGTACATCAAAGCTATCAGACACAGCGATGTGATGGACATTTCAGCAGAACTTGTTCCCCCTGCTACACAACTCAGCCAGCTTACATATGACACTGGCAAAGTGATGGCTGCCTTCCCAAGCTGGCTGAGGTGGAGGCAAGACAGGACTTTCACTTATGTCAAAGAAAAAGAGGAAAATATCTACACTTACAGTGCCTTGGTTGTTAAAAAGATATGGAAGCTGTGAGTGTGCCTGTGCCACTGAGACCCCAGGGCGCCATACCCACTGCACTGTAAAGCCTGGGGAAAAGTACAGGACTGTTTGGAGATGCTGATGAATGTTATGGTTTGGAAATTCAGTCATAAGAACTAATGACTGTCTCACTGACAGTAAAATTCTGAAATTTAAGGGCATTATTTCAAGTTTATTACAGAAGATCCAAACAATAAATTATTACCCCTAGTTTTTAGAATGAGCATCTCTCTTCCTGATAAATGAATAGCTCTTTGAGGTTTATGCACCTTTTCATACTTATCATTATAGTAGGGGTCATAAAAAGGGATTGCAGTGGCAGTGTGCTTTAGATGTTAAATATTTATTAAAAAATGCATTGTACAATTCTATGGGCATTCACCTTTTAGGAGAAAAAATGTCATTCTTAAATACAGCTTCACTGCCTATGTAGACTATGGATCACCTGCTCTTCCAGTTCATGGAAGCCTAGTTTCCCTGATATGAAAGAAACAATTCTAACCTATGGCAGCCGAGGATCTGCCCTGGTCCATTTGATCCATGAAGTAATGAATTTCTTATTGTTCAGGGGCTGTATTTGTTTCTGGTTTTGCATCACAGTCTTTGGAACCCTCCGTGGTTACCGCTGCCTTCTCTTTTGTCTTCCCTTTAGTCTCTGGCCTTTCAATTCTGCTTCCTGTACTAATACAAGTTATGTCATTGAAAATTAACAATACCAAAGCGGTGCCCTGCCAGAGCAGAGCAGATCAATGACCCAGGAGCAGCATGTTCCAGCTCAGTGGTGCACAAGTCATTTTAACTTCCACTCTCCAGTGCTCAGCCTCCAAAGGAGCAACCCTTTTGCCCGGTATATTAACTTCTGGAAACTCCTTGTTAATCACTGTGGCTGCAGTTCCTGCTCTGAATTTTCTGCTGAGACCTGAGTGCAGCTTCTCATCAGGCTAAACCACTTTTCTTTTGCCTTTCTTTCCATCTCGTCATCTGCTGTCACTCAGATTAGTAGCACTGCTGTGGTGTTCTGTGCAGCGGTGCTATGATATAGTGCTGACAGTTATGTTTACCTTATGAAAACTGAACTATTGGAAAATAAGAAGTCTTACAGTGGAAAGTGACACTAACACTAACAGGACAAATCTTATATTAAAAAAAAAAAAAAAGGCATACATACAATGGTCTCCAAAACAAGGAGAAAAATAGTATCATCAAACTTTTTCTTTGCTGCCTTCTTGGCAAATTCAAATATAATATTACAAGGGTGGCATATCTAAAGGCAGTAATTAAAATTCTGCATGCAGACCTGCATTAGAGTTTATTGATGGGGTTAAGATCAGAGTGATTCCTGGACTTAGAGGGTGCAGGATCTTCCCATGACTTTGGAATTACCACACAGCAGTTTGCCACACAGGTTCAGGGGACACTTGGTTTAGGGCTGTGCCTTCCTTTGTGGTCATCCCCAAAGTCTGCCTCCTTTCATCAGGGAATTCACAGAAATGTGGGGTGTGAATGCAGAAGCAGTTTAACCACTGAGGCAGGAACTTTTCAGCTCGGATATTTCAAACTGCATTTTTGCCTTCAGAAAAGGAAGTTGTTATGGATTTGGTCTAGGGAGACATTTTTCTCAACAACAAAATTTCTTTTTATGATGCTGGTGGGATTCATCATTGCAATAAGTAACAACGGGGGCTCTAGAGAAAGACGTAATGCTGTTTCATGGAGGATTTGGATAGTTTGAAATTTGATCTTTCCCCAAGTCAGAAAGAAACCAAGAGTATTTAAGTTTTCATGAAAGAAAAGGGAAACCTAATGCCAGGAGAGTCTGTTAAAGCTCTGGCATCCTCCTTCTGAAGCTGACCCACCAGAAATGGGATGGCTTTCCACCATGTCTTTGCTGAGCTGGATTATTCATCTCAGGCATTATCAAAATAACAAGATAAGATAATTCCAAGGGGGAAAAGTTGTCTATAGGAATTTATTGACCACAGTGCGAACACAGCTTTTCACTGAAATCACAAGATGCTAACTCTTTTCCTCAAGGGAAATTAGAGCTTTTCACACATTCTTCACTGGGGTGCAGAAAGAGGCAGGAGAAACAGAGGACTATCACATTTATAAATAACTGAATTGAAAAAGAAACAATGCACAACAACACATAGTTCAGAGACGTGTTATCTTTCTTCCACTTTAGTGGCCTCATTTCCAGCCACGGATGCTGGGTCTGAACAGCCAGGCAGCACAGGTGTGTCGTAGCGTGTGGCACCAGGCTGCAGTCATTGCCCCAATCCTTGCCAGCCTCCCTGTCCCAGGAAAACTCCATCAAATTTATTGTCATCATATAAAGCAGCCATACTGTTTTTCCAGGATATGGGTCTTTTACAATAGATTTCTGTCAGGATTTCTTTCCATTTGGTAACAGCAAAGGTCTAGTGTGGAGGGGGCTGTGGGGCCGCAGGGCGGTGCGGTGCCCTCCCTCCCCTCTCAGCCCATCCCACAGCTCCCAGTGAGGTGAGCTGGGACGGGCCCGGGACCGTGACCAGGGCTGGCAACAGTCCAGCCATCCCCTGGCCTGGGGCCGGGCTGCAGCAGGGCCAGGTCGAGGGCAGAGCCCCAGGGCTGGCAGCAGCCCCCAGGGAGGCCTCTCTCCGGCTACTGCCTTGCAGCTGCCAGGGCCATGGCTGAGGCTGCGCCCGCCACTGCAGGGCTGCCTCCCCAGGCACGGCAGGGCAAAGGGCCTGGAGAAAGGCAATGCCCTGGCATTGTTGCCGTTATTTCTCCTTTCAGCTGCCAGACCAGCTCTAAAGGGGGTCTAAAATCCCAGGGTGGTGATCAACAGGACAGAGCGGGGATGTTTCCCTTTACAAGACAGTATCACTGACAGAGCCAGGCAGGTTTCACAGCGGGGCTAGTTCACGGTAGCTTTCACTAACATGGCCCACACCAGCCTTCCTGCAGTAGGCTGGGGCGGTGGCCCTGTACCAGCTGGGCAGCAGCAAGCAGGGGAGGAGCAGGGACAGTTTGGGCACCCCTGGACTGGTGGGCTGGCAGAAGCTGGGTGCCTGGGTCAGCCTGGAAGCGCTTCGTCTCACAGCTGGGGAAAGCGGCTGTGTTTGCTCTGCCCTGGGGAGAGTCTTCCAATGGCCCTGGAAACACTGTGGTCCATGGTGGTTCCTGTGGAGAAACCACAAAACCAACCGAGGACAAAGAAATCCATCATTAGCTTCAGACTGAGAATAAATAATACTAATAATATGTAAAGAGCATCAGCTGGATGTGGAAACGAACTGTCACTTCACTATGAAGGATGCTCTTGCATATATAAGAACATAATTCACAACAATATCCTTAAAAAGATAGCAAGAATTTAAATGCATGTGTATGCTTGGGTATTTAATGCGCCATGCAGGCATCATATTTCTTTCATATTCTAAACACAAATCATAGCATCTTCTTTAATGAGCTGAGATCCATGGCAATGATGAATTTTTATGGCAAATAGCACTACTGTGCCATGCTTCTTCATTAAAGCCCTGATTCAGCAAAGCATTTAAGCATATGCTTAACTTTAAGCATCTGAGTAATCCCCAAACTTTCTGGTGCTGTGCACATGCTTAATATTCACTAGATCCATAAGGAATTTGCTTGAATTGGGTCATACATATCAAATATAACAAGCTTGTATGTACAGGATATCCTGCCTAAAACAACTGGTTAAAATGTTAGATGCTTCATTAGCTCTGCATTAGTAATTTTAATTTTCACTGCCTCTTTGATTTGTGAAGAATGAATGTGTATGCACACATGAACTCAAGACCTGAAAAAATGATGAAGGTAAAAAAAATAAAGGCACATTGTGGGTTCAGGACATCTATAATAAACCTGAGCTTCATCAGCATTTCTAAGTTTTTTAACCAAGAAATATTGATTCATGTTTATTATATTTTATGGCACTTTACAACAATTTATAACACTTACATTAAGGAATAGATGGGCCGGGATAAAAGCCAATATGGGTATGAAAAAGATGAAGTGCTGTCAGGAATAGCAACTTTCAAGTATCAGGTACAGCCCTTGTTTTTACACTTTATCTCAACTATTTAATATATGATGGAAGGGTTTCATGATTAATTTTAAAATACAAATTCTAGAAAAAGACATGCTGTAGAATGGCCACCTGAAGAATGTCTTAGCAGTGATATTGTTTCAATATAAAGCCAAATGTAAAATGTCCTCAAGGCATCTGTAACTAAAAAATGAAGCTGTAATAATTATTGTGCAGAACCACTGTTGAAAATGTTCAAGAAACAATGACAGGTTTCAAAGACAAACTAACCACTTCATTTTTTTTTTCCCACCAGAGCAGATCATCTTAGAAATCAAGAGAAATTAGTTAGAAAGCCAGTTTTGTGCACAAAATCCCTTGTTGCTATGTTACCATAGATATTTATACGAGAGAGAGTCTCCCAGTGTAAGCCAAAATCTGTTCATGTAAATATTCATAAGCCAGGTAACACAAAGAAGTAACTAGGAATATATGGAGTCTTCACCAGGCATTTTCTTCCCCCTGTACAATTATCTAGTACAGGTACTCTATGACCAGCAGTCAGACCCACTCCTTTCTGAGCTAAATGATGGGGGTTTGTTCTTCTACTATCCCAGCTGGTGGATGTGATCCAGGTTCTCAGCAGTGCTGGAGGTGCTGAAGGATCCTGTGAAACTAAAATACAGATTGAGGTTGCTTTGTAAGTCTGCCCACGGCACAACAAATTGAAGAATTTGCAAGGTATAGGCAACACTTTAAAAATGGATGTAGTACACTGGTGTCTAATTTTGTGTGCTTCTGCTATCCCGCATTCTTAAACAGACAATTCACTCTCTGTGAGAGAGGAACTGTGATAATCCCAAGGTAATTAGACAGCAAAGAAATGTATCTGCTGGTACAGTTTGGAATAGTAGATTGGTTACTGAAGATGTTAGAAAAAGTTTGTAAATGGTGAGAGCCCCAATCTGTAGCATATGATGTACAGGCTGTTCCTCATTTCCCAAGACTGCTAAATTCATTCTTTGACATTCTTTGTTTTGCTGTCTCTAGGGACACTGGATTTTTCCTTTGAGCCTTGCCCATCTATTTGTCCCTTTTCTGTGATCACCTCGTGCCCTTTCTTCATCCTTGCACACCTTTCTGGAGGCCCATTGGGAAAAAGATATGAATGTCAGGCATTTTCCAATTTGGAAAATGCTAAACAAACTGGAGCCTTATGAGCTTGTTCCCCTATGAAGACAGCCTATACTTTATGCATGTAAATGTACAACGAAATTATGAAGAAATTGTGTACATTTGGCTCACGTGATTCATAGTTTGGCGGTGTATATTCTGGGAGCATGCTATATTTTTAGTGTCATCAGACATGAAACGACAGTGTGCTTTGAACTAATGTATTAGATTGGTGCAGTGATACAAAACCAGCTGAACACAACAAGTGTAAAAGACATGAGATCCCCTAAAAGCCATCTGGCAGGGGGAGTCATGTGGATTGTCTTTTAATGGAAACTGAACAGTGTCCTTTGTGTTGCTACAGTGCCCAGCGCTCTATTTCCTCACCTTTGTGTCATCACTCTAGTCATCACTGCAATACGTTTACCTAGGGAGGGTATTTCGTATCTTCTTCTTAGTTGTGATGATGGCTGGGACCTAATGTTTAGCAGGGTGTATGAGCAAACATCTATCACACAATCTCTAACAGCACAAAGTGTATCTTAAGGGGAGAGATCTCACACATTTTACACGATCAATCAGCAGCATATAAATACCAGCATATAAATTCTAGCTTATATGCTTCAATGTATTGCCAAAAGTCGGCTTTAAAATTATTATTGCAATGCAAGTTTGGGTCCTAGTCTTACAGCATGATCATGGTGCCCAGGAGTCTTGCATCTGTTCACGGTTGTATTCTTTTTCCTCAGTCACAGCAGTTCAGTGGTCCACCTAAATGGAGCAGAATGTAAGACTGGGACCCAAATTTATGCACCATCTGCCCTTGGTCATGCATGCCAACTTTTATAAAAATCAATCACTTTATCTCTCTGAAGAGCTCCCATATGAAAAATGCCCCCATATAAGTTTGAGACTTACAGTGCAACATTATCTTTTTTAAATGATCTGTTTTTACTGGGAATTTTTTTCCTTGTGCTAATATCCAGTATGACATTATTTTGGGTGGAAGATGGCAACTCAGCCTGAGGCATGACAAAATACCCAGAAACACACCACCTGCTGTGCCCCATTGCTTTAATATTGTGCTGTTTAATAAGAAAATGACCCCAAGTGCTTGGATGACAACTCCAAAATGGACCATAAATATTCTGTACATAAGGAAAAGCTGAAAGCTAAAGTACACTGCATAATATTGCTATGGTGCAAAAGGGAATAGGAATACATTCAATTTGCCTAAGTATCTAGTAGTGACAGCCACTAACATTTGTTTAGGAGAAACACCAAGTGGATGTCTGTTAATAAATGAATGAAAAGAAATATGGATTACTGTGCAAATGGACATTAGAGGAGCACAGATTTTGGGTTGATGTATAAGACACATAAAGAACCCAGTTCTGGGCACTGCTAAGTGATTCTTGCAAAATGCTGAGCCCCTGCTAATTTCAGTAGGAGTTGAGCAAACTCAGCACCTGGCAAGCATGGGTCTATCTATATTTAAATATGGAATGAACACTCATCCAAGTGGATTCACTTATGATAAACCGATGCAGCCTAGAAATTACATGTTTGGTTAAATTGGGGTAATCACAAAGAGGGAGATGCTCAAATAAGCAGTGATAATTGGTACAACAATGTCTGTTTCCTCCTTCTGATCTTGAGTTCTCCCTGAGGATTCTTTCCTAGCCTGCATTAATGAAGAGAAAGCATGTGACATTTCTTGCAGCCTTTGACACCAGGATGACCTTTCCCTAGGTTGCTCATGAACTCCTGCTGACATCAAACATGCTTTTTACTGTATAGGACCCTTTATCCCCCAGACATTCATAAACAATACTGAATAATATTCCTGAGCAATTGTTAAAATGCACACAAAAACAGTTATGCTGTTATGACAGATGACCGAATAGTTCATAGGGAATAATTTGTTTGATGAACAGGAGCTTTTATTTCTGTGATCCAAGAACTTTTTAAAAAAATGTATTCCTCACTTGAAGTCATGTGTTCAGTTGCTGCAAATAAGTATTGGTTGTTAGACTCTTCTCCAGACTTCTGTCATGAATGCGTGGCATGTAAACCTGCTGGACAGAAGGGCCGGGGTCCTGGTTTTGCTTCCTGAGTGGGTATCTGTAACTCTTTTGAATCTAGCTAATTGTATAAAAGTAGATTCACTTTACTGTTCCTTCATACTTTCTAAAATTTTTGCAAAAGCATTAAAAATAATAATTTCAGGTTCTACTAAGCTGTTAGGGAACTTGTCTCCTAGAACATTAAGGGAAATTAAATACAGAAAGAGCACAGACGTAGTCAAGACAGATGGAACATTTATCTTTTTTCCCAGATATCTACAGAGCAGTTTCTGATGTGTTCACCTCTGTTTAATCAGTCATGTTCTCAACATTTTATTACTCTCAGAGTTTGAAACAGCATGGGGTTGCACTTTGGGAGATATTCCCAGGACTTTAAATTACAAGTGGAATTTCCATTATTTGACAAAAAAAACCCCAAAAACCCCAACCAAACCCCAAACCAAAAAAAATCCACCCCAAAAAAACCGCCAGCAGCTGAGCAAAAGCAAATATGTATGTAACTGCATACTGAAGTACTCCCTCGGAGTATCTGTGTAGCCAGCAAACACAGGGCACTATAGCATCTGCTGTGGGAACATGAGACCTTAGCGTGGGCAAATTGGAACAGGCCATGTGAGGCCGAAGTTCATGTTGCTTGTGCTGGCCACTCTGTGAGACACCGTGACTCCAGGTTATCTCTGAAAGGTACACATGCTGTTTGGCACACACTCCTGGTATGCCACAGATTAAAAAATAAAGCATGGTGAGAGATGCATGAGAGAGGTGACATTAAGCTACACTCAAATATATCCTCTTTGCAAATACATGTCTTCTGGCTCTCTGTAGCAAATGTCCTGCCCGGTAATGGGTGGCATCACAGGGAGAAGCAACACTAAATACCTGTTGATAAAACAGGAATAAAAGTAATCAGTTAAGACATTGCCACTTCTGTCTGACTTTTTACTTTTAATTCTGTACATGCTGGCCCCTGCAACAAACAGCTTTCCATTAACTGTATTTTATCCTGATGAAACTCCTTCCTACAGTGATTTGTAGTGCATTTGCAGTGCAATTATCCTTCCCTGTCATTCTTGTTTGTGCAAGATGAGTGCGTCGAGTCAATTTTAAGTAAAACCAGAGAGGAACATGAGTAAGGCTGCAGTCAGCTCCAGTTCCCAGGGATCTTGCCCATATCCTCTGAGCTCTGTCTTGGAGCCATCCTCAGCCTGGTCCCTGCAATGCTGTGGCACAGAGCCTCATTGTAAGAGAACTTCATGCCATGCCATTGCAGGGAGGAGTAGGTACATTACACCACTGCACAAATATGCGAGTGTAGGAACATCCTGCTGTCAAAGGACAGCGAGGTCCCAACTGCAACATGAGGTAGTCCTGGGTCACAGTCTGGACTCTTGCCCTCACAAGCAGTGCTGCTGAGGAAGGCACATGAGTCTGTGTAGCTGTGGGGCCCCAGTTAGAGCAACAGCATCCAAAACACCTAGAGTAAATATCCCCTGCAATCATTTCTACCTCTGTTTGCTTAGGTTTTGTTCCATGCCATAACTTTTCTAAAATAATTTCCCTATCACATTCTCTGATGTTCAGTTTTACATTGCTGGTACTGTAAATACTTTCTGGCATATCAGGCTGTTTGGGTGAATCACTGTAACAAAATGGCTATGTCACAAGGAATTGATATCCCTCTTGCACTGTATTGCTGTTCCAGTGAATGCACCAGGAGGAGAAATTTGTGTGGGTGGTATCTCCATCGCCCTTTTACCTCTGCTTTCTCCTCTGTGGGCTTTGCTCCTGATCCACGGCATTCCAGCTGTGGGCATCATTCTTCGTCATTGCTCGCCTGCTTGCTTGAATGTAGCTGCTTGATTTTAGCATCATTTGTATGTACTTTCACTTGCTCCCCATTCAGCTTGCCTTTAACAACTCCAGTACATACAGACTCTTCTATGTTGGTGCCTTTCATACCAAATAACTCCACCTTCTCCATTGTTGGTTTTTGTGTTTGGTTTTTTTTTTTCTCATAGTAGGACATGGCAGACCACTTGTGTTAGGAGAGAAGTCTTCTACTTCCATTACTACATGGTCTAGCCTGTTCATTACTAGCCTGTTCAACAATCCCTTTCTAGATTCGAGCACAGGTAGCTGGTATCTCCATATTTATTGGAAATCAACTGACACAAATTCTCAAAGGAAGTTGTTAATGAGATTTGAGCTGAAAGGCTCTTCTTTGGACCTATGCATGACTGTCGGTACTCATTGTCACAAAAGCTGTATGGTCACAAAGAGTCATTGATGAGTCTGGTACAGCCATTTGGTCGCCTATTTTACTATTATCTTCATTCTCAGGGATTAAAAAAAACATTGTCTGGGCCATTTTAAAATTACACAAGTACAAAAAAGTGTATGCTGAGTGGTTTAAAAGCATTCTTTTTAAATAATATATAAATTAAAAGCTGTTTAATTTAAAAATGTATCTTTGGCTGAGGTACTTAACGTTGAAAAGTGGTTACTCAGCATGTAAATTACCATAAGTACTTTTCATAAGAATTTTTATGATATTAGAAATTTTTAAAAATTGTTATTTACACAATAGTTCCTGATGGCTTGCCATTATAGTTTATCAGATCAATAATCAATGTTCTTAAAAGTCACTTAATTCAAATTTATGTAATCCACATTATAAAAAAGATCAGGTAACGTGTATTTATATCAGAAAGCTTAATAGCTCCTTTAAAACTGTTAGGGTCCTCTACTTGCAGTCTTGGGCACTTCTGTGAAGATTTTCCCATTATTTAAATACCTTGAAACCCAAAGAAATTAATGCTGCCAAACTTCACTGAGGTGGTGACAAGTCATCTCTGGTGATAAGCACTTTTGACAAGTTTTTGAATGGTGGGGGGCAGGCAGAGTGTGATTTACCTTTAAGAATATGTCAGATTGAAAGATGCGAGTTTATAGCTTTTTTGGATTCCTCTAACTCCTCTGTACTGGAGTGCTGGGTTCCACTTGCTGGGTGTTCAGTTGTATGGTTTCATGGACAGTGCTTTGTTCATCAACTGTATTTTAATTAATGGCAAGAATGCCTACTGCCCAACTAGGTATTCTTTGAAGTTTTAAATTAAAATACCTTAGATATTTGGCTTAATAACAATTTAGTGCCTTAAAATTACAGACTTCATGTTTATACTACAAGCTCTGTCATGCTACAATTGACTATGCCCATTAGCATGAGCAGAGCAGGATCTTCAAGAGAGACTCTTTTCCCACTAAGGGCTTGATCCTGAAATCTGCCATCATGAGAGAGCAATCCCATTTGATTTTAGCGGGTTTGAGTAGGTGCCTAATGATACTTGTGGGGACATTGAAGGGTGAGGTCTTGTTTTGGTTGCTGTTTAAATGTCAGCACTTGTCAACAGTTATCACAGCAGTATTGGGGAGCTGTACATCTTTTTCCTTACAATAAGGATACCATATATTACACATGATGATGGTTAGCAAATGTTGACTTCTGCTCTATCCTTTGAAATGTTTATTGAGGTCTGAGACTGTAGGCTCCTAACAGTTCATTTAAATGTGCAGCAGTCACAGCTGTGCCAATTGAATGTTTGCTAACGTAGTGCTGTTGAATTTTCAAATGTACAAAAATGAAGAGTGAAAACTAGAAAAAAAGCAGGCTTTTTTTTTTTTTTTCTTTTTCTTTTTTCTCCCAATAGCAGCTGTAATTGCCACTGTGGACAAGCCTATGGCAAAGATGTTCAGGCGTATACTGAGAAGCAGACCTTATACAGCCTCGGCATGGTTTTTTTGTTCCATTTAAGCTGAAGCCAGCCATGCAGAAAGGGGAAGAGTTGCCTTGTCTCAGCCCAAGCCCCGTGTCCCCACAGTTCACGTGGCTCTAGGAATGCTTTGGCCACAAAATGTGTTTGGTCAGCTGATCTGACTGCAAACTGATTAGGGAAAGAGATGTGTGCAAATGGCGAAAGGAGACAAAAGTGGGAAATGCTTTTGTAACAGAGATACCCTTTTGAGGGACTGCTGAAAAAACAGGAGCAAGTTGTAAAAGCAGAGAGGATAGAAGAAAAAGGAAAGGAAACAGACACTGCTTGATTTATAGGGGAGGCTGAATGCAAGAAAGACACCTTAACTCGCTGTTGATTTGGATTCAGGGTTAGGAAATTTAATCGATAAAGTGTGCAAATGCCATATTTTTTTGTGTTTGTGTGTTTCTTGAGTCAATTAAGGCAAACTGAAGTAAGATACAATTGGAGTTTAGGACCCTTCAAAGGTCATATTTCTGTTTATTTCTGTTGCCACATGTCCCAGAAGAATGTACTATAATCCTAGTTTACCCTGGGTAAATACCATTGTGGAGCCTAAAAATATATAAAGCCTGTAGTCCACTTCTTCTGCAGGTGTTATAGGTCCGTACTAAGAATCACACTAATGAGGTGAGAGGGAAAGAGAGTGAGGATGTAAAAAGAGGGTGAAAGAGAGAGATGCCACGAAATCAGGTTAAGACTAGAGAGCATCTCAATCCCTTGCTCTGAGAGTACAGGTGCAATGCACCTCCCAGTGGAAATCTTTCCAGGGAAGTGACTGGAGCTTTAAGAGACAAAAAAGAAAAAGAAAAAAAAAAGAAGAAAAAGAAAAAGAAAAAAAAAAGAACAAATCCCTAGCTTTAGAAAGCTGTCTCCAAGTAGTGCTCAAAACTGCTTGGATCTCACACTCTATACAGAGCAACTGTTTCCCCCATAGTCATTTATATAATTATAACCTTGCTTCTCCTTTCACCTTCAGAGTGGGAGGTTTTGTAATTCTTGCTAATTTCAGACAGATCTCCCACTGTTTCATGAGGAACACGTTATATAACACAAGTATTTCTGTGTGGCTAATGTTTTTAAAGCTAAGTTTGAATTTTTGATGGATTATAGGATATTTTCTTTCCTTCAGTAGATGAAATGAAACCAAGATTTTGTACTGCTCACAGTTTAAAAATTTGGCCATTTCAGGCAGCAGATGTGACAGAGCCTGAGAATAGTGGGAGTTTTACTGGTGGCTTTGTTTAAGCTGATGTTGGCTGGGTGGTCAATGCTTGAATCAGTGAATTATTAAGCAGATCTCAGTTCCAGCAAAGATCGTGGGACCTGAGACAGTCACAGTGTGTGCAGTGGTATGCAGCAGCTTGTTACAGAGATATTCAGGCTAGTTCAGACACCAGGGAAGTACAAGTGAATCAGCATGCTCTCCCGATATTTCTGGGATAATGCTCAGCTAAGATGCACGAGGTGTCCACAGTAACTCAGGTATCTCTACATACTGCATCACATAAACTGACCCTCAGGTTCAAGCAGGACATGCTCCACAAAGTCAGGTCATATGCGTGTATGTATACTTTCACAGTAAAATCAAAATACAAGTGCTGATAGTTGTCCAGTTTTACTTCTTCATTACAACCAGGCTGTGGGGTTTTGTCTAGCTCTTTCCTTCTCCAGCATTGCTTTAAATCTTTTGTTTGTCTTCCTTGCTTTGGCTGCACTTTAACAGTGTTTGAATTAAGATAATCCAGGAAAACCTTCTCTTGTGCTGCCAGTTTGCCAGGAGCTGAAACCAGCTTTCTGGTAAGATATCAATAAAATCTGTAATTGGAGAAAAGGTACCAAAAAATGACATTTTTACTCTTAGTGAACAAAAAAAAGATATGAAGAGATAGCAGAAGACAGCCAAGTGCACTATGAATTACTGCAGGGTTGCAAACAAAATTCCTTAATGACAGTGTTTTCAGTGACAAATTCTGCTTGTTTTTGCCTCTAGAGTTGTCTGTGCTAATGACAAGCAACTCTGCTTGGAACTTATTTGCATAAAGTATTGTACAGTGCACACTGTGTATGAGTGGATGAGAGAAAGAAAGTGAGGCCACCCTGAGACCATATCCCCATGACAACCCCATTTAATGAATTACTAAGAACCAAGAGAATATTGAACAAGAAGTCCCTTCCGGTACAGCTAGTGGAGCAGCAGCGTGGGCATTGTCATGTGGCCCTACTATGGTCAGGAGGGAAGAAAGACTTGAAGACAGACCCATGGATGGAATTAGTCTGATTAAATGTAGATATCTACCTCCAAGTTAATCAACTTTGGCTCCACTTAGCAGTGGGAAAAACATGAGTCTTCATTTAGCCAGATGAATTTCCCATTAAATTATAAGGGAGCCTTTAGTGATTGGTTCAGATTTAAACATTTACACTAAAGATACCTAAAGTCAGGTGAGATAAATACTGTCTTAGTCCCCCCTGTATATTCTCTGCTATATTGGAAAAAACCTATCCAAAAATTCGGAGACAAAAAAGCTGGTTTGAACAAAAACAGGCACAAAAGAAGTGTCGTACCATGTCAGTGGAATTGCTGTACTAAGTCAGATCCTCCTTTCCCTCAGACTGCTGAAAACCTAAGTGAGAAAAGTTCCATCACAATTCATGTGAAGGCCCAGAAAATGAGAATGCCTTTTTCTTTTTGATTAATTGGCCTGTCGCTGATTCACAACCAGCTGTGAATTGAGATGTATTTATTTAATGGCTTAATCAGTTTAATCATTAATTTTACTTCAGATTGAAAATCCAATTCAACATTCATGTTACACTTCAAACTCAGAAGTAACTGGTTGCAAGGTGTTGTTCTAACACTTGACAGGTCAGATTCCCCAAGATGTTTGTACATGTAGCTCTGTTGAGGCAGGTGGGACTGCAGAAAATATTAAAAGCAAAGCTGGGCTTGGTATGTAGTTAGGTACCTGACAGTTGCTTAATGGGTTGATACGCTATGTCTGAAGTGTGGGACGTGAATGTGGCATCTTGCCATGTCTGGACACCACATCAGGATGAAATCCAGGCATGCACCTTCCCATCTCAGTCTGAACGGCACCCTGGTGTCCGCTGGAAGAGGAGAGGGCAAGGCAGAAGCTGAGATGCTCTCTGACAGGTCTCTGGTGTTAATGACTTGGGGATGTGGACAGAGAGATGCATCATCATGCAGGTTTCATAGAGTCATGCGTGTTGTGTTCAGTCTCTGTTCATGGTCATGTGGTAGTAATTAAGTTGTTTTCATCTGATATCTGAATATGTAAGAGTGGTTAGATTTAAAGTTTATTTTTTCTCAGCGAGGCTAGCATCTGTAGCACACACATAGACAAACAAATCACCGCAGCAACAGCATCCGAGAAGAGATGCAAGTATTTCATGAGTCATGAGTATTAACTTCTCTCATAGACATGCCCTGTTTGTTCTGGAGAAGGCTTGGAGTACAGGAAGGGAGATACTAAAGAAAAGTTTGTGCTGATTGTGGGTTGCATGGTTAAAGGAACCATCTTAGTATTCTGGACTCTTGGGCTGCCAGTTTCCTTAAATGCTAAGTTATTAAGAAAAGGTTTGACTTTTTTTTTAGAGTAATATAAGCCGGTAAATCACAGGGCAATAATTGGTCCATAATCAGCAGGATTTTTCAGTTGCACTGAATGTCTCTCAGCATAAATCAAAACAAGTAACCATAAGCGTAATGCAAAGATTCCCCAAACTGGAGTTCATCCAGCATCTGCAAATGGAGTTCTGCATTTCCAGACTCCCTCTGCCTTCAGTCCATCCAGGACCCCATCTTACAAGAGAGCTTCTCCCCTAAGCACCCATGTTGATAGAGGGGAAAATGAAACTGTTATTAACCCCTCTTATTCAGTGGATTAGGCAGTTTGCTCCTGTGCAACTAGTCTGGAAGCTATCATGCTGAAATACTGTTTATGAACTCTAAAGGAACTTATTTCAGTTGGATAATGGTTAATTTACAGCCAGAGCTTAAAAGGGCAGAAAAAGATAGCAGCACAATTGGGTTCAGTGCATGATGGGAAAAAATAAATATCTCACAGAAAGAGATATCTGAAATTCAGATCACATTGAGATGCAAAGAAAGCTGTGAAAAGCAGTAGGAGGGTGATTGTATTCCAATTAGATTTCTTCTGCTCATATAAAACAGTCTTGGACTGAAAGTTAATCATCTGATTTATGGATCTTGGGAGGAGTGAAACCCTGTGAGCTCCTGAACAATGAGAGTCAAATGAGACAGAGGGGAAGAAAAATAGAATATTTCTGAGACCATGCTTCTGGGGAAAAACAAAGACTAAACATGCTCTTGGCTAAAAATTTACCTTACTGCTATCCTCTTAAAGTCATGTTCTCGCCATAGAAACAAGTTGTCTTTCTTGGCCAAAGCAGTCAAAAGTAACTCATGATTTCGTGTCACAGTCTTTTGGGCACTTGGTAAACATATTTCTACAAGGTTACTGCAAGACCTTCCAGAGTTATGTTGCTGTGGTGGGTTAGTTCATTTATATGATTGGTCATAAGCAATCTGACATCTGATATGGGCTTGGGTCATACATAAAAGTGCATCTATTCCTTAGCTGAATCCTTTTAAAAGCATTCCATGTGTGAGTAACATGAAAGTTACTGTCAGCCAAAGGGGAACGGCAGGATTCATGTAACAGTCCTGCTTGGCGACAGGGTTTGGAACACTGTCAGGTCAGGGACAGGAGGACGGCCTGGCACCAGCTAGGACCCACTTATATACTCTTATTTTTCCTTCAGTTAATCCATCAGTAGCTCGCCCTCAGAAATGCAATACCAGGGGCATTTATGAAATGACTAACAGAATAGATGTAATGTATCATAGGTGCCATTTCTTCCTGCCATTCTTGGGTGTCAGCCTTCTGCCCAGACCTGCTGCTGGGACTGATTCAGCAAAGCTGAGTGCAAGCCAGACAAAGATGACATTGGTAGACAGAGAACAGTACTCTCAAAATTTTTTTTAGATGAAGACATATACCTATGACTGGTAAGTCATATCCATAGTTAGGCCACTCAGGTAGAAGTATCTGTAGGCAGCATTTTCTACCAAGACAGGCAAAATACTTTTCTTCATCATATTATACTAACTCTTCTATTTCAACCCAAAGCCAGGCTAGATTTTATAACTCTAATCTAAACCTAGAGTCCCCTTTCCACCACACTGCAGTCCCATAGGTGCCAGCCTGAACATTACATGTGTTATTTAGCTGGGTTGCAATTCAGGATAAATGTCTGGCCTGAAGGCCCAGATGTCCAGGTCAAACCTCAAAGATTGCAGGTTGACATCTGGGTCTCAGTTACTAATACCTTTTACACCTTTGTGGACATGTTCCAACACAAAGTTCTTCACAAACTCCAGGTGGTGGGGAATGCTGTCTCTTTACCAATAAAGGCTGTTACTAGGACTTTCCCCCTAGTTTCTGTGTTAGTTTGCACAGAGTGCTGAGACAAGGTCAAAATCTTGATCCTGATTTTCAATACATTTCCTGATCTGCATACCAAATACCTAAAACCTTTTCCGAAGAGCTGTTGACGATCCTCCATCTTAACCTGCAGACCCAGTGCAGCTTCCCACCTTTCAGTGGGAAGGGCCTGCTTTCCGCAGGTAAGGGCCTGCTATCTCTTTCCCAGCCAGAAACACACACTGACATGTGTGTTAACATTTTCCTCTGCTGCTCTGCTCCTGTGCAACAGGAAGCAGATCTTAGTCCCTAATTGATTATTTCTATATTCCTAATAAGGACTATTTATAGTCAGAAATTGTCTTTAACAGCCTTCTGTTCCTTATGCTGCTCCACACATGCCCTCGTCTCTGACCTGAAGTAACCATCCTTTCTTCAAGGAAAGGAGGTTTAAATATTCATGATGGCGAGGTCTTGAATAAACTCTTAACTGGTATCAAATCTCCCACACAGAAGTGGTTTGCTCCTCCTTTAGACTTTCAGCATTTGAAATATTTACTATAGTCAATGAGCGCACGTCTCACCTCAGAGAAGATAAAATTTACTTCTTGAAAAAAAATTCATGTGTTCAGGCTTGCATTTCTGAAGAACATGGAAACTTCCACCATTTGAAATGCAAAAAGTGACTTTCCCAAGAAAGCACTGTTAGCATGTTAGACTAATATTGTATTTCTTGTAACTGTGACTGTTCCCATTGTGGTCACAACAGGGAAGGTTTAAAAATCTTGGTGATTGGGTTACGGTCACTCCTGTTTGGAATTCCTTAGGTTACTTAGCCATCCATTCTTTCAGATAACTGAGAATCAAGGACTTGAATCAGCAGCTCATGCACTGGCATCCTGTATCATTTGAGACGCCCTAAAGCAGGTATCCAGCCTGGGACTCAACCACCACTGCGTAAGACCACAGGTCTTTGTCCATATCTGCCACCCTTATGAAGATGGTCCCAGCAGCCAAACTGAACTGAGCCGTGAACCCTGAACCCTCTTCCCCCAGCTGCACCACCTCATCTCCCACTCCTCAAATGGAGCAACAGACACAAAGAGCAAAAATGTTGGCGCAATTCACGAGCTCCCTTCTTCAAAAGAAATTGTACACCCCACCACCTAGTCATAGCAATCTGCTGAACAAGCACCTAGTGTAGACCAATAAACGAAAGGAAACTGAGAGGTCAGTACAGGTCATTATTTTCACATACCTTTGAATAATGAGGGCATCACATGTCAGCCAGAGGAGAACAAAATGTCACATTCTCTAGCTAAAGGTCATCATCGGTCATAGGTCACGGAAGGGAGGCCAGGAAATAACCTATGAGGTTAGGATGAGTGCACAAAGAAAGGGCAACAAATGTCAATGAAAGCATGCAGCTGTTGTGAGATGAAACAACTGAGGCACCCTTTTGTGCTGACGCAGGCTTAAAAAATGTCTTTGCTGACATTTTTTTTTTAGCTGGCACTTTTATAGGACATTGACATTAATGTACCCAACCCTGAATTAGCCTTTTCTGAAAGCAACAGTTTGGAAGTTAAGTGCAGCATTTTCCAAAGAATCATAAGCATGACATTTTTATTTCAAGTGATTGATGTTACAGTGGACTTCTAGCACCAAATTCAAGTTTCATTCTCAATCATCGCATCTGTGCAGTGTGATAGCAATCAGAAACAAATGGAGGTGGCAGTCTGCATTGCAGTAAGGCCTTTTGGAAATTCTTTTCGCCTTTACCAGCAGTCAGATGTGTCATTTCATGTTTAATACATAGCATTGCATTTATCTGATTGTTTGTTTTAATTCATGGATTTCAGAAAGGTTGATTTCAGGGTTGCCCCTGCAGTGATGACAAGCACTTGTAGGGCAATCATACAGTAAAATGGTAATGAAGAGTTTAGGAATATGTGGAAATATATCCAAACTGAGAGACACCGACACCTGCAATTTCTGATGAGTGAGTTGTGTACTTGACTCCTCTGTCTTTTGCTTTCTCCCCTGAACAGCAGCACAATACCATTTTCTCTTGTCATTGTGGGTATAAACCTGACAGTCTTACTTCATGAAATAACATGATCATGCCAGGAATGCACATTAGATGATGGACTGCTACATCTCCCATACCTATCTTACTGGACAACACATGCAAAGAAACTGTCAAAAAGAAAACCAAGAAGTTTTGCAATGATATCTCCATTGTGGTTGGGCAACTTTGCAGGGTGAATGCTATCAAAAATGGGTTAATTCATGATGAAATGTATTGTATATTTACCTTGCTTTACAGAAAACAGAAAGAGTGTGATCCAGAGATAGGAGAACGGTAAACTGGAATACAGGATTGTTGCCTCTTACTTTAAACTCTTCCAGTTGGTTGTCATATGACGTAAGACTGAGATAAAGACCCTCTCTATGCTTTGGTTCTGCTTCCTGAACAACGAACACTGACATCTGGAATAGTCTGTTTGGATATTCTCAGATGATACTACCTTCCAAATTATTCCTGTTGCTGACTTGTCAGTCAAGGGTTTTTTTGAGAGGCGATACCTGTCTAATCAGTTTCCCAGTTCACTTTATGTTTAAGAAATTGGTTAGAAGCAAAACAACACCCAAACTCGAGGGTTACAAGAAAGAACTAATTTTCTTCTTTTTACACATCATTGGCTGCATATTTCTAATCTGAATTCTACTCCCCACGCTCCCTTTTTTCTGATAACTTTACAAAAACTGTGGAGTTCTGTTGTTTTTCTTATGAGGTCGGCTTTAGTTTTGCAAAGGTGCAAGCACCTGTTCAGATTTGCACACCACTAATAGTCCTAGTGAGACCATAGATCTGAATTGATGCACTCTCTCCAAAATCCTGAGGTCAATGCTTTCGCCTCTGTCTGTAACAGGACAGGATTTTTCCCTGTAAATTTCAGCAGAAGTAGAGTGCATAAGAACTAAACATCTATGCAAATCGTAACATGGGGCACAGGCAGCATAATCATTTCATTAGACTATTCTGACTGGGCTTATTTACAAGCTGTATTTATTTTAATTATGTTTTCTATCTATTCACTCTTCCTTATTTTGGGTGTGTAATTGGCCACCTAAGAAACATGCCATTCTTTTGGCTGCCAGGTTGACTGTCTGAATTATAAGCAGAGAAAACACTTCTCAGGCAGGTTTGAATGAAGTACGTTTGCCAGAGTATTTGAGTTTAGAATACCCTTTCTCCACCATTTCTTTAAACAAAAGCTACTGTGATTAGTGTTAGAGGAAAAGAAGCTGAAACATGTTTGAATGTGGCTGAATTGGAGTTTCAGAGTTTGCAAACACACCCACAAAGCATTTACCCATTACTCCTTCCATTTATGTGTAATTCTACTCTCAGTAAGCTCAAAGGTTCTAGGGATTTTTTGTTCTGAGTATGTGCAAAGCAATGTCCAAGAAATCTTCTTTCCCATCACAGTTCTGTGTTTTTCTTACTCTGTTTAAACAGGTCAGTTAAATTACAAGCAAAATGAACTGGCTTTAGGGTTTCTGAAGTTAATAGTCTATGCATCAGAGATTTACATTTTTTTATTACTTAAGACCAAATTATGTTAGTTTTGGTTAGAAGTGTTTTAGAAAAATACCCTCCAAATCCCAGTGAGTTCTTAATTCCTTTTCTTTTCTTTTCTTTTCTTTTCTTTTCTTTTTTTTTTTTTGTTCTTTTTTGAGAACAGGCTTTGCCAAGCCTAATTCTGATTCAGCAGAATCAATAAATAAATAAGATTGTCTTTAAGTTGCAGAAAACTGCGATCAGTATGCTGCTGTGACCCACTGAACAACCAAAGGGCACTAGCCAATTCAGTCCCATTTCATTGTCATTACTGGTATTATGGTGACTCTGGGCTACACCCAAGGAAGGTGAGTCAGAACTCTGCAATATATATTGTAGATCAAATGCTGAAGAGGCTTTGCCCTTACAAGTACTTTATATCATACTAAATATATATATGCAAGTGCTGAGTTAGGAAGAAGTCAGTGACTTTAGCATGTCATATCTGTGTGGAGGTCATTGAACCTTCTTTGAAAAGTCATTTTTTTCTAGTGCCATCTGCTTTTCTCATGATTTTTGCCTCCCTCAACCCATATAAAATGGATGTGTATTCAATCTTGAACTAAGCATGCTTGCAATGATTGAGAAACGTCTAAGGTCAGAGCTTACAAAAAATTCATAAGGGAAGCAGCAGGCATAAAAGAGAGGGGTTTTTTTAAAGAGAGTTCATGAGCCTCTGTATGAATTGGGCATGACATATTCATGTTACTGACTTCATTTATTTAATGTGGCTCCAAATAATTGATACCAGTACAGTGATAAAAGTACAGAGACTTCACTGCCAGAATTGTGATAATGAAGAGCCTCCCTGCTGATTTCATTCATGGGGCTCTTAGTCTGCTGGGAAAGACCTCTGATGAAAATGCCATAAAATAATCAAAGGCACAAAGACCTTTACCTGAGGGGAGCTTGGTCAGGGTGTGATTCAGGGCGGCAGAGGGAAAAGAGGGAAAATTGCATTAGCTGGCAAACCAGGCACAGCTTTTAAAAAAATCTGATCCAAATTGTGAGGACTGTGTTACATATAGAAATCTGCCAGATCTTTGGAACAGATTCCAATTATGTGGCTCCAACAGCTAGTTAACTGGTACATCAACAGAGCTTCTCACCTTGCTGAATGTAGTTCAAACTTACTTTATCCTCATCTACCAGCCATTTGTTCTCTCTGCTTTAGATTGTGAGCTCTCAGAAACAGCAGCTGTCTTTTTATTATATGCTTAGCACAATGGGCTCCCTGTTTGGGCTATAGAAAATAATCATGTAGGCTCAAGACAGCCATACAAGTGCCGAAACACAGTTGATGTCAAGAGTGCTGGAGAGGAATTGAATATTAATATGAATCTAAAATCCTTTCTAAGCAAAAATCCCATTTGTCAACTCTGCTCATTTGTTTCACTTCATGTAAGTGTGTCAAAGCTTGATTAAAATTCATAAATGTGCAGCAGAGTTACTGGATAAATGTTGAGTTATTGTTTACATATCAGAGTGCACTGAAGGCAGGAGCCTAGGTGTGGAAAATTGTGTCAAGAGGAAAGGACCATGATATGAGTCGCTGCCAGGACAGACTCACCAAACAATCCACAATGTCCCTGTGTAAAGTCTGCTAGTGATTAATCATCTGTTACAATACAAAAAAAATAAATACAATAAAATGCCTCTTACTTGCAGCCCATGTTTACCTAGCTTCAGCTTCTAGTGACTGCATGTCTTGATGTTTTTTTTTCTACTAGCTAAAAGAGCTTCTGCTATCAGAAATTTCTTCCTCATGCATGTGTTTGTGAATTATGATCAAATCACCTTAATTTCCCTTGCTGTGCCTTCGCTTCATTACATCTATGTTACCAAGCTGTCTTTATTGCATTGATACTTCGGATTCAAAATCTGGGTCATAGCGCTTTGGATCCTTCTTCCAGTCTTGAAGTTACTATGAAGTGTTTAAGGATAACTCCATCCTGTGTCTTCAGCTACTCTTCCAAAGCTGCTGCATCAGCAGCTCTAGTCAAAACTGTTTATGAGTTATGTCTTATTCATCCTAAATCAAAACGCACTTCAGGTGAATTCACAGGCACCTGCAACTCCTTCTTCTGCAAATGGATTGTTAGGATGTACCTGCAAGGCAAGGTTGCAGCTGTAGCGTACAGTTATGGGTCACACATGTTGAAGTGGGGATGAAGAATTAGAAAAGGCATTCTGCTAGTGGAGTTTAACTGGATTTTTTAATCAGGTACATTTGGTATGTAGCATTCTTTAAATTGGACAGAGGAGCAATTGCTGAATAGCACTATATCTATGTTTGCAACAGAGTCTGAAAATGGTGTGAAAAGGAGTAGCTGCTGGGATGAAAAAGATGGAGCTATTGCAAATGTGGCTCAGAAACGCCACTGTTTTTGAGAAAAGGGTGCAGAAAGAGCTGTTTACAGCGCTGAACACAACAAAATCTCAGTACGGGACAGAAGTGCAGCAAACATGGAGACACCTTCCCACGGCTGGGTGAGAACAAAAACATCAACACAAATAGGCAACAGTGAACACTGCCAAACAAATATTGCCACTAGCACTGTGCTGGCTGCTTTTCTGTTGACAGAGCCTTCTAATACAGACAAAGCAAATTCGGGGAATAAAGGCACAGTGTGATGTGGACGTAGTGACACAGCTGCCGTCATCTCTATCCTTTAAGAGAAAAGGAAGAAGTTTAGACACTTCTTCCCACTAGTTAAATTGTCACAATTCCTAAGACCTGGGCCTTGCCCCTATTACAGGATTTATATTGCTGAGTAAAAGAAGACCAGGGAGCAGCTAAGCACAAGCCTCCAGACTGGTGACGCTGCTGAACTGTTAGTTCACATCTGTCTCTGTCTGGGACCTCTCCACCCAGCTCTGTCCGGGGGACAGTTTGGATTTACTTTAGGAGTAAATCCACACACCAGCAATCTCAGCTAACAGCCAGCAAGGACCGCACCGCACTGAGTTTGACTTCTTCCATCCTACACAGTCCTCTTTCGTACCTTTACACGCTCCCGTACGACACCCACCTGGTTTGCAAAGCACCCTCCCTGCTCCAAGCTAAAGACCGCACTCTGGTAGTCTGCAGCACTCTGATATGCTTTGAACTAGCGTCCTCAACCCCGAACAGTAATAGGCACGAGAGTCAGCCCACAGGGCAGGAGACAGAGGACCGAGCACTGCGTAGTGACGGAACAGCCAGTCTGCTTTGGCGGGCAGATAGCCCTAATGAGTTTAGAAGCGAGCCAGTCGGTGCCACTCAACCTTTCGTGCCAGGTACTGTCCCCTGGCTCTCCTTTACTGGCGTGTGCAGAAGCATCCAAACTGTTTGAAGGCCAGACGCAAAAGCCAACTGCTATTCAGTGGGAAGACCTGTGTTAAATAAGTATATCTGGGGTTAGGCACTCACCTGGTAGTAAGAATATTTTTAAAAAGAAGAACGTAATAGTCATGTTATAATAGTTATACTATTCCTAATCCAGCCAGTAGAACTGTAATAGTTAATGGTTAATTAGAGTAGGTTGAAAGTTATCATTAAAGCTATTTTACATTGGCAAAATTCATTGTGACAAATTTTTTGAATAAATAATAAAAAATAAATTATGTTATTTGAATAAATAACAATAACATAATGGTAACAATAACAACTGAAAAGAAACAAAACAACATAGCAAAGCAATGCTTTGTTTTTGACATATAATGCACAAAGAGTTTTGCTTTATTTAAAAATCAGCTGCTATTTGAAATAGAAAATAAAAGGATCCAAGGAAGGATCCAAATGTCAACAACATATTTGGATTTAAACATTTGGGGCAACCTAATTATTTTCAGAATTCAATTTTGCACAACGTTTGGATTATTTTTTGGGTTTGTCCCCACTTAATTTAATATGAATATTTAATATGATCTTTCATATGTCAAAATTTTTCAATCCTGACATTTTTAATGGAATGGAAAATCCATTTGACAATCGACTTTAATTTGTATGCTTTTGAATTGTTGTATCAGCTTTTGGCTTCTTGTTCATAATGTCACTTAGCGGTGGCACTCTTCGTTCTTGAAAGAGCACCTATTACACATACACAATACTTTTAAAGTACCGAAGGGTAGATAAGCACTGTCAACGTTTCCTTACATAAACCATCTGCAGAAACAGGATATAGGGAAGAAGCAAAACACCGACTAGAAGGCTTCTCCCCGGCAAGCTCTTGTCCATTTGCACTTGCTCTGCTCAGGTCCTGAGTGGTATCAGCTGGCAGAAGTTGGCCTCCCAGGCATCGGTATCAGCCTGGCTAACATCAAACTGGTACGATACAGATTAAGAGCCTGATGCAATTTCATCTTGAAAATTACTAAGTCAGGACTTGGAGTGATTGCTCTGGAAAGCAGAGGTTCAGCTAAAACTAGCTACAGTTGCCAGTAATGTATTGATTTAGCATGCCAGCTATAGCATCGATTATCTTCTGTCTGATTCAGCCCTCTGATTTCTATCTACTGGAAGTGCAGAAAAGCCTCTCTCATGAAAAATATTTCGGCTCTTCTGCATCCTCCCACAAAATAAGCCCCCTACAAGCTTAAGGAAAGCTGCACCATAGTCGAGTCACTTCAAACAACCAGAGCTTAATGTTTCTGAAATAAGGTTTCCAGCAAGGGTTGCACATATTAATAAGGTCAATTGAGGGCACACCTGCAAATGCAAGGGTATTGACTACAGGCAAGTTAACCTCTCCGGGCATGATCTAACCCGTCTAATCCACTGCCCTTTCCCCCCTTAGTAATAAGGCAGCTGGACTACTACAGGAATTTGTTTTAATTTCTCTTACATTATGGACTGTTACCTCCTGATGCTACTATATGTTAGATTTGCTAAACATGAATGTAGTAGTTAGATAATTTTTAAAAGCTAATTGTATTTCTTGTGCTAATGAATTATTCATAGTATAATCATATAAATCCACTCTCCACATTGATGTTTTATTTTGCATACTAATCTGAACATTTTGCATTTTCCAGGTTTTGATCTACAGATGATCTTTGATATTGACCTATTCACAAATATAGGGTTTATGTTGCCCTTAGAGTTCTGGGTTTTTTTAAATGCAGCCAAATAGCGCATACATTTCATTAATATATGAGACATGCTTTGTCTCATGACTGCTTCTTCTTTAACAAACCCTCTAGCTGTTATTTACAAGGGCCTCTAGGAGATTTTCTACAAACTTGTGTAGATATCTGTAGGCTAGGTACAATGCCCATGTACCCAGATTTCACACCCTAAATCCTCCTCTGCAGTTTACTAATTTCAGTTGCTCTTTTTTGCTTCAAGAGCCAGAGCAATGCATCCAGAAGACTCAGGAAAGTAATAGGAAGGATTTCACCTTGATCTAAAGAACAAAGCATTGGCAGTTGTATGATGCTAGGGGCATATTGAACATCATCATACTATTGAGGCAATGCCTGTAATCATTATGTCCAAGATCTGGTCCCTCCTTTGCCAGAAACAGTTTATGTTTTCAAGGTTCTCATCAGCTTCAATCAGCAATGGTTTAAAATTCAAATGGTGAAAAAATCTCTGGGTTTTAATTTTTTAAATTTATGTTTTTCTCAGGATTTATTATTGTATGAGAGAGAGTGTGTGGTTAAAGTTGTGTTGCGAGTGAAAGAGGGAAGCAATTCTGTAGAAATTGGACAAGCCATTTGTAAGATGCAGCAGTTTTGTAATTTGCAAACCTTAGTCACAGCAAGCTTTGTTCACATCCATGAGGATTCCTACTGGAACAACTGAATATTATCAAGCTGATGGCTAAAAGGAAAATTGCACCATAGCTTACACATTTGCATCATTATCTCATACCTTGTTGAAAGAAGAGTATTTTGCAGTAGTATCGAGACAAGACCTCTGTAATAAGAAAAATTAATCTTGAAGACTAGTGAGACCACAGTCCAACAAGGCCTTACTGAAGGAAGGAAATTTTCCTAAAGGAAATTTTCTGTCATCCTCAGAAGCTGAGATGTATATTGTCAATGATGTATATTGAGAAGTATATTGTCAATGTCATGTTCAGCACCTAAGTCTCCCACCCCTCAGAAACACCAGGAAAGCTTGTGCGGAGGTAGAAAATCACTGCTACACAGCTGGTTAGGTGAACAGTATCTAATGCAACTTCTGCTAACATGCACAGATTTTATGATCGTGCCTGTAACCAGGGGGCTGAGGGGAAATGTTAATTAATCTGAAGGAAGAAAATATTGCCAGAGGCCATCTGCTGACTGAATTGATAGAATAGCTCCAACACTGTAATTTCCAAACTGTAGATCCAGCAAGACTACTCTTAGCAGTTTTATCTCCCAGGTGCCTGAGGAGTACTTTAACTGCCATCAGGGAAAAGTGTAATTCCAATAATAACTTTCTTCGTTAAGAGGCTGGCTAGAGTCAGGGTCTCTCTGCAATGTGGTTGTAAACTGGCTTGGGACATAGGCTTTGTCTCAATGACGCCAAGAACTGTGTGCTATTATTAGCGAATACCCTATGAGCTTGTGTCAGGGTTTAGAATTCAGTCCTGAGCCTTCCTCTTATTCATTATCCTCAGAAATAACAGGTGTTTAAAGACAAAAGAGGAGGTGCAGTGATGATAACAAGGCTGCACCTCTGTAATGTAAAGGTCTGTTTTGATTAAAGAACTTCCTCTGCAGAAGGTGATGTCTGAGAAGAAAAGCACTTAGCTTGACTTTCACATCCCTCAGGAGTATTACATCTTGTCAGCGAAGTTTGTCATCATCCAGATGATTGTAAATATAGTTGTTTGATTGGAAGTGTGAGCATTTTCTTTCAGCAAAGATTAGAATTCTAATTCCTAAACTTTTCCTTGTTCATTCTGCCCGGTTGTGTCACATGCAGCACTAAATGATTGACTCGCTATTTTAATAGTATGGTCTCTCTAATCACTGAAACAAATGAACCAAAGTAACTTTTGATTTAATTTTGATCCTTATCTTTCAGCTTGCTTAAACTTTCTAATCCTGTGCCTTTCCAGCATCAACAGCTCTGTGCCTAAAGGAACTAAAATTCATAGACATATCTGGATTGGAGGAGCTTATCTCCTTAACATTATACCTGTCATATTAATAAGCCTAGAGTTATATATCCTCAGGTAAGTATACATTTTTATAGGCAAATTTTAAAACATTTGACAATTAACCAAATAATGTCTTTCTATGATAACTTATCCCCTAATCTTATATGAGGGACTGTTGGAAAGAGATAAATATGTGGTAATTAGTCTAATATCTAATCTAATATTGCATCATTATTTTAATATGTGACAAGAGTTGCATGCTAAATTTTCTTCCGGCATTTCACAGGGGCTTGTTTATAGGATGTACAGGAGAATGAAGGGCCATGCAATCAATGGCTTTGTAGCTGAGAGAGAGTCACCATGAGGTCACTGTTCGACAGATAAATGATGAATTTTTAAGGGTGATGCTTTATTCTGTAACCTTTTGACTTTTAGAATTGCCCTTGTAACAGACATCCATGTGCTTCAGCAAATAAGTGAAATGTGAAAAACAGAAAACAAGGCTTATTATTTGACCTCCTTGTTGGGGAAAGCTTCTTTTGTGTGCACAGTGAGCCTAAGTAAATCCTTGAATTGGGATTGTTGTTTTCTAACTAGCATCAGAAAATAAAGCTCGCATCATGTCAAACTCATCCTAATGACTAGGATTCTTCATGTTCGTGTAAAAGATGCACAATTTGACCAGGACCATGAGGTAATGTACAGTAAATAGAGGATGATGTTAGAGAAGAGATCTTGCTGACAGGAATAATGTGATTCAGCCTCTAATGACTCAGGGTTTTAAGAAGTGTTTTGGAGTAGACTTCAATTTACAATTCTCCTTTGAATTGTACTTGCTTATCATTAAACCCTCCCAGCTGAAAGCCCCTCTCTTACACCTCAGAAAAGGATAGCATCTTACCAGGAAAAAATGTGGATAATGTTTTGCTCAGAGTGATAAATATTCACACACATATAATAAAGCCCTAAATGGCCTTCCTTTTGTAGTGCCTCAAGCAACCCGAGGCCACCCAAGGTGATGGCCAGCCCCTCCTCCTATCGTCCTGCCAGGCGCTGCATCCCTCACATCCCTGGGACCGGGGTCCCTCTGGCTTTCTTTTACCATTTGTAAACTTTGGTCATTTTCAAAACCAGCCCCTGCTTTCAGTGTGTCCCCATTTCTTCCTGCCCAAATCTGAGGATTACTCCATCTTGAGTCTCTCTTCTAGAAACAGGGAAGGCTGATGGCTACTAGGGAGGCTGAGAGGGCTTCTCTGCTTTTGTCTTCAGTTCTCCGAGTCTCAGCACTTGTATTCCAAGTGCAGCCCTGGGGCCCCTCTGGCCTCTCAGATCTGTCTTTCACACCAGTGTCATGTACACCTGAGCGCTGAAATAGGATCTCCTAGTGATTTCGCTTGGTATTTTCAGTGTCCAGCATTTTCAGTGTCCAGTATTTTCAAAAGTCGGTCGTTGCATAGAGAAAGCAAGCCTGGGAGCCAAGATATCCCTAAAGACTGAGCAGCCACAGGGAAGAGCGGATTGAAATGGAACATTTCTGTTCTACAAAGCAATTCTGGTATTTCAAAATTCTTTGTCCATCACTGGAAAAAAAAGCAACACATGCTGAACTCCTCTGCAGAAAATATATTTCCACTCCCTACAAATAATTAGGAAAAACTAAAATATATGTCTCCTAACTAGCTAACTAAATATTTCTGAACAGTTGTTTTCCATGCTTGTTACTGAGCTGCTCTGAGAAGACCACAAGCCTTTCAAGTTTAAGCTGAGCCTTTTCATTCTTCTAGAAGTTAGCTAAACATCTCCAAGCTTCTGGAAACTGGAGAATTGAGATATTGAAAACCTTCTGCTACAGCTTGGGTTTCTGGGCTCCAAAACATGCTGCAGGAACCTTAAAACTTTGTGGGCTGCTAAGTGTGTGGTAAGCTGTACAGAGGGACTGCTACAGAAATCTCAACCCTAGAAATCTGGGTTTCTGTAGGAAAGCAAAGCAGTTTCCAGTGGCCTCCTGTTTTTAGCAGAGATTCTTCTAAAATAATATATTTCCGCAAAACATTGTGCTATTGACTATTTGACACACTTAATGGAACAGGAAACCAAACCCAGTTTTGTTTGGAAATTCCCAGACATCTTTATACCTTGCCTGACTTAGGATGGAAAACAACTACCAATGCCTGCAAAATCAGAGACTGATTTTTGAAATTGTGCTCATTATAATAATGCCTCGGTTTCCCTATCTGTAAATTGTGAATAAATCTTATTAGATGAACATTGTTTCTCTCAATCTCATTAACATCTGAGGAGCATTTGAGACTCACTAGATGTGCAAAGAACTTCTCTTCTCATGCCTACAATGGCCGATGCATTGTTTGTGATGCGCTGTGATCTCCAGACCTCGCTTGTCTGACTGAAAACTGTAGTTGGGCTACTTTGATGTCTTAGGGAGATAGCCTAAACACCCCAAAGTAGAAAATCAAGTTGGAACTTATTTCTTTCATGTGGTGTCTTATGAATAGGCGCTGTGGGTGTTACATTTCAGTGTATGAGGCTTGTAGTTTCTGAAAATACCTTTAACACAGTCTGTGTGGGAGAGAATGATTTCCCTGCAATCTTTGATTCGCTTCTTTTTCTCAACCAGTTATGTTCTTTTAAGAAGGGACTGTGTCAATGGGCATTTGTGAAAGTTGGGAAAGGTAATGTTCTGTGCTCAAGAGGGATGTGATTCCTTCTTTTCTGTCCTTAAGGGTTAAGCAGCTAGTCAGATAACCCAGATTCTGCAGGAAAAGACCTCAATTACAATCAATTGTTCCTCCATCAAATAGTAAAATTTTCTAATCTGTCAGCTGCGATGATTCAAAGATCATATATTATTTGCTGCTAAACAGTGTGAAAACAAAGAAGCGGGGCAGGGGGGAAAGCAGCACTCCTGTAATACTTTTAGTTACCAAATTCTCTGCAAATTCTCCGCAAATTCTCCAATGTGCTAACTTCTTTAAATGTGATAGGAACAAGCTCTTCCTCTCTGCCTGTCTGTATTTTGAGGCTGTAAATGCAAGAGAAGGTTTGCACCTTTTTCTTTTTTGCAAACTCAGCTCCCTCTCAGTCCCTTCCGATGGAGGTCTTTGGGCAATATGATATATAAATATTTATTGCTCTGCCATAGAAAAGAGTTTATTTCTCTTCCCAGGGGCATTGGCCCCATGAAACATTATGAGTTCTGAATATTTTAGTGCACGGTAACTCCACTACCAGTTCCTCCTCTCTTCATTTACAGCAGCTGAATATTACATTCCTCCTCAGGGATGCTGAAGTTTTCTCATACTTTCCTAGGGCATGTTTTTCTGGAGTCACATGAACTTTTTTTTACTAACTAGAGGATATAAACACCAAAGTGCCAACATACTAAGTGCCAAATATCTAAATTTGACCAAAGTGAGCAAACCATCTTAAAAATCTATTGTAATGAAGTTTGTAGTTATGTAGAGCTCTGTTTGACTGTACACTCAGCCAAGTCAAAGAGACTTACAACAGAGAGGCTTTTGCTTTGAAAACCGAAGGCTGCTTTCTCACTAACGAAGAACTTTCACATAGCTGTTGGAGACTTTGAGACTACTGGATGGCTCCAATTTCTTCTGGGTAGGAGGCTGTGGTGCTACACTCACCTTTGCAAGCTTGAGGCAGTTTTACTGCAAGGAGGGCAATGAATGCTGTAGTCCTTGCTGCGGACTTGCTCAGATTCTATGGCTTTAAATAAAGTCGGCGGGCCACTGCTTTCTGGCATGCCTCATAAATCTGCCTGTATAAGTCTCAGTACATTCTGCCATCTATTACTCATGTCCATATTAGAGATAGAGTAATTCTCTTTGAACTTCCACTGCTGCCAAAAAGCAGAACATCATAATGCAGAACAAATACTTCTTCACGTTATATCCCCTTTATTTTTGTGTTTGACCCTTACGTTATTTGGTGGGAAAAAGTTTGCAGCTTCTCCTGGTTTTGGAATGGCTTCCGCAAACTTTTTGAGCCCAGATGGAAAGGGAAGAAACTGATTTTGCAATGCTTCTTGAAGTGAGTAATATCTTTAGAATAATGTTTTGGAACAATTCTTGCTCTTTTGTTATAAATGCTGGAGCAAACATGTGGCTGATTAAAATCAATTAGCTGCATTTGTGGGTGAATTAAAAAAAAATTGGTTGCTTACGCAAGCTTTAAATGAGGCTTTGCATCTTTGATACAAAACCTGCACCTCTCTAGAGACCTTGCAGTAAAAGGTCAGACAAGAAAGTTCTTGTCTGGAAAGCTTCTTGAGTAATTTCAGATTTCCTTTTTTCCTCACAGTTTGAGGACACCTCTCCTTATCCCCAAGTCCAGTAGCCTCCAGAGGCTGCAGACGGACATAAGAAAAGCCACAAGTGCTGTTCAGGTACTGAAAATTTAATCTATTCACTGTTGGGATCCATTTTAGAGGACTAGGCAAAACTTCAGACATTTCCCTCGCTTGGGCCAGTGTACTTTCTCTAATTAGAGAGGTAGGTTAAGTTATCTTCTCATTGCAGCAATTAACACTTGCAGTGACTGCCAGACAATTTTGTAATGATTCAGGAAGAGCATCCAACTTCAGAGAAAGCTGTAGTGTTCCAGTACTTCTTTGTCAGAGATGAAGGTTCACATTTCAGCTAAGAGCAAGCTGCTCCAGAACGCCATTAGACCATCCGTGCACATAGTGCAACAGCGTGCTGTATATTAATGTTCTTGCTATAAATAAAACATTAAGTTTATCCCATACATCTGATTTTCACATCTAAGAATACCCTATACAGCCTTGGGCTGCAGTTGGGCATGTAGACAAAAAGCATCATAGCAAAGGTAGGCAATAGACTACTCCACTTAATTCTGTGTAAATGAATCTTTCCTGTAGCAGTTTGCTGCAGTGTAATTCACCCATTTGGCTGCCCTATAAACACTGAGACTGTGTGTAGCAATGCTAATGAATAGTTTCAGGCACTTATTTACAGAATCTAACTGGGGAAAAAAAAAAAAAGTTTGTACCATTGTTGTATCTGAATGCTAGACAACTTCCTGTCTCCTGTAGTCTCAGAGTGACTCTTAGTGTCAAGTAATAGAAGCAGAGGTGCATAGCTTTGTCACCCTGACATGGACAGAGTTGATAATCAACTTGGTGCTCCATGTTACTCTTCTGTTGAAAAGATTTTTAAGGGGAATCATTTCAGATACAGATAACAGTTGTCCTACTTCTCCATGGATTACCCTTTTTAGCTTTTACCTTCACTCACTGTATGTCAGAGCATACTTAACATCAAGTGCTTCACCTTTTAGAAGGGGTATGGACCATAATTAGGTGTATGTGGCAGTAGCCTGCTGTTAAGCTATGCTTACACATTAAACTTTCAAAAATGCAAATATATAGCATGATTTTTATACTAGGACAATAGGCTGCATCACTTTCTATTTTCATTTGTTTCAGTGAGGCTTAAGACTACCAGGAATCGGCCTGAACTAAATAAAGTTAAACAAATTTTAAACTTAAAGAAGTGTTTACATATGTACTCGTATTGGTTTATCTATCTATCATCTGGATTGTTCAAAAGTTTTACAATTCTCCATCATGGTCAAGGCTTCTGCTAATCTTGTACAATCCCACTGAACTCTGTAGACATAAGTGAAAGAAGAATGTGGCCTATGACAGCGTATTGGCAAAAACATCTATTTGGGAAAAAGATTGTTTCAAATAAATTCTACTGAAACTGAAACAAGTCATCTTTTAGTAGACACTGTTGTGGAAAACATTAGCCTCCAAAGTGGCAAGTAAGTAAAGACAAGATTGTAATGGAATCATAACAATCTGCTGCAACTTGCCAAATGTACAGCACTCAATAATACGAAGTGACAGCAGTCTTGAAATTCTAATGCTTTACAGCTATCCACATTCAGAAACAGGTTGAAAAATAACAGAGTGAATTGATATGATTCATGTAAAAATTCTACTGCTCTGTCTGGAAAGAGTATCCTGTTAAATGAAATATCATTAAAAGCCTCCAACCAAGAAGAAGCCAGATGATACCCAGTGTCTAACCACCTTTTAAAAATAAATCCTCTGCTTAGAATGGAAGTCAATGAACGTTGTTAATTCATGACTGTTGCACTGCATATTCCTAAATAGCTAGATTGTGTCCCTAATGCAAACAGCGGAGGGCATACAGAAGAGCTGCAGTAGTCAAGTCAGACAAACAAAATATGGATTAAAGTTTTAGCAAGTGGGCTAGAAAGAGCATAGGTCTCAGCCCAGCTAGATTCCAAAGACAGTAGTAAGACACTTTAATTACATGATTGATGTGGGCTTCAAAAGAAAGCACTGAATCTACAATGACCCCAAGGTCAGAAGCATTATCTGAAGGATAAAAGAACTTCCACAAATGGAAACTACCACAGATGACACCTGAGACCTCTGAGCCAGTGAACTAATCAATAGAAAATCAGTTTTGTCTGTGTTAAGTTTAACAAAATTTGAAGTTACCTGTGATTAAATATCACAGAGGCAATTAAACAAAACATCAAACTTCTTTGTAGGCTCTGCAGGGACTGAGAGGATATCCGAATATCGTCTGCATACAAATGACACAGCAAACAGGGCGGCTGAATAATGTTAACTAAGGGAAGTGTATAAATAGAAATCAAAATTGAAACCATAAGAGAATCATAGCCTTCCTAAAGAACGAATTCCCTCCAGCAGAAGTGAATTTTGTCAATACGTATAAAACAGCGAAGACAAACTAATCCAAGCTCCCAAATGGAATTAGAGAAAGGCCTGATAAATACTCACTGGAAAGTCAACATCTAGTAAAATATATGAGCTGTTAAGCAATTTGAATATTTTATTCACCTTCATTAATACTTCGGGAAGCAGGAAGTCCTAGTGAAGTCAGTGGCTGTATTTCATTTAAAAGGAATAACTTAAGCTATGTAGACGTCTTTTAGTGATGTGCTTGGCCTTTCTCCGTAGACATCAGTGGTATTGTTGAATTGCGATAATGCACTAATATGGGAAGACAATTGCCAATCAATGATACTGTGTCTTGAAAGGCAATGCTGCAACAACTTCCAACATCTCATCTACCTTTGGAATTAGAAAAAGGCCAGGCACAGACAGAAGTGGAGTTAGGTCGTTGTCCAAGAAGTGAGTAACTTTGTGTGTACATTCAAGCCAGATGGAAGCTCAACTTGACAGGGAAAACATCAGGACAGGAGTAAGAAGAACAAGCAAAGGTCCACGAGTGGGAGAATTTCCAGACAAACTGCGGCAATGGCCAAAAAAATCTAAACCATTTCCAAAAACTAATGTGGGAATTAATAATGATTTAAGACTGTAAAGCTGACATTAATTAAAGCAAGTTTAGCAGTATCCTTATCACTTAGATTTCATGCTATTACAGTTAGCTGGAAAGAGCATAGAAATTACCCAGAAAAGGACTTTCAGCTCACCTACAGGTTGTTTTTCCTATCGTGTTTGCATTTCTTGACCCTGTTAGTGCAGGATCTGAGCCAAAAGCAATCACAATGGAATATGGATGGAGGATGGAAACTTGCTAAATCCTAAAAGGATTGCAAGGAAGGACAGTAGCAGAGTTCAACAGAAGGCAATGTCAGAGACTACAGCTTAAAATGGTCTCTGAAGTAAAAAAAATGCAGAATATCAGCTACTTAAATAGAAACCTGCGTATAAAGGTATGCTGGTTTTTTTATGTGTGGCTTTTTTTTTTTTTTTTTTAGAGAGATCTAACTGATCCCAAATACGAAATACAGAGAAAATAAATACAAAGACGGCTGTTCCCAAAAATCAATTGTTGGTTTCTAATAAATTGGGGCAGGGAGGAGGGATCAACCATGGACCATATGTTTCCTCCACCACCTTGATTTAGTGGCAAAAAATTGACCTTTGCTCGTCAGTTCAAAAGTCCAGGCCTTCTGTGAGGTTACATAATTAGATGTCAGCTGTAGGGCAATAACGTAATGAAACTCAGGTGTGGATTTAGCAGGATGGCCGAGGGGGATGTGACCTCCCTCTCTCCCCCAGTTCCCCCTCTCCCTTGCCGGTGCTCGGAGGGTCTTCCTGCTAGCGCCAGGAATGGGGGTGCCTGCTACGTCTGGTCCTGCTAAGAGTCACATCAGGAGGCCAGAGCGGCCCGGGCTCTGCAGGGAGGAGCCATGATCCAGGGCTTAGCTCTCCTGTTCAGACCAGGCAGTGCCTGCCCTTGAGCCAGTGCTATCAGCTCCTGGGGCCTGCAGGGTTCAGGATTGAGATTAGGTGCAGGAATGGGCTCAGAGAGGCCGGTGCGACTCAGAAATACTTCCTAGCTCCAGACACACATAGCAGCCATGTTCCAGGTATTCAGGGGAAACATGGAGTGTTTGCTTCCCACCTCTGCACCCATGCCTGATGCTCACAGGAGGAAACTCAGGAAGGTGCACAGGCTACAAGGGGGCTCAGCTTGCTTAGGTCGGGTCCTGGATCTGGATGATTGGCGCTCATGGTGGGCTAGAATTTCAATGTGTGATCCCACTTGAGTAACATAAAAACCATAATCAAGAACGAGTAACTCAACCGGAAATTATCTATGTTTTGCAAGAAAAATGGAATAATTTGTACAGTAAAGACAGAGAAACCCGCTCTACGTCGTCCTAGTTAGAAGCTCGTGCACGGAAGAAGATCCTACTTCTAGTACGTGCTTACAAAGGAATCTAAACCTGCATCACCTCTAGACTGGGGAATAGCCTAATTGTATGTGTACGTGGTTAGAAATATATCCTTATTATAACTATTGTAACTAGTTACAAGGATCACTGCTGCTTCCTCTAGTTTTTTAATAGAATTCTCCCTTTGTTTTCAGTTTGGGGTTTGTTTTTTGGGGGGGACTATATTTTTCTTCTTTTTTTTTCTTTTCTTTTTTTGGGTAACAACATCAGAAATGCAATTTTAATATTTTTGTTTGAGTTTTTAAAAAAGATATTGTATCTGGAAATGAATAAATCTATATCTACAAAAAACTTAAGAGGAAAAAAACCACAAAGCGAACAAAACCTATCAGCAATCCAGACAGCTCTGAGCATGACCAACAAAAAAGAAATTCACCTGTCCACCTCAGAAAGGATTTTCTTAACTCCTTTGATTTTCTTAACTCTTGAGAAAAATGAGTCCCGTCTTAAAGAAGTCCCCTGGTGGCTATGTGACATACAAAAATAGCTCTTAACTCTTTTCTGAAGGCTTTGCCAGGTCACTAACTCTTTTATAACATCTCAGGCTTTCTACAAGACACAACATGTAAAGCAGAGGTTAGTATTTCACATTGTATCCTTACCATCAATATTACAATAAGGATAAAACCATCATGGCCCCAGAATTATCTTCTCTCTAGTCCTACTTCATGTTGCCCTGCTTTATGGATAAATATGATTTAGATTAGAAATAGGATGTGTAAACACTGGTATTCATACAACACTTCTACATTTTTTGCACACCACTTTTATGCCTCTAATTTTGGAATTTCCAGATATTTAGGCTTCAGAAAGTTGAGAATTAAGCTACTCTGTTTAGTAAATCTGGGAGAAATCTCTGCTTATTTTCAGCAATGTTATATATATAATATATATTTATATTATATCCATATTAATAGTCTACAGATATATCTTTGATCCTATGGTCCAGATTGGTGAGTTGATTACTCTTCAGTGGGAGCAGTTGATCTACAGCAGTTCTTATTTCTCTCTTTTTTAGGTTTTCATATTTATGGGACCAAATCCACATCAGATATTTCTAAAAAAATTGTATTGCTTGAGCAGAGGTCATACAGATGACCTCTGTCAGGTCTGCTGCAGTGGTCTGAGACATAGCAGCCCAGCTGTACCCCAAGCCTGCAGATCACTTAACTTATCTCTTATAGCAAAGGATAAAAAAAGCAAATATTTGTAAATTCTCCATTGGCAGCAGTTTATAGTCCAACATACATGAGGCAAGTGGTGTTGAGCACTGGCAGCTCAATGACAGCTATTTAAGCCATAAATTCAGTTTTAGGTTTTCTACTACCATATCAAAAATACCATAGGAGAAAGGACTTATCTAGTACACAAACTCATCCTGGCAGGACTGATGTGCTGAAAAGACACTGACCTGCTACCTTTCTCTATCAGCATGGACACAACAAAGTCACAAGCTTTTTCGCTCCTCCATCATTATCCATTTTTTTGCCCAAAGCTGATGCCTTCCCTTCACAATGCAGGCTCCAGAGCCCTGTGGCATCTCTTTTTGGACACTGGCATCAGACCTTGGCCATTATGTCTACAGGCAGCAATAACAGCAGATGCTATTGCTGTCTAGCCAGAACCAAGCTCCAGGCCAAAACCAGCTGTATTGGATACCTATACACATCAGCTCTGCTGGGAAAAGCTAAACATTTCCCTTCCTTGCCTTGGAGAGGTTCTTGCAGAACACACCTGTGTGTGCTGCAACTATTTTGTTAGTCTGTGCTTCCCATTTTCTGCCTCTTGCCTCCTGCCTTCTCTACATGGTCCACGGTGAACAGAAAGCCGATGCCAAGCCTTGATGCAGCCGCATCATCTGCCTGGTCCTGCCAGGCATGGAGGCACGCTGTTGCTGCTATTTCTGTTGCTCAAGGAAGAGGCAAAAATAGCGGATGGTACTCGTAATGCCAAGATTCCCGGGGCATTTTGGCCTGCCAGTGGCACTTTTTATGAAGCTATTTCCTGGGTCACCAGCTGACCTTGGAAATGGAAAGCTGGCCCTGTCTGAGTGAACTACCCCAAAATATTCCTGCTGTGTGGCAGGGCTGGTGTCCTGGTATGCACAGGACAGACAAGCAGGGAGCTGTCTAGGATACCAGTGACACGTGCTGGCAGAAAATCACCACTGCATGCTTTTGTTAATGTGGCTTTGCCTCGCACTGATTTCTAAACTGCCTTAAATCTGCTTTGCCTGGTGATCGAGCAGGTTAAGGCTCTCATACCTGTATCATGGAGCCTTGGCTGGTAAGGGCTGCTGCAAGAGCTTCCCATGGTTTCTTCTTCCAGCAGAACTGACACCATGACTTTTTGAACCTTTCAGTAATTTTTTCATTAGTGTAATACATGCACTAGGCTGCTATTCTTTCTTCAGGTAACACAGGTATCTCGCACAGGATATTATAAACTGGTATCCTCCCTAGTAGTTAGGTTAGTTAATACTCTCCATGATAAAGTAGTCTTGTGATTTTTCCATTACAAATCTCTCACAGCTTCACTGTTTTCTGTAAGGCTTTGATATACTGCAAAAGAAACACCCTCAAGCTTCAGAAGCGTCTTTTTTTTCTCTAAAACTTTCCTCTGCTACAGCTGAGCAAAAACTGTTAAAGAAGTTAACCTATTTTCTTTTCTTGCACATGTACATCACATATACAAATTATAATTAATTTTAACATTACCTTAAAATATTCCTAAAAAATATCCAGATTATATAATTTCACTGTAATTAAAATTGAAGCTACAAAGTAAAGTAGTCAAAAGTTGGAAAATGACACAATCAAGGTTGGCTGTGCAATCAAGTTTGCCTCTAGTACATATACATTCTGGTACTATTTGAAAAAAAGCTGTTTAAAATTGTTGATATTTCTTCTGACAGCAAGATCCCCTGCACCGGGTAGCTCACAGATCAAAACAGAATTTGCTTGGGAAATAGTGATTCTATCATCTCATAATCTTCAAGTCTGGTTCTGTAGCACTGGGGGTGGGGGGCACACGTTAAGAGAAGTAGGCTTTGAATGTTTGTTTGCTTGTTTTATAGGTAATATTAATTACTCTGCTGGGGGATAGAATAATATTGCTTTCAAACATGTCAGTGCTATGGACCAACAGGCTCCAATCTCACCCATGCTGACTTGTCTGCCCACGGACTGTAAGCTCTGTCTTGACAGCTGCATACTCATCCTTTAGGCAAAATTTTAAACCAAAAAACCCGCCCAAATTCTAATCCCCTAGCCCTGTTTTCCACTGATCTTGGAAACCACATAACATTTCTTCAGAAAATTTCCTGTGAACATTGGCCAAAGCGTATCATCTTTATTCAATATTTTTCTACCACTGACTACATGTATTAGTTATTTTTATTTAAAAGATTTGTATGCACCTACCATCATGGTATTTGGATGCATGACAGTACTATTCTCAGCAAGAAAAGAATCCAAATAGGACCAAAGGGAATATGATGGAGCAGCCAAGACAAATTTCTGTGTTTTAAATCTGTTATGTTTGTAGATTTTTTGATAGAGTGATGGTCTTTTAAGCCAGGCTTGCTGGCAAAACGCACGATAGCCATACAAACTGCAAAGCCTGGCAAAAGTGCTTCCAAATCAAAGAGCTTGAAATCAACAGAAAATAAATGCCGATCACATTCAGATCCTTAAGACAGCTGCAGTTGCAGAAACAAACCTGGGCATACCTTAAAACGTAAGTCTTGCATTTCTCATTAAACATTAAGGATTGCTTATTAGGAAATAATGGTGTACTGAATGCAGCCCGAATGGTCACACCCACGAAGCCGATGTGAGAAACTAAAGCAGGCCTTTGTCATGTTTTCAGACTACAAAAAAATGAGTACCTCTGTGCTGGCAGTTTTAGGCTTATGAAAATTACCCCATAAAGGACAGCTTTTCAAAAAACCATAATGATGATGATGATAATAATAACAATAATAATAATAATGAAAATCTGCAGCAGCTAACTTGGGACCTGACAGCAACATGTGCTTGTTTCTCAATGTGAAACATTTGTACTTTCTGCACTCAACGGGGTATGCTTGTGCCATGAATTTGAGGCACCCAAGGGCTCTGATTCCCATGACCTACTAACAGTCATGCAAAAGCAAGGAATTTGTACAGCACAACAAATTCCTGTCTTCGTATTTCCCCCTGGACAGCAGGGCCAGAGAGTTAGAGCTCTTGTGCTGCTTGCAGGGCTTTTCATGCTGAGTTATTCTCAAGGGGCTGTTTCCACAAAGTTTAAGATCCTTATAGATAGAAGAGTGGTTAGGAAAAAAAAAAAAAAAAAAAAAAAAGCCTGATCATAATTGAGAATCAGGTTTGTTAAGTACCTTGCAGAATAGTAAGACACCAAAGTAATTAAGAATTAAAGGTGGGAACAAATTTGTGTATTAAATTTTGAGCATGGCTATGTCCAGGGAAGGAAAATAAGTATATTCAGAGTGAAAATAAAGTGATGACCAATGAATAAAAAAAGATCAGGATGTGTCAGAAATTGTTGGCCAAATACAATGTAATAAGGATGGCTTCATTATGAAAGATGATATGCAAGAATTTTGAGAAAATCTGCTCATTAGTCCAAATAGGAAAATCTTTAGTGTTCTATAATTGATATCAAATGTTACTTAGCATTTGAACCTCGTCACTTCAGTTTCCAGCAGGCACCAAAACAGTTTGATACTAATCACATCAATTGGTTTCAGCAACTGCTTTATAATCAATAAAACAGAACTGGTGCTGATGTTGTAACTGATTTTGCTATTTCTACAAGTATGAAAAAGGATTCTCCTAGGTTTATATGCCAAAAAAACAGGGGAAAAAATTACTCTATGATGCAAACAGCTTATGGCAAGTATCTGACAACAGATAATGTATAGAGGCGAGAGAGAACAAGGAAATCATGCTAAGCAATGGTCACATATTAATAATATAATGACTATCATGGTAACATTAATGGCAAGAGAGAGCTTAGATACAGACATGAAGTACAACAGTGGATATTAAATAGATATCTTCAGAGACAGGTGTTTATAAGGGACTCCTCTCAAATACAAAAGTCAGTAATAAAAGCAGAATGGTGCAGGTCTGACATTCCACCAAACAAGGTGAAGTAGACTAGCGTCATGGTTGATTGAAGCAGAAAAGTGTGTTTGGGGGGGACACGTCAATGTGTTGTTACAAAGAGGTAGTGGGCAGAGTATAGACATGCTAGAAAGCATTTTGAGAACAGGTACAAATATCTGTGTTTTAACCCAGAGAGAGGAAGCCAACACTGGAAGAAGTGATGACAGGGTTAAAGGGCTAGGTTAGGATGAACAAAAGCATCCTGAATGAAAACCTGTGGGGAAAGATCGCATTTGTCAAGGTTGAAGGAGGTGGTTTGCAATAGCTGAGATGATAGAAAATGCAGAGAATTTAGACAAAAATTATGGAAGCGGTGTGGCTGGATTTAGGAATGTATTGGCTGCAGTACTTACAAATTCCTAACAAAGTATTTCGTGTTGGCATGAAGTGCAATCATATGGAGACAAATCTGGCAGAAGAAACATTAAGTGGTAAATAACTATAGTCATAAAGATACTGAGCAAAGGAGTTCCCAATTTTGATCAGCGAGATCAACTTGGCCTACTGGTAATGAAGAAAAAGTCAGAAGCACAACACTCTAATTCATGCTAGACCACTCTTGAGGTTAAAGAGTTTGGCTTTCCATCCTGTACAAAGACACATCTGAGGGGGTCTGACATCAGCTGGGACTCTGTGAAGCTGCATGCATGAATCCTGTGGTTCACTCTGGCAGCAAAAAGGCGCTTGGTCAGCACTGGATTTGAAAAGTCAGAAATGCACATCTATAAAATATCAGCAGGAAAACAGATTTTTGCGGTTGGAGATGCTTGGAAAGCAATCTACTGAAAGAGAACTGGAAACAACAATGTGGGACAAAGATTTTTTCAGTATGTCTTCAATAAGCTTCAAGGTTTGAACAGTTGCTAACTAGAAGCTTATTCAAAATGCTAAATAAGCCCATAGCAAGTTCCAGCTTTTGAGTACTATTTGTACACTATAGGCAGTTTGGAAGGTCCTGGCCTATGTTTTTCTTCTGCTGTATTGGGGCCAGCTATCACTCACACACGAGTAGATCTGAGTGCATCTCAGCCACTCTGAACTTCCACTGAGTTCCTCTATAGACTCCAATTAGCAGGCATGGGGCAAATCATCCACATGCAGGCCTGCAAAACCATATATATATATATATATATATAAAAATATATATATATATAAAAGATCCACCCAAGGAAAAGGCCATTAATGGTGAATAACTAACTCATTTTTCCCTCAAGTTTGACAAGGCTGGTTATGGAAGGCAAGAAAGAAAGAAAGAAAGGCTGTGAAATACTCCTCTCTTGAATAGTAGCTAGATGCCTGTGTTTTAGTTTCACATGTTGCATCAATGCACTTCAAAGCTGTCTTTGATTTGGGTGAAGTCCAGCCCACTCTTTCCTTGCCTTGTCCAATGTGCAGCTTCTTGGTACGAGTACCCTGCATGAGCAGAGTCTCATGAAGTAGCGCTAAACCTAGGACTTCCCTTTCCCAAACCTCCAGCCATGTGAGCAATTTGAGTTTGCTATAGCCTCTCTGTGGCTACATAGCACTTGAAGCTCATAATACGAAGGCCTTTCAAAAGAGGTTCTAGACTGATTGTTCTTTCTTTTAATACAAAGAGAGACAGAGAATAAATCTAGATAAAATAATGCAAGTCCTCTATGTATCCCCATGCCTCCATTTCCTTATTTTCTGGAGAACGCTTTGGGCTGAGGCTCAAATTTTCCAGGTTCTTTACTGTCTTCTTTCCTTCTTGCCTGTGACTCTCCTCCAGTCTGTGGAATCTCCTCTCATTCAGGAAACCAACTTCTTGTTATTTCTTCTTCAGCTCTCTAAAATGGCTTGCCAGACTTTCTTTAATGGCTGCCAGCCTCTTTTTCGTATTGGTAGGTTGACTTCTGATGAGTTTTGTCACATAAACATAGCTCTCTGGAAACTGATCCACAGACTAGTAGCAAGCTCCCCTGAATTATTTTTGTGGGCCAACACTTTTTACAGTAGTATTTCATACAAAATGAGGATCTTTGAGGGAGAAAACATAGAGGGAAGAGATGAAAGAGCATGGGAGTAAAGATGGAACAGGGAGTACCTGGTGAGAAGTAATAAGAGAGCAGGAAAAAGAGGGGAAACTAGAGAAAATAAATGCTGCTTTCAGCTTATTGCATTGCGTTTATTTACAGTTTAAGTTCTTACATTGGTATTTTGGAGGAGAATAGACCTATGTGTTGTGATTAAGAGCACATTGAACTGAAGAATCAGCAGCATCCCCACTAAGCAGCATCCCATTGTGAAGGCATAAACATGATGATGACAGCTCATTGTACCATACCACAGCCTGGGGCTCCTTGAGAGCTCCTGGGACCAGGAGAGGCTCTGTGTCAGAGGGCATGGGGCTACCAGCAGCAGGTTGTGACACAGTTGTTGTGAGGGAATTGACGTACATTCAATGTGAGTAATTTCTTGCTGCGGAACGAGCATGGTTGTGACTAGCTGATGAACCTGTGGATTCAGAGTGTTGGTCCTGTGAAAAGTGCTTGTGGAAAAGAGGGAAGAGGAGAATCTGAAGGCAGACTGCATTAATCAGTATTTCTGTTTGCACTGAGGAAGATCTCCAGACAGTTAAAGGCTGGAAAGCCTAGTCCTCTGCACCGCCTTCTTTGAGGCTGCATATTCCTATTAATTACTAATTAGTCATGCTAGTGAAGAGAATGAAGATATGCTTCCAAGTATGATTAGAAAATCAGTGCTTGGGAGCTAGCTCAATGGACCTGCAATGACTTCCCTGACTTCTTAGTGGGAATTGGATACCTCTTGTCACTTTTTTTATGGTGTGCTTCTCAAGAATTTATGGGAGGTAAAATGGAATAAAATATTAACCTTACAGAGAAAAAATGTTAGGGTTAAACAATCATATGAAAGATACATAGGAACTGTCTGCTTTCATTTGGAAGCTTACTTCTAGAACATGTATTTATCTGGAGGTTTTAACCACAATGACTTTTATTTGCTGTATGAATCCTAAATAATATTTACTTGTTCTTCCTCCAAATGCAAGGAGTAAAAGAAAAGAAAGTTTGAGAAAATAAACAGGAAACACATGATTTCAATTTATACCATATTTACTGTTTTTACCACATCCGATTACTACAGTCATTTTCCTTAGCCCTTAAGAGAGGTGCCCATGTTAGGGATTAACTGCTTGCCCAGCGTTTCTTCTGTAGTCAACAAATGCTATCTAGGGATTTCCAAAGAAGAACTGAGAAGCTGGACTAGCTGCATTTCTAAACCAATAAAAATAATTTATACACCCTGCTTTAGTTTCTAAATTTCTTTTGTGATGTTTTGGATATTAAGTGATGGATTTTGATGTTTGGTCTTTCAAAGAAACTACAGTAGAAGTCATTGGCAGAAAACCCCCCTACAGTGAAGTCTGCTGTTTTGCACGTAGCCAGCACTCTCAGCTTTCAGCCAGGCATGTTTCACGCGTGTAGCTGAGCGGTGAGACGGCCACAGCCTTTCTCAGGCTGCTAGCACCTGGTGCAGTTCTGGCCACAGAAAGGGAGCAAAGGGAATTCTTACTCAATACATTGTTGGATCTGGCACCCGTGAAGAGACGACATCAGAAATGGTGAGATACTTGCTTTTAATGCTTGGCTGTGAACCACACTTTAGTTGTTGAGATGTTTTTGTCACCCTTTTCTCCTTTCTGCTGCTTTTTTTTTTTTTTTCCCCCGTTAAGGCTCTTAGATCATAGCTCCGAGACACAGACAATCAGTTGCAGTATATCTCTACAATGTCTAATACAATGATATTCTGAATATAGCCTAATAGTTCATTTACTAAAGTATAAATTATACCACTGTAACAAATTCTGTAACTATAAAGAAACATCCATTATTTCTGTGTTATCTCAGCTAAAATTCTTGGGCTGCATTATACCATGTTTCTCATCCCTGTTATTTAACATAATTTACAACAAATGTGATGTGAAACTTCAGAGAAATCCCAAGCAATGTATTTTATGTTGGCTGACAGCAAAGAACAGCATTAATTTTCACATCCAAATAACATAATCTGCTCCTAGTGCATATAAAGCTCAAATAAATGCTCCTCTTCATACAATTAAAAAAAAAAAAAAAAGCAGGGGGAAAAAAAAAAAAAAGAGTGGCTAGATCTTCTTTAACGTGAAGGAGGGCCTATGGAGCTAAAAAACTTTAGTCTTAACACGTCCATGCTGACCACTTGCCCTTCTTGTAGAAGCCATTGAGCTTAGCCTTCAGCAACACGCAGAGAGAGAAGCCATGGGTGCCTCAGTACACTGCCACATGGCAATGCCCTCTGCACAGCCTTCAGCACGGACTAGAAGGTATGACCAAGGTGATTAGCTCGGTACTCAATGGAAACATTCTCACTTCTCAGCAAAGGTCTCAGAGAGCTGGACTGCCTTATCTATCCCTCTACTGCATGTGTTGGCCATATGTACATTATTTGAAGCATTCAAGCTCGCCTTCTGCCCATTCAATTACTAAGGGAAATGAGAAAATCCTGTGTGAATCATCTTTTTGCATTTTTATAGTACTTACAAATAGACACAGTGGGGTAATCCTGTCAAAACTAGGTATCACCAATGCAGGAAGAACAAATAACTCGAGCTACAGAAGAGTTAAGAGTGTTTGTTCCCGTGCTTCATTGAAGTAGATGAAGTGTGGGTATCTCATAAAATATGCTCCTGTACTTTGATTTTTTCATCCTGCACTCACTCCTCTGCAATCTGCTTACCATGACAAAAGTCGCCAGAGACGCAAAGTGCTGTGATAATGAGAGAACTGTAGGTAACTTCCAATCAGTCCCCTGGGGCATATTTGGAGTTTACTACCCATAGGATATAACGGTTTCTCCATGCAATTGCAGCTGACTCCACATTTCTCCTTCAGTAAATATATGCAACCACTGAAAAATAAAATTCAGGATTAACTTAAGAGAGTGCTGAGTACATCTCCCTTTGTGTGCCTCATGTTTATCCATCTAGAATCCTGCAGTCTTAGGAAATCAGAGTATTGGCTTTTGTTATAGTAACCTCACTGTTGGAAGCAACCATCATTTGGCTATTGTAAGTTTTATGGAATTAGTAATTTATGGCCCCTAATTTTCTCAGACACTTTTTGCAGCTGAAGCTGCAAATTACATTATGCCAAATATTAAACCTCTGGAGGCAGTGTTTGTAGCCTTTCAAAGACCAAAATTATGCCTCTTTAGGAGGTTTACTCCCCTAACAAATGTTTATTAAGAAAGATTTCTTTGTATGTAAAGTGCTGGTATAAATTGCAATACAGGAAATTTAATAATTAATGATATTTTTTTCATTAGATTATTTTGATCACCATTATATCCATTAATGAATGTGTTACTGAAGTAATAGCTTTACTCCTCGTAAGATACGCATCTGAAATGACTTCATGGGGTAAAGCACACATGTAGCTCCTTTTGAAAGATGTGTTACGTGTTTCTTTTTTTCCAGTTGTTGTACGTGAGTTGCCCAGGTTACCTCCAGTTAACACTGTATGCAAGACATAGACATGAAACCCTTTCAGCCATCTCATGGCATTAGCATTAAATTATCATTCCCGTTTTCAAGAGAAAGAGGAATGTGTTTAACATTTCCTTTCATTTTGTTCTGCTTTTAAATATCCCTAACACTGTGCCAGAAATAAAGTCAGAAGTTAACACCATCCTAATGGGGTTAATGTGTGGTCAAAGTCTGCATTTTTTTCTGCCAGAAGAGCATTTGACATTATTCGTGTAGAATAAAGACAGTCGGTAGCGATATGTTACAACCTCGCAGCTCTGAAAAGGAAAAGCAGGCTGTTTACACAAAACTGGATTGCTGTGGTTTTTGGTTCTACGCAGGTGATGCTGCGCAAAGAGGTGGGTTTTACTGGACTCACAAGTGTGACGCTGCTGCTCTGCAGTGCAAGGAGCGCTTTCGATGCGCAAGGGCCTCAAGTATAAATATAACGATGTGACTGTTTATCCTCTGCGTTGATCCACTGTAGCTCTATTCCAGCTTCATCCCAGCTGATTTCCACGATGCGGCATTGCCCGCGGCCCGGCAGCAGCACGGTGATGAATCGGGCGGTTTTTTTCTCCAGCAGCCAGTGCACAACAGTCAATTTTCTAGTTAGCCTGTTCAGAGACCTCTGTGTTCCCTTATGCTGT